>NC_136799.1:33220255-33680255 GCF_951216825.1 Electrona antarctica
TTTCCCCCCAAACAAAACTAAAATAAAAGCACTCAGAATTGTCTGGTACCAGTGGATCAGTGTGTAAGGAGGCTGTCCACATGATTGGGAGATGGTGGGTTCCAACCCCACTCAAGTCTTTACGTTCAAGACTGATTTTCAGAAGAACAAAACTAAAAAAAAGCAATGTGAATTGTCAGGAACCAGTGGCTCAGTGTGGTAGAACGCTGGCCATATGATCAGGAGATCGTGGGTTCAAACCCCACTCAAGTTTAAACAAACAAAAAAGGTCCAGAGTTCATTCCCACCCCAGCCTTTACTGTGACACTTTGCTTTCCACACTAACATCAAGTAGCACCGAAAAGCTTTGTTGTAATAACCAGCAGTTAGCGCTCTTTTGACCATGGATTATAGCCGGGTTAGGGTTAGGGTTATGGTCAGTCCTTGTCCTTGTGATCCACAGGTCCAGGGTTCAAATCCAACATTAGTCTTTACTGGAACCAGTGGCTCAGTGTGTTAGAACACTGGCCACATGATCAGGAGATGGTGAGTTCAAACCCCACTTGTCTTTACTTTCAATACCGATTTCGAGAAGAACTAAACAAAAAAAAGCAGTGTGAATTGTCAGGACCCAGTGGATCAGTGTGTTAGAACGCTGCCACATGATTGGGAGATGGTGAGTTCAAACCCCACTCAAGTCTTTACTTACAAGACCGATTTCCAGAACAACAAAACAAACAAAAAAGCAGTGTGAATTGTCTGGAACCAGTGGCTCAGTTTGTTGGAACACTGGCCACATGATCGGGAGATGGTGAGTTCAAACCCCACTCAAGTCTTTACTTTCAAGACCGATTTCGAGAAGAACTAAACAAAGAAAAGCAGTGTGAATTGTCTGGAACCATTGGTTCAGTGTGTTAGAACGCTGCCACATGATTAGGAGATGGTGAGTTCAAACCCCACTGAAGTCTTTACTTACAAGACCGATTTCCAGAAGAACAAAACAAACAAAAAAGCAGTGTGAATTGTCTAGAACCAGTGACTCAGTGTGTTGGAACACTGGCCACATGATCAGGAGATGGTGAGTTCAAACCCCACTCGTCTTTACTTTCAAGACCGATTTCGAGAAGAACTAAACAAAGAAAAGCAGTGTGAATTGTCTAGAACCAGTGGTTCAGTGTGTTAGAACGCTGCCACATGATCAGGAGATGGTGGGTTCAAATCCCACTCAAGTTCAAACAAAAAAATAAAGGGGCCAATCCCACCCCAGTCATTACTGTGACACTTTGCTTTCCACACTCACATCAAGTAGCACAGAAAAGCTGTGTTGTAGTAACCAGCAGTTAGCTCAGTGTGATGAGTGCCTGTGCTTGTGATCCACAGGTCCAGGGTCCATATCCCACATTAGTCTTAACTGTGACACTTTGCTTTGCACACTGACTTTCAGAAGGACAACTTTAAAGCAGCACAGAAATTTCCCATGTTTGTGTGCCGGTAAGTGGCCCAGCGCATAAATCAGATGATATCCGTAGTATACCTAGTAGAAGTGTGCCGGTTCAAACCCGACATACTCCTAGTAGGGCTGTGATGGTTCGAACGCTGCCACATGATCGGGAGATGGTGGGTTCAAACCCCACTCAAGTTCAAACAAAAAAATAAAGGGACCAATCCCACCCCAGACTTTACTGTGACATTTTGCTTTCCACACTGACATCAAGTAGCACAGAAAAGCTGTGTTGTAGTAACCAGCAGTTAGCTCAGTGTGATGAGTGGCTGTGCTTGTGATCCACAGGTCCGGGGTTCAAATCCCACATTAGTCTTAACTGTGACACTTTGCTTTGCACACTGACTTTCAGAAGGACAACAAATAGCTCAGTTGGGAGAGTGTTAGACTGAAGATCTAAAGGTCCCTGGTTCAATCCCGAGTTTCAGCCGTTGAAATGAAGAACAGTAAACCCTATGACTCTTAGGCTGATCTCACTGGGTGAAAAACGTTATGAGTTTATTTGTTTAAGAAGTAACAAGTAACAATCAATGTAAAAATAAATAGTGGATGTGACACTTGCAAGCTGAAATAGCTCAGTTGGGAGAGCGTTAGACTGAAGATCTAAAGGTCCCTGGTTCAATCCTGGGTTTCGGCAATAGAAATGAGGTACAGATAACCCTATAACTCTCAGGCTGATCTTACTGGGGGAAATACTGTATGGCTTTATTTGTTTAAGAACTAACAATCAATTGAAAAATACATTTTGGAAGTAATGCTTACAAGCTGAATTAGCTCAGTTGGTAGAGCGTTAGACTGAAGCTCTAAAGGTCCCTTGTTCAATCCCGAGTTTCGGCAGTTGAAATGAGGTACAGTAAACCCTATGACTCTTAGGCTGATCTCACTGGGTAAAAGAATGTACGAGTTAATTTGTTTAAGAGGTAACAAGTAACAGTCAATGTAATAATAAATAGTGGATGTGACACTTGCAAGCTGAAATAGCTCATTTGGGAGAGTGTTAGACTGAAGATCTAAAGGTCCCTGTTTCAATCCTGGGTTTTTGCAGGTCAAATGAGGTGCAGAAAACCGTATGACTCCCAGGCTGATCTCACTGGGGGAAATACTGTATATTTGTTTAAGAACTAACAATACATTGAAAAATATATTCTGGATGTGTCACTTGCAAGCCGAAATAGCTCAGTTGGGAGAGTGTTAGACTGAAGATCTAAAGGTCCCTGGTTCAATCCTGGGTTTCGGCAATTGAAATGAGGTACAGACAACCCTATAACTCTCAGGCTGATCTCACTGGGGGGAATACTGTATGGCTTTGTTTGTTTAAGAACTAACAATCAAAAATACATTTTGGAAGTAATGCTTACAAGCTGAAATAGCTCAGTTGGTAGAGCGTTAGACTGAAGCTCTAAAGGTCCCTTGTTCAATCCCGAGTTTCGGCAGTTGAAATGAGGTACAGTAAACCCTATGACTCTTAGGCTGATCTCACTGGGTAAAAAAGATGTATGAGTTCATTTGTTCAAGAGGTAACAAGTAACAGTCAATCTAAAAATAAATAGTGGATGTGACACTTGCAAGCCAAAATAGCTCAGTTGGGAGAGCGTTAGACTGAAGATCTAAAGGTCCCTGGTTCAATCCCGTGTTTCGGCAATTGAAATGAGGTACAGACAACACTATGACTCTCACTGGGTGAAATACTGTATGACTTTGTTTACCAACTAACAATAAATTGAAAAATATATTCTGGATGTGACACTTACAAGCCGAAATAGCTCAGTTGGTAGAGCATTAGACTGAAGATCTAAAGGTCCCTGGTTCAATCCTGGCTTTCGGCAGTTGAAATGAGGTACAGACAACCCTATGACTCTTAGGCTGATCTCACTAGGTGAAAAACATTATGAGTTTATTTGTTTAAGAAGTAACAAGTAACAGTCAATGTAAAAATAAATACTGGATGTGACACTTGCGAGCCGAAATAGCTCAGTTGGGAGAGTGTTAGACTGAAGATCTAAAGGTCCCTGCTTCAATCCGGGGTTTGCCTGCTTTTTGACGTGCCAATCATTCTGATTGACAGATTCCTTGGCCAATCAGATTTGTCCGCCTTCAGCCAATCCTAGGGCTCCTTACATTGTCTCCTCCAATCAAATGTTCGCAGATCCGGACCACTTCCTTGTTTACAACTGGATGAAATACTCTGACCTGTTTTAGATTTATAGTGATTCTTCAACTTAATTTTCTTAAATTTCACAGTTTTGGACGTTTTATTAATATAATTGATCATTCTAGATCACTGCTAGATCCGTAACAATCTTCTCTTATGGGGTTCGGGTTCGGGTTCGGGTTCGGGTTAGGGTTAGGGTTAGGGTTAGGGTTAGGGTTAGGGTTAGGGTTAGGTTTAGGTTCAGGTTCAGGTTCCACGGGCTAATAAAGTGTAAATGTGGGGGTCCTTGACAAGAAAAGGTTTGGGAACCACTATTGTAGAGGGTCTATAGAATAGATAGATGTTGATAGTATGAAGTAATTAACTTTGACAGTGTACAAATGGAACCGGTTTTCAGCAGGTCAAATGAGGTACAGAAAACTGTATGACTCCCAGGCTGATCTCACTGGGGGAAAACTGAATGAGTTTATTTGTTTAAGAACTAACAATCAATTGAAAAACACATTCTGGATGTAACACTTACAAGCCGAAATAGCTCAGTTGGTAGAGTGTTAGACTGAAGATCTGAAGGTCCCTGGTTCAAATCTGGGTTTCGGCAGTTGAAATGAGATACAGATAACCGTATGACTCTCAGGTTGATCTCACTGGGGGTAATACTGTATGAGTTTATTTGTTTAAGAAGTAACAATGCATTGAAAAATACATTCTGGATGTACAATTCCAAGCCGAAATAGCTCAGTTGGTAGAGCGTTAGACTGAAGATCAAAAGATCCCTGGTTCAAACCTGGATTTAGGCATTTGAAATGAGGTACATAAAACCGTAAGACTCTCAGGTTGATCTCACTGGGGGAAATACTGTATGAGTTTATTTGTTTAAGAACAAAAAATCAATTGAAAAATACATTCTGGATGTAACACTTACAAGCCGAAATAGCTCAGTTGGTACAGCGTTAGACTGAAGATCTAAAGGTCCCTGGTTCAAATCTGGGTTTCTGCAGTTGAAATGAGGTACAGAAAACCGTATGACTCTCAGGTTGATCTCACTGGGGGTAATACTGTATGAGTTTATTTGTTTAAGAAGTAACAATGCATTGAAAAATACATTCTGGATGTGACACTTACAAGCCGAAATAGCTCATTTGGTAGAGCATTAGACTGAAGATCTAAAGGTCCCTGGTTCAATCCTGGCTTTCGGCAGTTGAAATGAGGTACAGACAACCCTATGACTCTTAGGCTGATCTCACTAGGTGAAAAACATTATGAGTTTATTTGTTTAAGAAGTAACAAGTAACAGTCAATGTAAAAATAAATACTGGATGTGACACTTGCGAGCCGAAATAGCTCAGTTGGGAGAGTGTTAGACTGAAGATCTAAAGGTCCCTGCTTCAATCCGGGGTTTGCCTGCTTTTTGACGTGCCAATCATTCTGATTGACAGATTCCTTGGCCAATCAGATTTGTCCGCCTTCAGCCAATCCTAGGGCTCCTTACATTGTCTCCTCCAATCAAATGTTCGCAGATCCGGACCACTTCCTTGTTTACAACTGGATGAAATACTCTGACCTGTTTTAGATTTATAGTGATTCTTCAACTTAATTTTCTTAAATTTCACAGTTTTGGACGTTTTATTAATATAATTGATCATTCTAGATCACTGCTAGATCCGTAACAATCTTCTCTTATGGGGTTCGGGTTCGGGTTCGGGTTCGGGTTAGGGTTAGGGTTAGGGTTAGGTTTAGGTTCAGGTTCAGGTTCCACGGGCTAATAAAGTGTAAATGTGGGGGTCCTTGACAAGAAAAGGTTTGGGAACCACTATTGTAGAGGGTCTATAGAATAGATAGATGTTGATAGTATGAAGTAATTCACTTTGACAGTGTACAAATGGAACCGGTTTTCAGCAGGTCAAATGAGGTACAGAAAACTGTATGACTCCCAGGCTGATCTCACTGGGGGAAAACTGAATGAGTTTATTTGTTTAAGAACTAACAATCAATTGAAAAACACATTCTGGATGTAACACTTACAAGCCGAAATAGCTCAGTTGGTAGAGTGTTAGACTGAAGATCTGAAGGTCCCTGGTTCAAATCTGGGTTTCGGCAGTTGAAATGAGATACAGATAACCGTATGACTCTCAGGTTGATCTCACTGGGGGTAATACTGTATGAGTTTATTTGTTTAAGAAGTAACAATGCATTGAAAAATACATTCTGGATGTACAATTCCAAGCCGAAATAGCTCAGTTGGTAGAGCGTTAGACTGAAGATCAAAAGATCCCTGGTTCAAACCTGGATTTAGGCATTTGAAATGAGGTACATAAAACCGTAAGACTCTCAGGTTGATCTCACTGGGGGAAATACTGTATGAGTTTATTTGTTTAAGAACAAAAAATCAATTGAAAAATACATTCTGGATGTAACACTTACAAGCCGAAATAGCTCAGTTGGTACAGCGTTAGACTGAAGATCTAAAGGTCCCTGGTTCAAATCTGGGTTTCTGCAGTTGAAATGAGGTACAGAAAACCGTATGACTCTCAGGTTGATCTCACTGGGGGTAATACTGTATGAGTTTATTTGTTTAAGAAGTAACAATGCATTGAAAAATACATTCTGGATGTGACACTTACAAGCCGAAATAGCTCATTTGGTAGAGCATTAGACTGAAGATCTAAAGGTCCCTGGTTCAATCCTGGCTTTCGGCAGTTGAAATGAGGTACAGACAACCATATGACTCTTAGGCTGATCTCACTAGGTGAAAAACATTATGAGTTTATTTGTTTAAGAAGTAACAAGTAACAGTCAATGTAAAAATAAATACTGGATGTGACACTTGCAAGCCGAAATAGCTCAGTTGGGAGAGTGTTAGACTGAAGATCTAAAGGTCCCTGCTTCAATCCGGGGTTTGCCTGCTTTTTGACGTGCCAATCATTCTGATTGACAGATTCCTTGGCCAATCAGATTTGTCCGCCTTCAGCCAATCCTAGGGCTCCTTACATTGTCTCCTCCAATCAAATGTTCGCAGATCCGGACCACTTCCTTGTTTACAACTGGATGAAATACTCTGACCTGTTTTAGATTTATAGTGATTCTTCAACTTAATTTTCTTAAATTTCACAGTTTTGGACGTTTTATTAATATAATTGATCATTCTAGATCACTGCTAGATCCGTAACAATCTTCTCTTATGGGGTTCGGGTTCGGGTTCGGGTTAGGGTTAGGGTTAGGGTTAGGGTTAGGGTTAGGGTTAGGGTTAGGGTTAGGTTTAGGTTCAGGTTCAGGTTCCACGGGCTAATAAAGTGTAAATGTGGGGGTCCTTGACAAGAAAAGGTTTGGGAACCACTATTGTAGAGGGTCTATAGAATAGATAGATGTTGATAGTATGAAGTAATTAACTTTGACAGTGTACAAATGGAACCGGTTTTCAGCAGGTCAAATGAGGTACAGAAAACTGTATGACTCCCAGGCTGATCTCACTGGGGGAAAACTGAATGAGTTTATTTGTTTAAGAACTAACAATCAATTGAAAAACACATTCTGGATGTAACACTTACAAGCCGAAATAGCTCAGTTGGTAGAGTGTTAGACTGAAGATCTGAAGGTCCCTGGTTCAAATCTGGGTTTCGGCAGTTGAAATGAGATACAGATAACCGTATGACTCTCAGGTTGATCTCACTGGGGGTAATACTGTATGAGTTTATTTGTTTAAGAAGTAACAATGCATTGAAAAATACATTCTGGATGTACAATTCCAAGCCGAAATAGCTCAGTTGGTAGAGCGTTAGACTGAAGATCAAAAGATCCCTGGTTCAAACCTGGATTTAGGCATTTGAAATGAGGTACATAAAACCGTAAGACTCTCAGGTTGATCTCACTGGGGGAAATACTGTATGAGTTTATTTGTTTAAGAACAAAAAATCAATTGAAAAATACATTCTGGATGTAACACTTACAAGCCGAAATAGCTCAGTTGGTACAGCGTTAGACTGAAGATCTAAAGGTCCCTGGTTCAAATCTGGGTTTCTGCAGTTGAAATGAGGTACAGAAAACCGTATGACTCTCAGGTTGATCTCACTGGGGGTAATACTGTATGAGTTTATTTGTTTAAGAAGTAACAATGCATTGAAAAATACATTCTGGATGTGACACTTACAAGCCGAAATAGCTCATTTGGTAGAGCATTAGACTGAAGATCTAAAGGTCCCTGGTTCAATCCTGGCTTTCGGCAGTTGAAATGAGGTACAGACAACCCTATGACTCTTAGGCTGATCTCACTAGGTGAAAAACATTATGAGTTTATTTGTTTAAGAAGTAACAAGTAACAGTCAATGTAAAAATAAATACTGGATGTGACACTTGCGAGCCGAAATAGCTCAGTTGGGAGAGTGTTAGACTGAAGATCTAAAGGTCCCTGCTTCAATCCGGGGTTTGCCTGCTTTTTGACGTGCCAATCATTCTGATTGACAGATTCCTTGGCCAATCAGATTTGTCCGCCTTCAGCCAATCCTAGGGCTCCTTACATTGTCTCCTCCAATCAAATGTTCGCAGATCCGGACCACTTCCTTGTTTACAACTGGATGAAATACTCTGACCTGTTTTAGATTTATAGTGATTCTTCAACTTAATTTTCTTAAATTTCACAGTTTTGGACGTTTTATTAATATAATTGATCATTCTAGATCACTGCTAGATCCGTAACAATCTTCTCTTATGGGGTTCGGGTTCGGGTTCGGGTTCGGGTTAGGGTTAGGGTTAGGGTTAGGTTTAGGTTCAGGTTCAGGTTCCACGGGCTAATAAAGTGTAAATGTGGGGGTCCTTGACAAGAAAAGGTTTGGGAACCACTATTGTAGAGGGTCTATAGAATAGATAGATGTTGATAGTATGAAGTAATTCACTTTGACAGTGTACAAATGGAACCGGTTTTCAGCAGGTCAAATGAGGTACAGAAAACTGTATGACTCCCAGGCTGATCTCACTGGGGGAAAACTGAATGAGTTTATTTGTTTAAGAACTAACAATCAATTGAAAAACACATTCTGGATGTAACACTTACAAGCCGAAATAGCTCAGTTGGTAGAGTGTTAGACTGAAGATCTGAAGGTCCCTGGTTCAAATCTGGGTTTCGGCAGTTGAAATGAGATACAGATAACCGTATGACTCTCAGGTTGATCTCACTGGGGGTAATACTGTATGAGTTTATTTGTTTAAGAAGTAACAATGCATTGAAAAATACATTCTGGATGTACAATTCCAAGCCGAAATAGCTCAGTTGGTAGAGCGTTAGACTGAAGATCAAAAGATCCCTGGTTCAAACCTGGATTTAGGCATTTGAAATGAGGTACATAAAACCGTAAGACTCTCAGGTTGATCTCACTGGGGGAAATACTGTATGAGTTTATTTGTTTAAGAACAAAAAATCAATTGAAAAATACATTCTGGATGTAACACTTACAAGCCGAAATAGCTCAGTTGGTACAGCGTTAGACTGAAGATCTAAAGGTCCCTGGTTCAAATCTGGGTTTCTGCAGTTGAAATGAGGTACAGAAAACCGTATGACTCTCAGGTTGATCTCACTGGGGGTAATACTGTATGAGTTTATTTGTTTAAGAAGTAACAATGCATTGAAAAATACATTCTGGATGTGACACTTACAAGCCGAAATAGCTCATTTGGTAGAGCATTAGACTGAAGATCTAAAGGTCCCTGGTTCAATCCTGGCTTTCGGCAGTTGAAATGAGGTACAGACAACCCTATGACTCTTAGGCTGATCTCACTAGGTGAAAAACATTATGAGTTTATTTGTTTAAGAAGTAACAAGTAACAGTCAATGTAAAAATAAATACTGGATGTGACACTTGCAAGCCGAAATAGCTCAGTTGGGAGAGTGTTAGACTGAAGATCTAAAGGTCCCTGCTTCAATCCGGGGTTTGCCTGCTTTTTGACGTGCCAATCATTCTGATTGACAGATTCCTTGGCCAATCAGATTTGTCCGCCTTCAGCCAATCCTAGGGCTCCTTACATTGTCTCCTCCAATCAAATGTTCGCAGACCCGGACCACTTCCTTGTTTACAACTGGATGAAATACTCTGACCTGTTTTAGATTTATAGTGATTCTTCAACTTAATTTTCTTAAATTTCACAGTTTTGGACGTTTTATTAATATAATTGATCATTCTAGATCACTGCTAGATCCGTAACAATCTTCTCTTATGGGGTTCGGGTTCGGGTTCGGGTTAGGGTTAGGGTTAGGGTTAGGTTCAGGTTCAGGTTCCACGGGCTAATAAAGTGTAAATGTGGGGGTCCTTGACAAGAAAAGGTTTGGGAACCACTATTGTAGAGGGTCTATAGAATAGATAGATGTTGATAGTATTAAGTAATTAACTTTGACAGTGTACAAATGGAACCGGTTTTCAGCAGGTCAAATGAGGTACAGAAAACTGTATGACTCCCAGGCTGATCTCACTGGGGGAAAACTGAATGAGTTTATTTGTTTAAGAACTAACAATCAATTGAAAAATACATTATGGATGTAACACTTACAAGCCGAAATAGCTCAGTTGGTAGAGTGTTAGACTGAAGATCTGAAGGTCCCTGGTTCAAATCTGGGTTTCGGCAGTTGAAATGAGGTACAGATAACCGTATGACTCTCAGGTTGATCTCACTGGGGGTAATACTGTATGAGTTTATTTGTTTAAGAAGTAACAATGCATTGAAAAATACATTCTGGATGTAACACTTCCAAGCTGAAATAGCTCAGTTGGTAGAGCGTTAGGGCCGATTCATACTCCTATTTTACCGCTGTTTTGGCGCTGTAGTGCCGAAATGATTTCGGCTCGTCAGAAATTTTCAGTAGCACCGAAGAGCCGACTTTAGGACGGTACCCGCCCCCCCGAACCTCAAATTACGTCACATTGTATGCTCTACAGCGCCGAACCGACTTTTATTCGGCTCTAAAATAGGAGTATGAATCGCGCCTTAGACTGAAGATCAAAAGATCCCTGGTTCAAACCTGGGTTTAGGCATTTGAAATGAGGTACATAAAACCGTAAGACTCTCAGGTTGATCTCACTGGGGGAAATACTGTATGAGTTTATTTGTTTAAGAACAAAAAATCAATTGAAAAATACATTCTGGATGTAACACTTACAAGCCGAAATAGCTCAGTTGTTACAGCGTTAGACTGAAGATCTAAAGGTCCCTGGTTCAAATCTAGTTTTCTGCAGTTGAAATGAGGTACAGAAAACCGTATGACTCTCAGGTTGATCTCACTGGGGGTAATACTGTATGAGTTTATTTGTTTAAGAAGTAACAATGCATTGAAAAATACATTCTGGATGTGACACTTACAAGCCGAAATAGCTCAGTTGGTAGAGCGTTAGACTGAAGATCAAAAGGTCCCTGGTTCAAACCTGCGTTTCGGCAGTTGAAATGAGTTACAGAAAACCTTAAGACTCTCAGGTTGATCTCACTAGGGGAAATACTCTGAGTTTATTTGTTTAATAACAAAAAATCAATTGAAAAATACATTCTGGATGTGACACTTACAAGTCGAAATAGCTCAGTTGGTAGAGCGTTAGACTGAAGATCTAAAGGTCCCTGGTTCAAACCTGGGTTTCGGCAGTTAAAATGAGGTACAGAAAACCGTATGACTCGCAGGTTGATCTCACTGGGGGTAATACTGTATGAATTTATTTGTTTAAGAACAAAAAAATCAATTGAAAAATACATTCTGGATGTAACACTTACAAGCCGAAATAGCTCAGTTGGTAGAGCGTCAGACTGAAGGGTCTGAAGGTCCTGGTTCAAACCTGGGTTTCGGCAGTTGAAATGAGCATTGTGTGCCGTTAAGTGGCCCAACGGATAAATCTGACAATATCCGTAGAATACCTAGTAGAAGTGTGCCGGTTCAAACCCGACATACTCCTAGTAGGGTGGTGTTGGTACAAATCACTGACACCTAGAATAGGAGTCCCCCAGTGGATAAATCAGATCATATCCGTAGAATACCTAGTAGAAGTATGCCGGCCGACATACTCCTAGTAGGATGGTGCTAGTTCAAATCACCAACACCTAGAGTAGGTAGTAGTGTGTGCAGTTAAGTGGCCTGGTGGATAAATCAGATAATATCCATAGAATACCTAGTAGAAGTCTGCCGGTTCAAACCCGACATAGGATGGTGCTGGTTCAAATCACCATCACCTAGAGTAGGTAGTATTGTGTGCCGTTAAGTGGCCCGGTGGATAAATCAGATAATATCCATAGAATACCTAGTAGGATGGTGCTGGTTCAAATCACCATCACCTAGATTAGATAGGACCGTGTGCCGTTAAGTGGCCCAGTGGATAAATCAGATAATATCCATAGTATACCTAGTAAGATGGTGCTTGTTCAAATCACCATCACCTAGAGTAGGTAGGGGTAGAGTAGAATGAGGTGTAGATAGGGGAGAGCAGGTGAGGGGGCCCAGGCAGGGGGAGAGTAGGTGAGGAGGGGGAGAGTAGGCGAGGGGGCCCAGGCAGGCGGAGAGGAGGTAGGAGAGAGGGTCCAGGCAGGGGGAGAGCAGGCGAGGGGGCCCAGGCAGGGGGTGAGTAAGCGAGGGGGCCCAGGCAGGGGGAGAGTAGGCGAGGGGGCCCAGGCAGGCTGAGAGGAGGTAGGCGAGGGGGCCCAGGCAGGCGGAGAGGAGGTAGGAGGGAGGGGCCAGGCAGGGGGGCCAGGCAGGGGGAGAGTAGGCGAGGGGGCCCAGGCAGGCTGAGAGGAGGTAGGAGAGAAGGGCCAGGCAGGGGGAGAGTAGGCGAGGGGGCCCAGGCAGGCAGGGGGAGTGCAGCCAGGGGGAGTCCAGCCAGGGGGAGTCCTCCAGATTTTTTATAATTACTAAGTAATAATAAAAATAAAATAAAAATTAGTGGAATTTCTAAATTATTAAATTTAGAAAAAAAAAATCAGGAAGACACCCTCCTGCCTGGGCCCCCCTCACTTACTCTGCCTCCTACTCTCCCCCTGCCTGGGCCCCCTCTCCTACCTCCTCGCCTACTCTGCCCCTGGCTGGCCCCTCTCTCCTACCTCCTCTCCGCCTGCCTGGGCCCCCTCGCCTACTCTCCCCCTGCCTGGCCCCCCTCGCTTACTCTCCCCCTGCCTGGGCCCCCTCGCCTACTCTCCCTCTGCCTGGCCCCTCTCTCCTCCCTCCTCTCCGCCTGCCTGGGCCCCCTCGCCTACTCTCCCCCTGCCTGGGCCCCCTCGCCTGCTCTCCCCTATCTACTCTACATACTCTTACCCCCTACCTACTCTAGGTGATGGTGATTTGAACCAGCACCATCTTACTAGGTATACTATGGATATTATCTGATTTATCCACCGGGCCACTTAACGGCACACAGTCCTATCTACTCTAGGTGATGGTGATTTGAACCAGCACCATCCTACTAGGTATTCTATGGATATTATCTGATTTATCCACCGGGCCACTTAACGGCACACAATACTACCTACTCTAGGTGATGGTGATTTGAACCAGCACCATCCTATGTCGGGTTTGAACCGGCAGACTTCTACTAGGTATTCTATGGATATTATCTGATTTATCCACCAGGCCACTTAACTGCACACACTCCTACCTACTCTAGGTGTTGGTGATTTGAACTAGCACCATCCTACTAGGAGTATGTCGGCCGGCATACTTCTACTAGGTATTCTACGGATATGATCTGATTTATCCACTGGGGGACTCCTATTCTAGGTGTCAGTGATTTGTACCAACACCACCCTACTAGGAGTATGTCGGGTTTGAACCGGCACACTTCTACTAGGTATTCTACGGATATTGTCAGATTTATCCGTTGGGCCACTTAACGGCACACAATGCTCATTTCAACTGCCGAAACCCAGGTTTGAACCGGGACCTTCAGACCCTTCAGTCTGACGCTCTACCAACTGAGCTATTTCGGCTTGTAAGTGTTACATCCAGAAAGTATTTTTCAATTGATTTTTTTGTTCTTAAACAAATAAATTCATACAGTATTTCCCCCAGTGAGATCAACCTGCGAGTCATACGGTTTTCTGTACCTCATTTCAACTGCCGAAACCCAGGTTTGAACCAGGGACCTTTAGATCTTCAGTCTAACGCTCTACCAACTGAGCTATTTCAGCTTGTAATTGTCACATCCAGAATGTATTTTTCAATGCATTGTTACTTCTTAAACAAATAAACTCAAACAGTATTAACCCCAGTGAGATCAACCTGAGAGTCATATGGTTTTCTGTACCTCATTTCAACTGCCGAAACCCAGGTTTGAACCAGGGACCTTTAGATCTTCAGTCTAACGCTCTACCAACTGAGCTATTTCAGCTTGTAAGTGTTACATCCAGAATGTATTTTTCAATTGATCTTTTGTTATTAAACAAATAAACTCAGAGTATTTCCCCCAGTGAGATCAACCTGAGAGTCTTACGGTTTTCTGTAAGTCATTTCAACTGCCGAAACCCAGGTTTGAACCAGGGACCTTTTGATCTTCAGTCTAACGCTCTACCAACTGAGCTATTTCGGCTTGTAAGTGTCACATCCAGAATGTATTTTTCAATTGATTTTTTGTTCTTAAACAAATAAACTCAGAGTATTTCCCCCAGTGAGATCAACCTGAGAGTCTTACGGTTTTCTGTAAGTCATTTCAACTGCCGAAACCCAGGTTTGAACCAGGGACCTTCTGATCTTCAGTCTAACGCTCTACCAACTGAGCTATTTCGGCTTGTAAGTGTCACATCCAGAATGTATTTTTCAATTGATTTTTTGTTCTTAAACAAATAAACTCAGAGTATTTCCCCCAGTGAGATCAACCTGAGAGTCATACGGTTTTCTGTACCTCATTTCAACTGGAGAAACCCAGGTTTGAACCAGGGACCTTTAGATCTTCAGTCTAACGCTGTACCAACTGAGCTATTTCGGCTTTTAAGTGTTAAATCCAGAATGTATTTTTCAATTGATTTTTTGTTCTTAAACAAATAAACTCATACAGTATTTCCCCCAGTGAGTCTTACGGTTTTATGTACCTCATTTCAACTGCCTAAACCCAGGTTTGAACCAGGGATCTTTTGATCTTCAGTCTAACGCTCTACCAACTGAGCTATTTCGGCTTGGAAGTGTCACATCCAGATTGTATTTTTCAATGCATTGTTACTTCATAAACAAATAAACTCATACAGTATTACCCCCAGTGAGATCAACCTGAGAGTCATACGGTTATCTGTACCTCATTTCAACTGCCGAAACCCAGATTTGAACCAGGGACCTTCAGATCTTCAGTCTAACACACTACCAACTGAGCTATTTCGGCTTGTAAGTGTTACATCCAGAATGTATTTTTCAATTGATTGTTAGTTCTTAAACAAATAAACTCATTCAGTTTTCCCCCAGTGAGATCAGCCTGGGAGTCATACAGTTTTCTGTACCTCATTTGACCTGCTGAAAACCGGTTCCATTTGTACACTGTCAAAGTTAATTACTTAATACTATCAACATCTATCTATTCTATAGACCCTCTACAATAGTTATTCCCAAACCTTTTCTTGTCAAGGACCCCCACATTTACACTTTATTAGCCCGTTGAACCTGAACCTGAACCTAACCCTAACCCTAACCCTAACCCTAACCCTAACCCTAACTCTAACCCGAACCCGAACCCGAACCCCATAAGAGAAGATTGTTACGGATCTAGCAGTGATCTAGAATGATCAATTATATTAATAAAACGTCCAAAACTGTGAAATTTAAGAAAATTAAGTTGAAGAATCACTATAAATCTAAAACAGGTCAGAGTATTTCATCCAGTTGTAAACAAGGAGGTGGTCCGGGTCTGCGAACATTTGATTGGAGGAGACAATGTAAGGAGCCCTAGGATTGGCTGAAGGCGGACAAATCTGATTGGCCAAGGAATCTGTCAATCAGAATGATTGGCACGTCAAAAAGCAGGCAAACCCCGGATTGAAGCAGGGACCTTTAGATCTTCAGTCTAACACTCTCCCAACTGAGCTATTTCGGCTTGCAAGTGTCACATCCAGTATTTATTTTTACATTGACTGTTACTTGTTACTTCTTAAACAAATAAACTCATAATGTTTTTCACCTAGTGAGATCAGCCTAAGAGTCATAGGGTTGTCTGTACCTCATTTCAACTGCCGAAAGCCAGGATTGAACCAGGGACCTTTAGATCTTCAGTCTAATGCTCTACCAACTGAGCTATTTCGGCTTGTAAGTGTCACATCCAGAATATATTTTTCAATTTATTGTTAGTTCTTAAACAAAGTCATACAGTATTTCACCCAGTGAGAGTCATAGTGTTGTCTGTACCTCATTTCAATTGCCAAAACACGGGATTGAACCAGGGACCTTTAGATCTTCAGTCTAACACTCTCCCAAATGAGCTATTTCAGCTTGCAAGTGTCACATCCACTATTTATTATTACATTGACTGTTACTTGTTACCTCTTAAACAAATTAACTCGTACATTCTTTTACCCAGTGAGATCAGCCTAAGAGTCATAGGTTTACTGTACCTCATTTCAACTGCCGAAACTCGGGATTGAACAAGGGACCTTTAGAGCTTCAGTCTAACGCTCTACCAACTGAGCTAATTCAGCTTGTAAGCATTACTTCCAAAATGTATTTTTCAATTGATTGTTAGTTCTTAAACAAATAAAGCCATACAGTATTTCCCCCAGTAAGATCAGCCTGAGAGTTATAGGGTTATCTGTACCTCATTTCTATTGCCGAAACCCAGGATTGAACCAGGGACCTTTAGATCTTCAGTCTAACGCTCTCCCAACTGAGCTATTTCAGCTTGTAAGTGTTACATCCAGAATGTATTTTTCAATAGATTTTTTGTTATTAAACAAATAAACTCAGAGTATTTCCCCCAGTGAGATCAACCTGAGAGTCTTACGGTTTTCTGTAAGTCATTTCAACTGCCGAAACCCAGGGACCTTTTGATCTTCAGTCTAACGCTCTACCAACTGAGCTATTTCGGCTTGTAAGTGTCACATCCAGAATGTATTTTTCAATAGATTTTTTGTTCTTAAACAAATAAACTCAGAGTATTTCCCCCAGTGAGATCAACCTGAGAGTCTTACGGTTTTCTGTAAGTCATTTCAACTGCCGAAACCCAGGTTTGAACCAGGGACCTTTTGATCTTCAGTCTAACGCTCTACCAACTGAGCTATTTCGGCTTGTAAGTGTCACATCCAGAATGTATTTTTCAATTGATTTTTTGTTCTTAACTCTTTGAGCGTTTCAAGGATTTCTATATAGTAGGTAGACTTCTCTATGGCAGAATGGCGTTTTTTGAATGATTTATTGAAAATTCTCTGTTGTGAATGTGTGACAACGAAAGACCTTCAGAGAAAGCTTGACTTGTCTGCTTACAGGAAAAAAATGAACCGAGTTGATAAAATGTTTAGTTCTTGTGTTGGAAGCCATTTAAAAGAGCCTGCATTTACACCGTTTTCTGTTTCTAGGACAACCAAAAAAAGTTATGCCCGGTTGAAGTTTTATTTTCTAAATAACTTTTTTTCTGCTGGGCGTACATAGCCATGCAATATCTCATTTTAAAGGGTGAGTTGTCTAGTTCAATTAAAATAAAATAAAAAGTTTCTCACATGTACCACTGTAGATATTTTGCCATCTATAAATAGCATGGTCAGTCATGATCAATCTGACCTATCCAGCTAAAAGTCCCCATAGCTCTGAAATTGGAACATCATATAAACTCAATTCTTTTTTGGGGTAAAATTAGACATTCTAACGCACATTTTGATATATACCATGTTTACATAGTCTTACCAGTACCTTGTCTATTCATGCATGCATCTCAAAAACCTGTTATGAAGAAACACAGTTTTGATAAAAAACACATCCAAGGACATTGTTTTGATATGACTTGGTGCCCATGATATGTATCAAAATATAGACTTGAATGTATACTGTATTATAAAAAAGAAATTGAGTTATTACCATCTACCGTTACAGAGTAAATCACAGTTGAAACTTGCTTAGTCATATACAATAAACCTCACAATAGTGAACAAAATAGTCATGACAGGTCTAACTCATTGTAAAAGCGTCTTTTATTTTTTACGACTACTAACATAATAAAATGATAAATATTACAGAAAATAAATAGGCCTACATACAAAACAGTTACTCCTCCCCTAGCTCTGATCCATAGCTCTAAATGCGCATTTAGAGCTATGGATCAGAGCTACTCCTCCCAAATGTCCCCAAACCCAGTCCTTGACGGTGTGTGTGTGTGTGAGTTAACCTGACTCCGCCATATGGGGCAGCAGAGTGTACACTGTGTTCCCCCCTCCTGCTCCCATCTGGGAACTCTCAGGCAGACTTGATGCCCGGCCACAAAACGGCCTGGCCAATCAGCAGCAGCTTCTAGCAACTTCTAGCAGCAGCTTCTAGCTTCTAGCTGCTGCTGATTGGCCAGGCGGTTTTTTGGCCGGGCATCAAGTCTAACTGAGAGTTCCCAGATGGGAGCAGGAGGGGGGAACCCAGTGTACTCTCTGCTGCCCCATCTGGCGGAGTCAGGTTATGTGTGAGTAGGCTAAATAAAACAAAAACTGCCCCCCCCCTGAAATGAATGAATGAATGAATCCGGTTCAGTGTCGGAGAACGCCATCGCAGTCTTGACTCTTCATCCTCCTCATCCTCCTCATCTGATGCCAGTTCTAAATATATAAAAAGAAATAAACATTTTAGCTGTAGTCAGTGCACGCTACTATTACATGGCGTTTTACCCGGCTGCTGGCGATCAAATGATTTTATTGTGCAGTGTCTTTGTGGGCCGAGTCGTGGCATGAAAAATACAAATAGATGCTTGTATAAGTAGTATCACGATAAAATAATATGGCGACGTTAGAATGAAACACCAATGAGTGATCGCTGGTAATGTAGCTAGCTGCCCAGGGTATATCCAGCACCATTGCGTCGCAATCATCCAGCAACATTGGTACTGGCTATTGCCCGGGCTTGTGGCCCGGCCAATAGCCAGTACCATTTGTGCAGCGTTTGTTAGCAACTACTACTAGCCAACAGCCAGTGGAATGTGGTGACGCGATGGTGCTGGATATACGCTGGGCAGCTACATTAGCCGCGATCACTCATTGGTGGTGTCATTCTAACGTCGCCATATTATTTTATCGTGATACTAATTATACAAACATCTATTTGTATGCCACGATGCCACGATTCGGCCCACAAAGACACAGTACAATACATTCATTTGATCAGATGTTTTTGTTAGCTACGTCGATCACCTATAGTACCGACCCTTGTTATATATTCTCCGACTATGCCTGTCACGATGACTAAACCAGTTAGATCTATCCATATATGGTTCTACCACATCTATCTGATATCAGCACTAGGTCGGCTCGGGCCAAATATAGGGATCGTCTTACTAGACATGTCATATTAGGGCATTTTCGAATACAATAAAATTACCTTTTAGCGAAGGCATCAGCCTTGGTGGTAACTCCGGTGGGGAGAAGAAAAAACATTGCACACGTGTAATCCGCGAGGGTGGATGTTGCAGCCCGGCCAACGGTCTGGGACTGGAGAATGCCTCTGGACACGGATGGATCATTTTTCAGATTGTTTTTTTTGCGGCGACTGCAAACCTGGCTGAAAAACTCTTCCTCCAGTGCCCACCTCGGAGGAGTCAACCAACCCCCCTGTTCACTGGGGGCTGGGCGTCAGTTTCCAATAGGAAAGCATACACGTGTGTCACGTGACACGGGAATTCTGGGAAATGTAGTTGATATTTATGCTCAATAGTCTATACAGAGGTGCGGACCGAATTAATATATTGGTATTAATAAAAAAAGAGAACTACGGAAAATCACGTACAGGGCAGAAAAGACTAATGCAAAACTCCACGTGTTTTCCAGTAGTAATCTGTCTAAGGGTTAAACAAATAAACTCAGAGTATTTCCCCCAGTGAGATCAACCTGAGAGTCTTACGGTTTTCTGTAAGTCATTTCAACTGCCGAAACACAGGTTTGAACCAGGGACCTTTTGATCTTCAGTCTAACGCTCTACCAACTGAGCTATTTCGGCTTGTAAGTGTCACATCCAGAATGTATTTTTCAATTGATTTTTTGTTCTTAAACAAATAAACTCAGAGTATTTCCCCCAGTGAGATCAACCTGAGAGTCATACGGTTTTCTGTACCTCATTTCAACTGCAGAAACCCAGGTTTGAACCAGGGACCTTTAGATCTTCAGTCTAACGCTGTACCAACTGAGCTATTTCGGCTTTTAAGTGTTAAATCCAGAATGTATTTTTCAATTGATTTTTTGTTCTTAAACAAATAAACTCATACAGTATTTCCCCCAGTGAGTCTTACGGTTTTATGTACCTCATTTCAACTGCCTAAACCCAGGTTTGAACCAGGGATCTTTTGATCTTCAGTCTAACGCTCTACCAACTGAGCTATTTCGGCTTGGAAGTGTCACATCCAGATTGTATTTTTCAATGCATTGTTACTTCATAAACAAATAAACTCATACAGTATTACCCCCAGTGAGATCAACCTGAGAGTCATACGGTTATCTGTACCTCATTTCAACTGCCGAAACCCAGATTTGAACCAGGGACCTTCAGATCTTCAGTCTAACACACTACCAACTGAGCTATTTCGGCTTGTAAGTGTTACATCCAGAATGTATTTTTCAATTGATTGTTAGTTCTTAAACAAATAAACTCATTCAGTTTTCCCCCAGTGAGATCAGCCTGGGAGTCATACAGTTTTCTGTACCTCATTTGACCTGCTGAAAACCGGTTCCATTTGTACACTGTCAAAGTTAATTACTTAATACTATCAACATCTATCTATTCTTTAGACCCTCTACAATAGTGGTTCCCAAACCTTTTCTTGTCAAGGACCCCCACATTTACACTTTATTAGCCCGTTGAACCTGAACCTGAACCTAACCCTAACCCTAACCCTAACCCTAACCCTAACCCGAACCAGAACCCCATAAGAGAAGATTGTTACGGATCTAGCAGTGATCTAGAATGATCAATTATATTAATAAAACGTCCAAAACTGTGAAATTTAAGAAAATTAAGTTGAAGAATCACTATAAATCTAAAACAGGTCAGAGTATTTCATCCAGTTGTAAACAAGGAAGTGGTCCGGGTCTGCGAACATTTGATTGGAGGAGACAATGTAAGGAGCCCTAGGATTGGCTGAAGGCGGACAAATCTGATTGGCCAAGGAATCTGTCAATCAGAATGATTGGCACGTCAAAAAGCAGGCAAAACCCGGATTGAAGCAGGGACCTTTAGATCTTCAGTCTAACACTCTCCCAACTGAGCTATTTCGGCTTGCAAGTGTCACATCCAGTATTTATTTTTACATTGACTGTTACTTGTTACTTCTTAAACAAATAAACTCATAATGTTTTTCACCTAGTGAGATCAGCCTAAGAGTCATAGGGTTGTCTGTACCTCATTTCAACTGCCGAAAGCCAGGATTGAACCAGGGACCTTTAGATCTTCAGTCTAATGCTCTACCAACTGAGCTATTTCGGCTTGTAAGTGTCACATCCAGAATATATTTTTCAATTTATTGTTAGTTCTTAAACAAAGTCATACAGTATTTCACCCAGTGAGAGTCATAGTGTTGTCTGTACCTCATTTCAATTGCCGAAACGCGGGATTGAACCAGGGACCTTTAGATCTTCAGTCTAACGCTCTCCCAACTGAGCTATTTTGGCTTGCAAGTGTCACATCCACTATTTATTTTTAGATTGACTGTTACTTGTTACCTCTTAAACAAATTAACTCATACATTTTTTTACCCAGTGAGATCAGCCTAAGAGTCATAGGGTTTACTGTACCTCATTTCAACTGCCGAAACTCGGGATTGAACAAGGGACCTTTAGAGCTTCAGTCTAACGCTCTACCAACTGAGCTATTTCAGCTTGTAAGCATTACTTCCAAAATGTATTTTTGATTGTTAGTTCTTAAACAAATAAAGCCATACAGTATTCCCCCCAGTGAGATCAGCCTGAGAGTTATAGGGTTGTCTGTACCTCATTTCAATTTCCGAAACCCAGGATTGAACCAGGGACCTTTAGATCTTCAGTCTAACACTCTCCCAACTGAGCTATTTCGGCTTGCAAGTGTCACATCCATAATATATTTTTCAATGTATTGTTAGTTCTTAAACAAATGAAGTCATACAGTATTTCCCCCAGTGAGATCAGCCTGAGAGTCATAGGGTTGTCTGTACCTCATTTCAATTGCCGAAACCCGGGATTGAACTAGGGACCTTTAGATCTTCAGTCTAACGCTCTCCCAACTGAGCTATTTTGGCTTGTAAGTGTCACATCCAGAATATATTTTTCAATTTATTTTCAGTTCTTAAACAAATATACAGTATTTCCCCCAGTGAGATCAGCCTGGGAGTCATACGGTTTTCTGCACCTCATTTGACCTGCAAAAACCCAGGATTGAAACAGGGACCTTTAGATCTTCAGTCTAACACTCTCCCAAATGAGCTATTTCAGCTTGCAAGTGTCACATCCACTATTTATTATTACATTGACTGTTACTTGTTACCTCTTAAACAAATTAACTCGTACATTCTTTTACCCAGTGAGATCAGCCTAAGGCCCTCATTTATCAACCGTGCGTACGCCAAAATATGGGTGTACGCCGAAATTACCGCAATTTTCGGCATTTACGATTTGCGCCAACGTTTGATTTTGAACTTGAGCCAGGACAAAAACCACGTCTGGTCGGGAGCTGTCGTACGCTTTGTCCTCACCTGTTTTTCTGTCGTAGAACAGCGGAGCAGCATTGTTTGACCAGCTGAGAGGCTGTCACAGGCATCGGAAACATATGTATTCACTCCTAAAATGTTTATATAAAACTGTATAGGTATGTATATGGGCTAAATGTAAAAAAGTAAAAAAAAGTTAAGGAATACATCACCGATGTGTCTTTGTGTCATATGAAATTAGTAGGAGCTTTCCAACTTTACAAGCAAGCAATTAAAATCGCGCATTTAAAAACAATGTTGCAAGTTAGATGCGTAAGCCATTTAAACAGTGTTTTGCATGATGAGCGCATACATGCGAGGATTTGGGCTGTCTGTGCTGAAATATTTCCATGACGGGACGTTGGAGAGTGCAGCGCTGCAGCTGCGGAGAGTCCCAACTTGGGTAGCCTACTGTAGCCTAATCTACAGCAGGCCGATGTCTTTCTGGAGTTACAGTAGCCTATGTGCAATCTCCTCCTCGTTTAATAAACCCGACGCGTCGCTCGAATGCCAAATGTGCCATGCCGGCGTGCCAGCGCAAAATTGGGGACCGCTGACCGCATCGGAGTTAGGTATAGGCTAAACCACCCAGCCAGGCTGCCAGCCCACCAGTGCCAGTGTGCCACATGAGGCTGGTTTAGGCTGCACATTTATATAATTGTCAGTTGATAGCCCAGCCACTGCACCGACTACTACTGCGACTAGCGAGGTAGGCTAATCTAAATAGATTGTCATAAACGTGCATGGTCGTGGTGTCATGAACAGTGATAGAGACAGACAGGACAGGAGAGGAGGAAAACAGCAGCGTGTGTGTGCGCCTATTTGTTATTTAATTCATTGTTCACATGCAGGTTCAGATTTTCGTTCACTAATATATTGTTGTAGGCTATATTAAATGAATAAATACTTTAATAATTTAATATAGGCTACAACTAACGACACACGGCAGGCGCGTAGCGCGGATCAAATGATTGACTGGGCAAATTAGCATGGGGGGGGGGGGGGGGGGGGTAGCCCCGGCCGATAGTGAAGTGTGAAGTGTGAACGAGCGAGGCGAGAGGAGAAACAGACAGGGTACTACATGCAGCTACAGCTTTATTTAATTCATACAGGTGTTCGTTCTTTATTTATTTAAGATAGGCTACAACAAACCAGTTGGACTTGCAAGTTGCGTGTGCGTGCGTGCGTCTGTGTGTGTATGAGAGGGGGGTGACTTTTTTATTTACTTTTTTCGTCATGTAACTATGGTTTCCAAGGTCGTACTGCAGTTGTTCATGTCGCAAAAACGAGGGCGAGGCTTGATTTCATAGGGCGTGCCAGATAGATTTCAGCCGTCACATTTATAAACGTCCGAACGAAATTAAGGAAGAAACAGCTGTCTGCGATCACTTTGTAAATGCCGACCCGACGTGGGTGTACTACGAATCCTACACTCGAATTTGGGGCAGAATTTCCACTCGATTGATAAATGAGGGCCTAAGAGTCATAGGATTTACTGTACCTCATTTCAACTGCCGAAACTCGGGATTGAACAAGGGACCTTTAGAGCTTCAGTCTAACGCTCTACCAACTGAGCTAATTCAGCTTGTAAGCATTACTTCCAAAATGTATTTTTCAATTGATTGTTAGTTCTTAAACAAATAAAGCCATACAGTATTTCCCCCAGTGAGATCAGCCTGAGAGTTATAGGGTTATCTGTACCTCATTTCAACGGCTGAAACTCGGGATTGAACCAGGGACCTTTAGATCTTCAGTCTAACACTCTCCCAACTGAGCTATTTGTTGTCCTTCTGAAAGTCAGTGTGAAAAGCAAAGTGTCACAGTTAAGACTAATGTGGGATTTGAACCCTGGACCTGTGGATCACAAGCACAGCCACTCATCACACTGAGCTAACTGCTGGTTACTACAACACAGCTTTTCTGTGCTACTTGATGTCAGTGTGGAAAGCAAAGTGTCACAGTAAAGTCTGGGGTGGGATTGGTTTTTGTTTGAACTTGAGTGGGGTTTGAACCCACCATCTCCCGATCATGTGGCAGCGTTCGAACCATCACAGCCCTACTAGGAGTATGTCGGGTTTGAACCGGCTCACATCTACTAGGTATACTACGGATATCATCTGACTTACGCGCTGGGCCACTTACCGGCACACTGTAATGGGAGATTTAGAATGCCAACTACAGTGCCAAATATATGCATTATTGTGTATTTATCTCCCTTCCATTAAGTCTCTTTGCTCACCAATGTGCTCAGTCTAATTCATGCAGCTGTCAATCTAACAGCTGACTTGACTCCTCCATGCTGTCAGCAAAGGTATACTTATTTGTGTGTCACCCTTATCTTTAGCGCAGATCCTTATATGAACATTTTGTATAGCATCTCTGTTAAGACAAGACTATAAGGACTGTCTGAGAATAGGGTTGAGTAGGCTTGCGCCCGGAGGGGCTGCTGGAACAGGCACGGAGGCCTGTTCCTCACTCTCTGTATATTGTTTCTCTGCTGAATCTTCTTAATAAATTCTCAATACTTCACCCTGAAGAACTTTGTCATTCCTTCATCTTTGGACGATTATTTAATCGACAACATATGGCGACGAGGATGCGATGAATGCTTTGCTGTAATCAACAGCAAACACTTCATTTTAAAGAACTCAAAGATGAAGGGATTTCTCCAGATGGACAAAGACGAGATGACCACAGAAGCAATCTATGCAGAATCAACAAGAACTGATCATCAACTCTACAAGACTCTACAAGTCTACAAGATTGAGCAAGTCTACAAGATTGAAACCTCACAGATTGACAATAATTCTGTGATGACTGCAAGGACTAATTTCAACAGCCAGCGATGATTAGCAGAGATATGCTTTTCACCAGCAATGTCTGCTACATCATGACACAAGAACCTACAAGCTTCAAGTGCCTACAGAGGAGCCATGAGAGCAGCAGCACCAACTTGGTCAATGCTGTCACCATGCACCAACGGAGGTGACAAAATTGACACCATGAATGACACCAAGAGATTTTGCCACAGCAGGAGACCAAGCCACAGATACACATGCACACACTCATGTGGGAGCCATTGAACATTGGAACCAACAGCCCAATGGAGATTGCTGGAAGACACATTAACCAAATAGACTTGTGGGTCAACTGAAAACAGAGAGAAAGGACAGAACTATTTATCTTCGGAGTGAGACCTGCATAAAATCGAATCTAGTGAGCTTATGCAAATCAAATAGTTCCTGTCTCTTCAATGTGTTTCATGTGATATGTTTCATACCTATCTGTATCTAAACACTGCACCACGTGAGGAAAAAATTCCATGTGGCGAGTAATTATTTTTATTTCCATGAAGTGAATTTCCTGAGTGATGACAATTCCATTTAGCAAATTCCACGTGATGATATATAAAAAATAAAATAGTAATAGATAGCTGTATCAACATGTACTTGCTTTAATGTTTATTAATTTGTCATTCTATAAATCTCCTGGGGCATATAAATTAATATTTTATCATTAATTTACAAAAACAAAACACTGTGGATTGTAATGGGAGATTTAGAATGCCAACTACAGTGCCAAATATATGCATTATTGTGTATTTATCTCCCTTCCATTAAGTCTCTTTGCTCACCAATGTGCTCAGTCTAATTCATGCAGCTGTCAATCTAACAGCTGACTTGACTCCTCCATGCTGTCAGCAAAGGTATACTTATTTGTGTGTCACCCTTATCTTTAGCGCAGATCCTTATATGAACATTTTGTATAGCATCTCTGTTAAGACAAGACTATAAGGACTGTCTGAGAATAGGGTTGAGGAGGCTTGCGCCCGGAGGGGCTGCTGGAACAGGCACGGAGGCCTGATCCTCACTCTCTGTATATTGTTTCTCTGCTGAATCTTCTTAATAAATTCTCAATACTTCACCCTGAAGAACTTTGTCATTCCTTCATCTTTGGACGATTATTTAATCGACAACAACACAAACATGGGAAATTTCTGTGCTGCTTTAAAGTTGTCCTTCTGAAAGTCAGTGTGCAAAGCAAAGTGTCACAGTTAAGACTAATTTGGGATATGAACCCTGGACCTGTGGATCACAAGCACAGGCACTCATCACACTGAGCTAACTGCTGGTTACTACAATGCAGCTTTTCTGTGCTACTTGATGTGTGTGGAAAGCAAAGTGTCACAGTAATGACTGGGGTGGGATTGGCCCCTTTATTTTTTTGTTTGAACTTGACTGGGATTTGAACCTACCATCTCCCGATCATGTGGCAGCGTTCTAACACACTGAACCACTGGTTCTAGACAATTCACACTGCTTTTCTTTGTTTAGTTCTTCTCGAAATCGGTCTTGTAAGTAAAGACTTCAGTGGGGTTTGAACTCACCATCTCCCAATCATGTGGCAGCGTTCTAACACACTGAACCAATGGTTCCAGATAATTCACACTGCTTTTCTTTGTTTAGTTCTTCTCGAAATCGGTCTTGAAAGTAAAGACTTGAGTGGGGTTTGAACTCACCATCTCCCGATCAAGTGGCCAGTGTTCCAACACACTGAGCCACTGGTTCCAGACAATTCACACTGCTTTTTTGTTTGTTTTGTTCTTCTGGAAATCGGTCTTGTAAGTAAAGACTTGAGTGGGGTTTGAACTCACCATCTCCCAATCATGTGGCAGCGTTCTAACACACTGATCCACTGGGTCCAGACAATTCACACTGCTTTTTTTGTTTAGTTCTTCTCGAAATCGGTCTTGACAGTAAAGACGAGTGGGGTTTGAACTCACCATCTCCTGATCATGTGGCCAGTGTTCCAACACACTGTTTTGTTCTTCTGGAAATCGGTCTTGTAAGTAAAGACTTCAGTGGGGTTTGAACTCACCATCTCCCAATCATGTGGCAGCGTTCTAACACACTGAACCAATGGTTCCAGACAATTCACACTGCTCTTCTTTGTTTAGTTCTTCTCGAAATCGGTCTTGAAAGTAAAGATTTGAGTGGGGTTTGAACTCACCATCTCCCGATCATGTGGCCAGTGTTCCAACACACTGAGCCACTGGTTCCAGACAATTCACACTGCTTTTTTGTTTGTTTTGTTCTTCTGGAAATCGGTCTTGTAAGTAAAGACTTGAGTGGGGTTTGAACTCACCATCTCCCAATCATGTGGCAGCGTTCTAACACACTGATCCACTGGGTCCAGACAATTCACACTGCTTTTTTTTGTTTAGTTCTTCTCGAAATCGGTATTGAAAGTAAAGACTTGAGCGGGGTTTGAACTCACCATCTCCTGATCATGTGGCCAGTGTTCTAACACACTGAGCCACTGGTTCCAGTAAAGACTAATGTTGGATTTGAACCCTGGACCTGTGGATCACAAGGACAAGGACTAACCCTAACCCTAACCCTAACCCGGCTATAATCCATGTTCAAAAATGATGAAAAACGAGGAAGACAAAATCACTTCCAGACCATGGGCTATAGTCCATGGTCTCGGAGTGATTTTCGTCTTTTTTTCAAATCCTCAAAGATGATGAAAAACGGCATTCTACAGTACCCTAACCCTAACCCTAACCCTAACCCTAATAAGAGAAGATTGTTACGGCTCTAGTTGTTGCTCTAGCAGTGATTCTCAACCTGTTTTTATTTCAAGGATTTTAATAATCACTTTGAAGGAGGAATGACAAACGTCATGATGACGTTTGTTACCGCCCAACGTTAGAAGAGTCTCAAAAGTAGCGCAGCAGAGTTTCAGCACAGAGAGAATTCACCACAGCACAGAGAAGCACAGAGAATACGTTTTTGTGCTGCTTTAAAGTTGTACGGAAGTCAGTCTCCCAATCTTGTGGACAGCCTCCTTACACACTGATCCACTGGTACCACTGGTATCATGAAAGTAAAGACTTGAGGGGGTCATACATGGGTTTAACCTGCTATACCAGTGGCTGCTGGGCCCCTTCCAGCTGCTAATGTCCGCCCCACTCTTCCTCCTATCATCATCATCATCCTGCTGTCCGTCAAAGATTGTCAGCACAGTGGTAGCTTCTCCCAAAGCCTCAGTTGCTGTTGTCCAAGCCTCATTTCAACTGCCGAAAACCGGGATTGAACCAGGGACCTTTAGATCTTTAGTCTAACGCTCTACCAACTGAGCCATTTTGGCTTGTAAGTGTCACATCCAGAATGTATTTTTCAATTGATTGTTAGTTCTTAAACAAATAAACTCATACAGTTTTTCACCCAGTGAGATCAGCCTGAGAGTCATAGGGTTTTCTGTACCACATTTCAACTGCCAAAATCGAGGATTGAACCAGGGACCTTTAGATCTTCAGTCTAACGCTCTACCAACTGAGTTATTTCAGCTTGTAAGTGTCACATCTAGGATGTATTTTTCAATTGATTGTTAGTTCTTAAACAAAGAACCTCATACAGATTTCCCCCAGTGAGATCAGCCTGGGAGTCACACGGTTTTCTGTACCTCATTTCACGTGGCAAAACCCAGGACCTTTAGATCTTCAGTCTAACGCTCTCCCAAATTAGCTATTTCAGCTTGCAAGTGTCACATCCAGAATTTTTTTTTACATTGACTGTTACTTTTCCCCCATTGAGATCAGCCTGGGAGTCATACGGTTTTCTGTACCTCATTTCACCTGCCTAATGCCAGGTTTGAACCAGGGACCTTTAGATCTTCAGTCTAACGCTCTACCAACTGAGCTTTTTCAGCTTGTAAGTGTCACATCCAGAATGTATTTTTCAATTGATTGTTAGTTCTTAAACAAATAAGCTAATACAAAATTTCCCCCAGTGAGTTACACGGTTTTCTGTACCTCATTTCACCTGCCTAAAACCAGGATTGAACCAGGTACCTTTAGATCTTCAGTCTAACGCACTCCCAATTGAGCTATTTCGGCTTGCAACTGTCACATCCAGAATATTACATTGACTGTTACATGTTAAACAAATACGTGAGGTCAGCCTGGGAGTCATACGGTTTTCTGGACCTCATTTCACCTGCCAAAACCCGGGAGTGAACCAGGGACCCTTTAGATCCGCTTGCAAGTATCACATCCAGAATTTATTTTTACATTGATTGCTACTTGTTACTTCTTAAACAAATAAACTCATACAGGTTTTTACGCAGTGAGATCAGCCTGAGAGTCATAGGGTTTTCTGTACCTCATTTCAACTGCCGAAAGCCAGGTTTGAACAAGGGACCTTTAGATCTTCAGTCTAACGCTCTACCAACTGAGCTATTTCGGCTTACAAGTGTAACATCCAGAATTTATTTTTACATTGACTGTTACTTGTTAAACAAATAAACTCATACAGTTTTCCCCCAGTGAGATCAGCTTGGGAGTCATACGGTTTTCTGTACCTCATTTCACCTGCCTAAACTCAGGTTTGAATGAGGGACCTTTAGATCTTCATTCAAACACTCTCCCAACTGAGCTATTTCAGCTTGCAAGTGTAACATCCAGAATTTATTTTTACATTGACTGTTACTTGTTACTTCTTAAACTCATACAGTTTTTCCCACAGTGAAATCAGCCTGGGAGTCATAGGATTTTCTGTACCTCATTTCACCTGCCGAAACCCGGGATTGAACAAGGGACCTTTAGATCTTCAGTCTAATGCACTCCCAACTGAGCTATTTCGGCTTGCAATACACAATACTACACACTTGTAACTTTGGTGACTCTGGATATACTCTGCGACCATTTGATTGGAGGAGACAATGTAAGGAGCCCTAGGATTGGCTGAGGGCGGACCGATCTGTCTGATTGGCCGAGGAATGACAAACGTCATCATTGGCTGAGGGAATCTGTCAATCTTATTGACAGATTCCCTCAGCCAATGATGACGTTTGTTACCGCCCAACGTTAGAAGAGTCTCAAAAGAAGCGCAGCAGAGTTTCAGCACAGAGAGAATTCATCACAGCACAGAGAAGAAGTTTGCACCAGCAGACTGACCAACAGCCTTTACCCACAGGCTGTCAGGCTTCTGAATGAACATTCTGCCCCCCACCCCGACCCCGCTCTAAGGTATTATAAGTGTACTGTACCGGACTTGGACTTTGCATTGCTGAACTCTATGCACTATTACATGCACTAGCACTATTGCACTTTGGGTGTATTGTGTATTTATTTCACAGTATATGGATTGGTATGCCAGTGGTGAAGCTCTGAACTGAATGTAGTTGTTTCATGTAAGCAATGACAATAAAAGATCTATCTTTTGGCAGCCCACCTCACACTCTCTTTTTGCAGGAGAGAGAGGGGCAGGGCCACATCCAGAGGGAGGAGTTTAAGAATTTTACATGTTAAGTTATTTTTTTATTTACAATTTACCTTTAAAGCATTTTACTTATTTCTCCCATTGTTTCATATTATTAGTTTGAGTTGACAGCTCATTACGGCATTTGATTTATCCTTTATTTTTGTTAAGGAATTTATTTTGGCTTTAATCAGTTTGATGAGTAGTTTAGTTTTTATCTCACCAGTTTGATTTCATAGATGTTTTCATTGTTTATTCGTTTTGAACCTAGAACCTTTGGATTAGAAACCCCTGACATTATTTCTTGAAATAGAATAGAATGATTGGTGTTTGGTATGTGTGAATGAGGCCTGAGGCCTCATTCACACGTACCAAACACCAATTAAGCAATGTTTGGTCGTTTTTTTGGGCCACCACAATGCTTTTCCAATGGGAGTCACATGGTATGATCAAACATTTGTGTTTGATTGCTGATTGCTCCCCCCTCATCAAACAAAAATGTTTGGTCAAACCATGTGACTCCCATTGCAAATGAATTGGAGCAGCAATCAAACAGCAATCAGACATTGCACACGGACCGAACATTTGTTGTGTAAGGTGTGTACGAAGCCCCAGGCTTCGTACACACCTTTCGGACACACAGATCTGTCCGACCGACCACTGATTACATTTTTATGATTTGATGCCTCCATGTCCCACAATGCTTTGCGCGATTTGGGCGGTGCTACGACACGCGGAAATAGATGCACATATGTTCAGTGTAGTTTTCTTGACTGCAGCAGCAGCTAGCAGTAGTTTGTCGAGGCCGTTTTTCACACTCAAAGTTCACTTAGAAGGTCCGGATCAAGGACCAAGGACCAAATATTTGCATTTTGATTTTGGTCCGTTTGGTGTTCACACTGGACTTTGTAAAGCGTACCAAATATGTAAACAAATGACACGTGGACATGTTAAGCGAACCAAATAGTGAAAAAAGAGGTCATTTTACGACGGAGGGAAAAATAACATGAGGGGGTGCGGGAAATCACTGTCTACAATTTTTGGGCGCACAGAGAGAAGAGAACAGCAACATGAATCATGATTGCAGCAACAACTTGAAATTGCATTAATTCTTAATAATTATTGTATTAGCCAAATAATACAACAGATGAACAGAGGAGCAGGTGTTTGAACAATAATGTGCTTGCTGCTGGTGCATACAATTCACCGGAGACGTATAGCCTACAACAAAGTATCCCCGAATCCCAATAAAAAGGACTTTTCTTCCATGTGTGCACCTTAACCTGATTCGATATAGGCCTATGTTATTTCTGCGCATCAAATCGACGGGCAAATTTCCATGTCATCTTATGGTTTAAACTTGAAGCCGTGCTGGTCAGTTATGCTTCAAGTCAGAACAGCTCCGCTGCAGTTGACCTATATCACGTCTTTTGCTATAGTGATGTAATCAATTAATCATTTAGGACCACCTGTGTAGCTTATTTAACATTTGCTCCATTGGCTCTTTATGCGTGCGGCCGTGCGCTAGAGCGAGACAGGATGATTTTAAATATTTCTCTGTCTGCGTCTCTCCCATAGAGCTATAAAATATATCGGGTCTCTCCCCCCACATGTGCGCGCGTTATAACTTTGCGTGGTGGCGGTGGCGCATGCTTAAAATAAACAGATCTACAAGCTTACATCGTGTACCATACCGTAAGTACCATTCGTGTCGATAACTTGTACATCTGTTATATTTGCGCATGTGAACCTCGTACGCTGCCATTTCTACTCTAGGCTACTCATAGACATATATGCGTCTACTATTAAAATCAATAGTGATCCCCGTAAAAAAGCTTTTAGAACTAATTATTAATGCAGCCTCACAACTGCCGAGGCCCGACGGCTATTTTGGCTATCGTCCTGTATTTCTGTATATAGAATAGAACTTAGTACCAGAGTCATTGGACTCACTCACTGGAGACAGCCGTGCGCAACTTGGACTCTCCAAGTTACGCACGGCCGTAGCCAAAAGAAGACATACAAACAAGCGATATAATAGTCTGTCACGTAACTCAGAAGACTACAGCCTAAACCCCACCCAGTGCTGTCAAGAACGGAAGTTCTCTCCTATTAGTTGGCGGTTAAAAACCACCCTTCTGTCCGATCTGAAGTCCCACCCTGTTCGTTGGCTGTTTTGACTACAAGGTGTCCGATGTGTTTGTTGTGCCCTCCGCCCCCACATCGGACAGGTTTGTCCGATCAAACGACGTGACTCCCATTGAAAATGAATTGGAGCAGCAATCAAATAGCAATCAGGCATCGCACACGGACCAAACATTTGTTCTTTAGGTGTGTACGCAGCCCCAGTGTGCGAGCGTTCTCTTAATTAGTTTTCATGTCATAATGAACCCTGATCATCACTGGATGTATTTAGTAGAATCACTCATCCTGTCAGGGGGAGAGGAGTTTGCTGTGGATTTTAATATTTTGACCAGCCACCACTCTCTTCAACCTCAAATATGACCTAAAACATGTTAGCATGAAAGGCCTGGTGGTGCAAGAGTAAAGGACAGGCTTCACAATATGAAGGTTGGGGTTTGAATCTTGGTCCCAGTTAGTCTTAATCTTTCTATTTCACTCCTCCTCATGCTCTCTTTACCTCTGCTAGAAGAGGGAGGAGAATGGAACTTTGTTTTACCTTGCAGCTTGCATTGGTTTGATGTCTGTTGTAGGCATATGAAACATTTTGTTTAACCAAACCAACTTGATTTCATGGTTGTTTATTGAGTTGTTTTTGAGCATTGAACCTTGAACCTTCGGTTTATGAACACCTGACATTATGTTTTGTGCCACGATGCCACAGAAGACACAAGTGAGAACAAAATACTTATCCATTTAGAGTTAGACAGGGGCGTGTTACTTTTAGAATATCTCTTCACCAAAAATAGCTGATCTACAAGCTCACAACATGTCACAGCACGATTTGTTGTGTGCTTGTAGATCAGCTATTTTTGGCTTATGTTCCCGACAGAATATGGATGCTGGGGTTCAATTGGTTAATGATTTGACCCAAATCCTAATTTTACAAGTTTGATTTAATGACGGTTTTAATATTTTATTTAGGCATCTGAACCAGTTTTGTATCACGCAAGTTTGCTTTCATAGCGGCCTTTGATTTATAAACCCTTATTGACCTTATTGCTTGTGGCACAAAATAATTAAATCTACAATTTGTAAATCTACAATTTTTTATATCAAGAATGTATGAACAACGGTGTAGTTTGGAAGGGGAGTGCAGGGGAGCGACACGCCCACAATAGTCGATCTATAAGCTCACAACACATGCATTGTGAGCTTTTTTGCAAAAAAGATTTATTGTAAAGGTAAACAAGTGGCATAGATGCACTCCCCCAATTCTAAAAGTAGCACTACCCCTGCATGACAGTGTTGCCTGCCCAAAAATGTCACACTAACATAAAATCGGTTATTTTTGGCAGTCATACTACGGCGTATATACATTCGGCTCAACTCATGTTTGGAGACAAAATGAAACATGTCACCAGTGAAGCACATGTCTAAAATATCAATTAACTCCCATGCAAAAGGCCATATTTTTTATTAATCATTGTAAAGGTAATAAATACCTCATCTACTCTGTTAACCTGTGCGAGAGGAAGGCAAAAGAATCAACCAGTGACATCCTCTTAATCTAATTTATAAAGATCATAATTAACGACCTGCAGGCTGTGGGAGACCCCATTTCAGATGGCAGACAGAAAGGGCCCCAGCCATAAGAATAAAAATGAAGTTTTTCATTGAATTCTGAATTAGATCTCAGATATTCAGCAATTTAAAAGAAAAGGGCAACTTTAATGGAGTTCCTCCCCGCTTTTTAATATCTCGTAATTCTCTTTAAAGGGGTCCACCTGGCATGACGCGCCCACCGCTAATTGTGGTGATTAATTAGTGGAACCGTCAGGTGTTTGCATAGGCAAACAATGAGCCAGGGTCTCCTAAATCATCTGTGCCCTTCGACATGGTTACGCCTGATGTAATACTTAGTTGCAGGCCGGTGAAAAATAGCAGATCTACAAGCTTTACCAGCATGCATATACAGCTTGTGAACCCTCTAGCGGCAGCTCAACGCGGTCCTGACGCCTGACAGATTAGATCTTCTCAGAGATGGGCCGTCCATTTATCTGCCTGATAAACTCAGAGCCGCTCTCCATTTTCAATCATCAGAAAGGAAATGAGATCAACAATCTAATGACGGCAACATACGTGTGTGTGTGTGTGTGTGTGTGTGTGTGTGTGTGTGTGTGTGTGTGTGTGTGTGTGTGTGTGTGTGTGTGTGTGTGTGTGTGTGTGTGCGCACAAACACACAAACACACACACACACACCAATACTGTTGAACTATACTTATCGCAGCCTCATTCGCTGAAAAATAAAACAAATGCCCGCAATGATATTTGATTGAAATATTATTTATGATTTATCAGAAAGCCAGGGCTCCCCTTTCCCCCCCAACGATTTCATGCAGGAATCCCATTCTCTCAATCTTCATCGTCCCTGCTCGGTGGTGTCCCTGTTAAATCACACAGCGCTGCATGCGCGGGGTTCATGCGGTTGGTTTTCCCTGCAAGGCGCCGGGCCTGTCACTTCACAGCTCCCATACCTTCAGGCCTGAATTTACAGTGCAGGGCTCGCGTGCCCCGCTGCACTCCCCGGTGGGTCGACCCCTCCCCTGCTGTCCCTGACACGCATAGTAAGCATCCTGGATCTCGTAAAGCTGACATCTTCACTAAACTATGCTAACAAGGCCGTAGTGATTTGTATATGCACGGCCCCAGTGGCACGTGCTTCCAGTACGGGGGGGGCTGGCTGGGAGGGGTTGGGGGGGTGGGGTAGGGGTGCAGAAAGAGAGCACACAGCCCCCAGGAAGAATTAAGCAGAAAGGGGGGTGGGGTGGGATCAGGGGTGGAATGCACTGTGGGGCTGGTAATCAAAGCGCAGCCGCACACGCTAGGGTTCAAACACTCAGGTGCGTGCACAAACATACAAACAACCCACCGGGGTGTGGGTGGCACGGTGGGTGTGTTGGGGGGCAATGCCGGGGTCCACTGGGCTGTGCACTGGAACATTCCAGCTCTGTGATCCCTCCCCAGCAGTGGGATTTATAGACCTCGCGTTGAACGCTTGGTGCAGGTGCAGAGAGCACAAGCAACTGCTCTGCTCCACCGGTGCAATATATTACCCGGCAACAAACATCAGCCAGGGTGTCAGCGCAAACAACACTCTTATTATTTAAGACCGTCTCTTTTAAAGGTGATGAGATGGAATGGCTCGCATGGTGAAATCAAGTCGACTCCGGGCCCGGGGATGGCGCTCCTTGTTTACGAGAACCGCAGGGCCGGAATGAATTGACTTCATTAGTTTTATTCCGCATCATATGGATCAAGATTAACTAGGGAGTGAGTGATTTATATGCTATTATAAAATGCCATTATCATTTGTCTGTAGATATATTGTACACACTGCATTTCCTTTTTAAATACACATAATATATTTAAATAGAGACATTTTTTTATTATCAGTTGATCAGTGTAGCTCCCCTGTCTTTGTGCATGTCTCTGACTCGGCTCTATTAAAAGTTGTGGCAGCCAGTTGGGGGTACAGAGAGAGAGACAGGCCTGTCCGACACTTCTCCAGCTTGTGATTGAGGGTCCTGTGCACTCGTTTACTGCCCGACAGGTGGGGCCTCGATGAGAGCAGAATCCCCCGCCATGACCCAGCCCGCTGCTAATTTGAGAGGCTCACAGTTAAAAATTATATTACACTTCATTAAAACACACTCCTTTTTTATCTGCCCAGGGATGACATTCAGCGGGGGCCTGGTTAATAAGATCACATCTGGGGAAAGATTTTCAGCTTTGAGGTGGGCACTTTTTGCATTAGTGGGAATGCTCCAGTCAAAGCCGAAAGGGTCATTTTTTGAAATCAGACCATTTGCATGTGCTAGTCATCACCATACCAATGTTCTGTTTTACCTCCAATGTTCTGATTGTAGGATAGTCAACGAGTCACTCTCCAGGTTATATTCTAAAAGCTTTTGTATTGGGGATGGGAAGGTTATCCTATATACACACTTGGAGGGAAAACTGCAGTCATGCATTACTGGTCCCTGAACATGGCAACAGTATATATATTACTTCCAATTTCTAAATGTCCTCTATTGGAATAGATGATATAGCAACCATTTAGTCACTCACTAATGATAAACCATTTAGACCTGGAGGCTGATTCTACAAATGTCTTCTGAAGTTTTATGAAGGTTTTTCACGTCATGGACCCCCAAAATTATGTATTTGGCCACAGATGCCTCATCTAAACATTTTGTTCCAGGGACCCCCAAGATTTGAGTAAAGAATGTTTGCTTAAAATATATATCACTGCTGTCGGGAAGAAACCACCTAACTCCAAAATCTCCATTTTTCAGGAAATTAAGATAACCTTATTGTGGGGCGTTAGTCCTTCCTATTATGTCCAGTTTTGAGGGTTATTGTAAACACAAACATTGCTTTGCTACCATTTCCTATGACTATTTTTGAGTGTTTGTGCACATTAGGCCAGTGTAAACACAAACATTGATGACAAAAGTGAGGACGCAAATTGTGATTGGCCGGAATGAGATGATGTATGAAGATAAGAGCGCCCCTCACTTCACACGGGTGTGATTTTATTTTTAAAACAATGCAATACTGAGAGGGGGAGAGGTGGTGGAGTTAGTTGCGTTAGCAGACAGTTCGGGGTGGGGGGTGGAGTTGAGAGGTTTTTTCCGAAGCGCTATTGAATACTTTTCAGCACACAGACGTAACCGCGGTGTTCAATAGCACTGATTTATGGATTTATTTTGATCTAAAACCTCAAAAATGGAGTTAGGTGGTTTCCTCCCCACAGCGACGGTAAATTTATTCAAATGTTTGCACACATTTTCAATTTTGTTTTTATATTTTTTATGCAGGGACAGACAGTAGGCTGACAGGAAATGGGGAGAGAGATGGGGGGATGACATGCAGTAAAGGCCGTCGGGATCGGGAGTCGAACCCGCGGCACACTGCCAGACTGGGTTACCAGCCAAGGTGCCTGGACAGCTGAGCCACGGCCCAGGCAGAGATCTGTTATTGTTGAATATCCAAAGCATAATATAAGACACAGATGCTTTCCCGGTTTTAATGGGTTTTGATCATTGCTAAAAATGCATGTGCGATGCAAGAGAGAAGCCAGGGACGTAGCAATTGGAGAGTCATGTCAACAGTATGTTCAACAGATGACACTCACATGAACTCTAAAAGTATGCAGGATACACCCCTCACTGTCTAGCTGGTTACCAGACCTTTCTAATCTCTCATCTACCATCTCTCTAATAAATTACTCCTTCATTTATAATTTTATAAGATCAGTTGCAATGGTCTAAGTCTAACAACAAAATCCCACCATGAAAATAGTAGCCTAATTAATTTTCTCTGCAGAAAACAAAGGGACTTTTGGTGCAAAACAGGCACATGATTCTACTGCCAGCGAAAGTCCAGACTCCAGGGTAGACGCACTGAGAAACACAATTCTAGTAAGTAAAAGTAGCAGTGTCTCGGTCTCCTGCCACTCATGTAAGCGCAGAAATTTAAATTACAGTATACAGTATTATCATCTTTTTGTTTTGTGAGCTTGTAGATCGCCTATTTTCAAATGACCAAGCTGAAATGCGTAATGTATGTTTTGTATTAATAATAATAATAATCAAAATCTACAAAGTAACTACTACCAGGAAGACGCCTAAGGGTGAGAAGCAACCTCGCCCTTTAGGGCGAGAAGCAACCTCGTGAGCACACATCCGCCTCGTTGACGGCAGACTGCTGGGTGAGAGCTGGCGCTTTGGCATGTGGGGTCAGATCAACATGGAATGAATTCTGTACTGGCCAAGGAGCATGTCTTGAGTGTACAAGGTTTGATGAGGTCAGATCAACATATGGAATGTCAGAACAGGTCAGCTCCATATATGGAGATCTCAAGGGTGGTAGCTGGGACATTCTCTTGAGTGTACAGGGTTTGATGAGGGCCGGGCCTTAATTTTCGGCCTGTTGAGAACTCTAGTTTTCGCCGGCTGCCGGGCGCGGCTGCACTAACAACTTTAGGGCAGGCCCGTCTAGAGTTTGAATGGACAGGCATCAGTCAAAAGGGAGACATCGAAGAGGAAGGATGGATGGGGAAGGATCAACATGGAATGTAAGAAAAGGTTTTGACATATATCCCTATAGAGATCTAAGGGTTTGAGGTTTGAGGTCAGATGGAGAGTTGCTGGCCAATATTGATGACATCGGGGATCTCCATATATGGGCTTAATTGCGACAGCAGGTCGCATTTACTATGACATCAGGGATCTCCATGAGACCTGGGCACCATATATGGGGTCTTTCCCCTGTATGGGGATTTTGAGTGACTGACTGATGGACAAACATGTACGATTTCATAGTATATGCGTCCTGCAGTCCCAATTAACCGAAGTTTTCAATTGTAGTGGAGTAAAGGTATAATGTTTGCCTCTGAGATGTAGTGGAGTAGAAGTACTGAAAATTTCACTTTACTGCAGTAAAGTGAAAAAAATGCCTAAAGATTTTACTTAAGTACAGTACTTAAGTTGAGTAAATGTACTTTACACCACTGTCTTCTACCCTCTCCCTTAGTCTCTCTCTTCTATTGTCTTCTACTCTCTGGCCCCTTTTCCACCGGGGTTGAACCAGTTCGGGTTTTTCCCCTGTCTAATATTGTACTAAATCAAAGTGTTTCCACTTAAAATGAATTGATTCAGAACCCTAAAATTGGTTCGGAACTGGAACCAAAAAATGGCAGCCGGTTCCGCGAAAGCACCAAGGTTCCAACATAACCTATGAACGGAACCAGTTCTAGAACCAATGTTCCTTTTGGTTGAAAAGGGGCCTCTGTGTTCTACTCTCACCCTCTCTCTCTCTCTCTCTCTCTCTCTCTCTCTCTCTCTCTCTCTCTCTCTCTCTCTCTCTGTCTGTCTGTCTGTCTGTCTGTCTGTCTGTCTGTCTGTCTGTCTGTCTGTCTGTCTGTCTGTCTGTCTGACTTTCTGTCTGTCTGTCTGTCTGTCCGTCCGTCCATCTCATACACAGGCAGTGAACGTGAATGAGCGAGCTCCCTGATCTCCCGCTGGAGGGCTGCTGTCAGCGTGGCCTGCAGTGGGCCGTGTGGAGCCGCTGTCGGAGGGTGTCGTGTTTCCACGGTCTACACTGTGGGCCCTCTGTCCTGCCCCGTGGCCCGATCTCAATAGGTCCTTTGATGAGCCAACCCGAAGCCTTTCATCGTGCACCTTACCCCAGAGCACGAGATGGGGGGGGGGGGGGGGGGGGAGGGGTCACACAGCACAACACCTGGCAGGTACGCACACCCCACGTGCCCGTGCTAAAACAAAAGGTACTCTGTCAAGACGTTTATTGGAAATTAATTTCCTCTTCCCCATCGTTTTTGCATTCATAAAAACTCGAGACAGACGAGGTAGGAGGACGGAGGCACGAGACACCGCTCATATATCGACAGTGACAGGAAGTAAGATGGTTTACATCAGGGCATTTAAGGCAATGCATGTGACTCACTTGCCCAGGGCAAACCTCTCACATACTGTAGAAGCAAGCATCCACAAGCAATTGTGATAGACTGCCTGTTGTTTTTATGAAACTGCAAATAATACATTTTTAGTGACAGTGAGAGTTTGGTTTGCTGTAGGCCAATTTAACGAGCTAAACCTGATTTCTCTCTCTTAAAAAAAGCCAGCCACAGCTTAAGGGGCGACTGTGGCTCAAGAGGTAGAGCAGGTCGTCCAATGATCCATGGGTCGGTGGTTCAAATCCCGGCTCCTCCTGTCTACATGTCGAAGTGTCCTTGGGCAAGACACTGAACCCCAAATTGCTCCCGATGTGCTGGTTTGTACCTTGCATGGCTTCCGCCGCAATCGGTGTATGAATGTGTGTGTGAATGGGTGAATGTAATGCACAATCTATGTAAAGCGCCTTGGATAAAGGCGCTATATAAATGCACCATTTACCATTTAAGAAGATGGTCGAGGAAAACAATTGTCATCTAGACTCCCAAGTCCCAACACAGTTGGGAGTCTTAAGTTAATGGTTAATGGTTCACAAAACATGTGCAGCACTCAAGGAACCACGTTAAGAAATTAAAATGTTTCTCAGACAATTTCAATCCAACAACTTTATTACTGTGCTTCACAATGATGCTACATGAGGGAGTTAGCAAGATAACAGATACTACGCAAGCAGAGACAGTGGAAGGAAATACAAATAAATGACTAGAATAAATTAAGGCATCGTTGTGAATACATTTAGATTTAGAGTTCTTTACAAATGGTAGGAAAGCAAATTATTTAGTTAGTTACAGTACTAGTTATTTTATTTGTTGATTTGTTTAACCACTTTCAACCTGGCATCTCTATTTGCAGATGTCATTATTGGCCAATATTGGCCATATAAAATTCATATTTTTCTTTACAAATAGCAAAACTACCCAATCTACATAGATTGGCTCTTTCATCTTATGATGAAGTCAAAAATAATAATCAAGTGGCTAAATCGTATTTTTGACAACCTCAAAACAACCAAGGCTTTGCCGAGGCCGTCCGTGTCCCGCCTGTGATCGTTGGGTGTCCCCTAGGTGGGCCCCGGACCCCAGCTTGGCAACAACATGATTGACCTGCTCCATCTGTCAAGAAGACTCAGGCCGTTGGCTGCTTCCACACACCTGTGTGTCCCCTGCTTCCTTCCTCTTAGCGTGGCCTCAGACACGGTGCCATCCTCTTCCTCCTCTTATCTGCACTTCAAAGCCCGACGACTGAATTATCTCCGGACGGTAAAAGAGACGGGAAACAACTGTCGGCAGCCCTCCGTCCGCCGGGGGAGTGGCTCTCCTCAGACAACCCGCTGGGCCAACCGGTCTGTCTCCCTGCTGGGCCAACCGGTCTGTCTCCCTGCTGGGCCAACCGGTCTGTCTCCCTGCTGGGCCAACCGGTCTGTCTCCATGCTGGGCCAACCGGTCTGTCTCCCCGCTGGGCCAACCGGTCTGTCTCCCCGCTGGGCCAACCGGTCTGTCTCCCTGCTGCCTCACAGCAGATCGCTGGGCCAACCGGTCTGTCTCCCTGCTGCCTCACAGCAGATCGCTTATTTTCAATTGGCAGAAACACATATATAGGGTTGAAGTGGTTAATGTATGTTTTGTAATAATCGACATCTACAAAGTAATTGTAGTGGAGTAAAAGGTACAATATTTAACTCTGAGATGTAGTGGGGTAAAAGGAAAAATATAAAAATCACACTCATGTGAAGTGAGGGGCGCTCTTATCATCATTCATACATCATTATACATCCCGTTCCGTGCTCAGCCAATCAAATCATCACATTCCGTGCTACAAACACACACAGCTGTGCATAGGAGGGCCTCAAAAAATAAAAAAGGAACTCGAAAGTGTAAATTACTTGAGTAAATGTACTGGTTTCTTTCCACCACTGTGTGCTCATCTCAATGCAGAGAGGGGAGAGAGAGAGAGAGAGAGAGAGAGAGCGCACACACAGAGTGAGGATACATCAATGCCTGTACATGAGCTCTCTTCAGACAAATGCTCTCTCTATTTCCCCTGGTGGAGCGTGGTGTCATTGGATAGTGGATGTTAGGAGGAGAGGCGGAAGCTGAGGTCTCAGGTTTGAGTGGCCACAGAGCGGACTTGACTGAGGTGTTGAGAGGAGAGTTGTGGAGGCCGAGTCCACAGGAGATAGAGCAGAGTGGGGATTGAACTTGCTTGAGAGGGGTGGGTGGGTATGCCTGGGGTGGGTTGGGGCGGGGGGTACGACACCCCTCTGCAGCATGAGCGGAACCTATTGGACCCTGCACACCTGCGGCCGCTGATCAAAGGCGTGTCCCGCTCCGTGCGTGTGCAGACGTGGGTCGGACGTATTCGTTTCCATAATATTTGATACTCTACAGACGGACCTCAAAGTAAAACAAATGATGAATGTTTGGAAACAGCACACGTTTCCAGTACTGACGACATCTCAACACAAGCCAGTGGACATTAAACGGTTCACCACCATACTGCTCAGCCCGTACAGTATGGACTGCTACTTAGTTGATTTAGAGAAGTCGGAGCGCTCCACACACAGATACACCTCACCGGCCCACCCGAGCCCCTCTCGTCTGTCTTGGCTCTCTGGCACACAAGGTCATCCGCTAGCCAGTCACGACACTCTAATTAAGGCGACTGATGGACACAGCTAATTGGTAGGATTTATAACCTCCTTTTATGATGCTTTATGAGGAAGGCAAGTTACCATTTATAGGCCCTCGGCTCCATGCTGCATGGATCCCGACCTAGCCTGCTGAACACTGCAGCAGAATGGGAACTAAGGTACCTCAGGTAGGTCTGTGGGGAACCTTTTCAGGACCTGCGTGTCTTCATAATGCGAGTATAGCGGCGGTAGAAAATGAATACATCCTACTATAAAGGCGCGAAATCTCTCTCCGTGTGTCAGCTGTTCACGTACAGTAGAACCGTCCGACCAACTTCAAACTCGACGGCGCGCATCGCCGATGACCCAATGCGTCGAGATAGATACCTTTATTGATCCCGCGAGGGAATTTCAGCCACTCATAGACAGTTAAAGGGCCACTTCACCCCTTTTGCAACCAGATCATATTTTAATTATGTTTAAGACACAAGAAACACTTTCCTGGTGTTTTTATGTGTGTAATATGTGGTTTTAGATATTTTAGTCATGATGCCATGTTCATGACCAAAGTTTGTCATGAAAAATGTGGTCTCACTTCCTTCCTGGACTACAAGTCACACCTCCACGCAGCCTCCCCCCTCTCCACAAGGAGGGGCAGTGCACCAAGGCATTATGGTCATTGTAGGAATGACCATAATGCTTTGTTCAGCGGTCGCCACAGCGAATCATCTGCCTCCGTCTCACCCTGTCCTCCGCCTCCTCTTCTCTCACACCAACTAACTTCATGTCCTCCTTCACTACATCCATAAATCTCTTCTTTGGTCTTCCTCTAGACACCCTGCCTGGCAGTTCCAAATTCGAAATACAAAAAATCTCCATATATATAGTATATACAGGCATACATACACTGACACAGGTACAATGGGTATTGCATAACCGGGTGGAGCATGCATTCCCAACTTGCTAGACACTAAAGGAATTCTGGACAAAATGCCATAGCAGACTAAATCATGTCTAACAATAAAACCCCACATATTATCCCACGGGGGTCTGTGTCCTTAATGCATAACAAATTGGGGGTCCTTGAAATAAATAAAAAATCACACCCATGTGAACTAAGCCGTGCAGGATGCCCAACAACACCGCTGGCTGCTCAGTGTGAATGGCCCTTTTAGGCTGCTCAACAGTGCCACTTTAGGTCACCCAGCGGAATTGCAGCTGACAGACAGACAGACATACATACAAACACGCGGCCAGTCATTGGAGCGGTTAGGCACCGCTCAAAAAGGTTAGGAATCAATGCTTTACCATAGCATCTGTGTCATTTTACATTATTAATCGTTATTTTATAGTTTGGATAATCAAAAATAGCAGACTTACAAGCTCATACGGTAGCTCATGTGCTTAGATCTGCTATTTATGAAGAATCGTGAAAATGTGTGACAAACCTTGAATATATGGTATTTTTAAAGTGAAGATTTTTAACTCAAATCTTTGCTTCTGGGGGTCCCTGGAACACAATACTTTGAGATAGGGATCCACGGCCAAATACATATGGGGTCACGTGTGTAGAATCGGCCTCAGGTCTTAATAACATTTTATTCATTCAAATGAGTCTCATGTAAAGTTAGTCCGAGCGAGGCACACCAAAGCCTCGGCGCGGCAGGAAGGCAGGCTGTAATGGCTGTGTGGTTATTGATTGTATTGTCAGGGTGGCTGACCAGGTTCCTGGGCGTGCTACAGGGCCCAGTCCATCTGTGGACAATGCAGTCAGTTACAGCTCACTGCTCCGTCTAATAAAGGACAGGCAGATTGATGTCACCAGTATGGTTGAACTCTGCCTAACACTCACCAGCACCCCTCTGCGCGCACATGCACACACACACTCACACACATACACACACACACACACACGCATACACGCACGGTCAGGGAGGGGTGAGAGGTGGTGGAATCATTATTTTCCCCTACCCTTAGAGATCCCTTTTCCAGTGATCATAGGAACTGGGGATCCCATTGAGAATAATATGACTCTGAACTACACCACTTGAAGTATGAGTATTTGGAAGAACGGAGCGTATTCTATGCTTGTACAGTATGTTATATTCGTGGCAGGGCTAGAAATCAATTTAATAGCAATTCCATGCAGCTCTGCTCATGCACCTTTCTCATTAAATTCTTTAATTTTGTAATACTACAATAACGAATACAGAATTTGTAATAAACCGTTTCTGTGATAGGAAAACAACCTCAGAAACTCTCTCACACACTCACACACACACACACACACACACACACACACACACACACACACACACACACACACACACACACACACACACACACACACACACACACACACACACACACACACACACACACACACACACACACACACACACACACACACACACACACACACACACACACTTCAAGCCAAAGCACACAGCACACACACAAATTATGTGCAACCTGTTTGTATCAAACAGAGCAAGAAAATGCAGTCTGTCTGGGATCTGTGTGCATCCCCTCGGGGAAAAACTACCCCACGCTGTCAGTCAGTCAAGCACACACACACACACACACACACACACACGCACGCACGCACACACACACACACACATGCACGCACGCACATGTACACACATGCGCACGCACTGACACGCACACACACAATAGACTGTCTTTCTTTAACAGCAATACGTATACAGCAGACTTCTACCAAGGAAAGGAGAACTCGGAGCAGAGTTGAGGCGTTATGGCGTGCTTGACAGACCACTGAGTGAGTTCTCTCGTAATAAAAAGGTGTAACGATCACAGCCGTGATGATGGCTTCATGTTCTGCTGGTTAAAGTCGTCTGCTTTAGGAGGAAGTTGGCGGTCTGGGGGGGAGGGGGGGCTGGGGGTCGGGGCCCGTCTGAGCGTTTGGCTGAGACCCAGCCCCACAGCCTCGGTGGCAGCCGTACGAGCGATTACTTCTGCGCAGCCAGCCAAAACACAAAAATCAATAAACAATCTCAACGTTTCGGAGGGCCTTTCGTCTGACCTAATAAATGTCTCAATTCACTGTTATGACTTCATTTTGCTTTAACGTCTTCTTCATGTGCATTTTTTGCCGATCAATTAGAGAATGGAGTGCACCATCCCCCCAACCCCTTCCACGGCCCGCCACGACTCCTGCCCTCGATCCGTGGCTGCCACTCTCACTCACTCGCTCTCTCTCACACACACACACACACTGACACACACACACACACACACACACACAGAGACGCACGCGCGCACACACAGTGGTGCACAGTCTGCACATATATTCCAATCCCATGCGCAAGGTGAATAGCTATTTTTATCCTTGAAATTAGATACGTTATGAAAGCACTGTCCAAAAAGGCACAGAGGGTACCACTTGCCGAGCAGAAATCTATACCACAAAAAAAATTCCGGGGCACAGTAATTTTATCTCCTTTTAGGTGAAGTTTAATTTTTTTCCTTCTCACTTCTTTTGGTAAATGTTGTGCATATCTATAGCACCTGCCCTTCATCCAAAACACTTTACAATGTGCGTTACATTCATCCATTCACTTGCATGTCGGTTGTGTCACCAACAGGCACTGCTCATCTGGAGCAGTTACACTTCTTCGACATGGAGCAAGTCGACCTGGGAATCGAACCCGGAACCTTTTGGGACTCCCTTCTGACGGCGGACACACAGACGTTACAACCACTAAAGGCAACGTCCTACATCGTGCTCTTACAAATCCCATGGAGTAGCAGTTTGGGTTTGCTCAGAGCAGGTAACAAGATGTGTACATATAGTAAGTGTGTGGGAGAGGCTCCATTTCCAGGCTGTCAGTGACAATGACGAGCACAGTCTCTCTCTCTCTCTCTCTACCTCTCACTCTCTCTCCACCTCTCTCTCTCTCCAGGCTGCCTGCTGCTGTCACAGGCCCTAATCCTGGCGCTGCAGGGATGACAGGTGAATGGTGCCAGAGCCCCTGGTCTGTGACTGGGAGAATCTCACACGCGCGCCCCCTCTCTCTTGTCTCCCATCGATTCTGCCAGTTCCCATTATTGTCAATCAGAGCAGCCGCGTCTCCATAGGGAGGAAACCGTGCATCAGGGCCAGCGAGCTGCGGCATGGAGGAGAACCGCTGCATGCCTGCCAGGCACCGCACCAGCCTGGGGCCACTGAGCCCCCCCCCCACCCCACCCATCGGCCCCTCAAGAGGCCACCCCGGGCAGGACGCCAACTCTCAAACAGGACCTATTTTCTGCTTTACAACGCCCAGTGCACGGGGCCCGCCCGAGAAGCACCGAGGAGGTGAAAACCTTTGGAGCACGAGCTGCACTCGGTTGCAAAACCCAGGGTGGCCGAGGGCCCCCCTCTCCGAGGGCCCCCCTCTCGCCCACAACAAACGCAGGTTCACGGCCACGGGTCTGTCAGCGGAAAAGCATTACTGCTCCCTCAGACGTGACTGCCTTGTTAGAAAAATGACATAATAACAATGACAGGAGTAATGAAACAGCAGCGAGGCGCTGTTCCGCAGGACGGGGTGTGGGTGTGGGAGGGAGGGAGGTGGCTGCTCTCAGGGGCCAGGTCCATCAGAGGGGCCCAGATGGGTCCTTGTGCGAGCACATCCCCCTAGCGGCTCCCGTGACCCGCGCCCGGGCTTCTGCTGCGGCGGCGCGCAGGCGTTCTGGTTGGGTAATGTGACCATGCGGCGCCTATAAGCCCAGGGAGATTGATGGGAGCGCTGCGCTCCCCCTCCCCGCGCTGTAAAAGATTATCCGCTCACCCGCTGGAAACAAAGCTGTGATGGAAATTCGTCTCGCATCATCAGCAACAAAATATCTACACGGCGGAGCGGGAGTCTCTCATTTTTCATGGGCTATATATTAAATAAAAAAAGAGCATTAAAGCAAAAGGGAAGGGGGGTGGTCTGAGTGATAGCACTAGTTAGTATTTTTTTTTTAAATGGGCCACTTGAATCAAGGAGATTATAAGGTTTTTATTGGCTGTCAGAAAACACAACTTTCTGCGTACTTCACCCGCTGAAGCTCATAACGCTCTGATTAGAATGCCAGCGGAAATGAAAAGGAATGGAGCTGCTGGGAGGGAGGCCGCTGGGGAAGAGCTCAGATACCCTGGAAATCTGTTCTCTCTCACCAACACGCACACACACACGCACGCACACGCACGCACACATACACACAGAGCGTCACAACACACAATACATACAGTATGAATGGATAGGCCGCTCACCATCCTAAGGCAGTGGGATTAATACACCTTCACACACACAGGTTCACACGTAGATCCACAGGCAGGATTCAGTTACTCCGAGAAAGACCGAGCCACAGTTGTTCTAGCAGGATACATGAGATGCATCTGTTTCAGTGTTATCTCTCTGTGAAGTGAATATTGTATTCAGCTGGTATGTGTTATTTGAATTTCCCATTAGGGGTGGACTGTGCAGTGCATCTGGGTGAAGAAAGGGCCTGTTGATGCTGGTTGGTGTCATGCAGAGCAGAGAGCCTGGCTCCGCCAGCGCTGCAGCATGCCGGTGATAAGGATTAACTGATGGCTGAGCGACATGCAGAGAGAAGCCCACTAGAGTGTTAGCCAAAGGGTCACCTATACCTCAGAGCAGTACTGAGAAAAGTAGTGACCCCATAATATAAAACTACACATAGCTGTCGGAGCTTATTTACGTATTCTAACTTTGGGTGTTAACGTTAACTACCCTACGTGATGATACTACAGCGTATTATCATCTGCTACTTTTGCTAACTTTGAATTGGAATCGTGGAAAGTAACAGTTTTGTACATGAGGTTTCCACCCGACAGAGACAAAATATAAGTCCTGCATTCAAATTTAAAAGTACAAAACTATTGGCAATTAAAAGCCCAAAATCAGAAATCGTGCTCAGATTTCTAAATGTTTCGTAAATTCTTGCCCTTCATTGGGAGCTTGTAGAGCTAGTATAAAATAGGTCCAAATAATAGTAGTGGAGTAAACCACTACAATATTTGCCTCTGAGATGTAGTGGAGTTGAAGTAAAGCTACTGAAAATACTCAAGTAAAGTAAAAGTATTTGAGTAAATGTATTGAATTACTTTCCAGCACTGCCTCTGAGGAAGCTGGCACGTCACGTTGGAGCCTAAACGATTTTTAACAGGAAACCAAGTATGAAGCAAAAAACCCTGACCACCATTGTAATTTCAGTTCCACCTTTTGATGGCGATGGACAGGGGACCTAAAACGCAGCCTATGGGGGGCTACGCAATGCAATAGAAATAAATTAAACACTACCAGTATTTGAGAAAACGTTGTCGGCTCAGTCTTGTCAGTTTGTTCAAATGCCACTTTCTGTTTCCCCAGGAAGAGAGGGAGGGAGGGCGAGAAAGAGAGAGAGAGAGCAAGCAGGGAACATCAAACTCCTAAACATGACAGAGCTGGCCCTTTCTGACGAGAGGAAGGCATTGATTTTTCCTCCATTTCACCATCAATCTGGTGGAGAAGAGGTGGCTTGTGGATGCTCAGACAGCTGATGATGTGATTTGTAACTGTGGACCACCGGAGAGCTGGGAGAGAATTGCTCTGAGTCTCGACACGTGGCGAAGTGACTGGCGACTTCTTCGGCAACGAGCACACAAGATTAACAGTGGGCGATCTATTGATAATCTCCACAGGCCCAGGGAGTATTTCCTCTGTCACACACAGCCACATTGCAGCAAACGCTTCCATTTGAAGTCGATAGAGCCATTGTCAAATCGCACAAGTCTCTACAGTATATAATTGTGTTGTAAATTATATTTAGCGTCTGTAATAAAACAAATAATGCGAGAAACAGTGAGGGAAATAAAGCAGTTGAGCATGTGACAATTTCACAAATAAATGTGTAAATCTTGCAAATTTCACACCACAATTCATTTTCGTCGTTGTCCTAAATACTGACAACCATTTATTCAACACAAATTCAGCCAAAGCATTTGGAATAAATATGTTTCAGAAGCACATAGGCAATATTTTAAGTACTCATTAACACACAGGAATGATTACTACATCACTTAATATATAGGCAGGACATAATCTGCTCAATGTTTCACATACAAATATATCATGAGATCCCAATAGACGTAATGACAAAGTAGCGTACATTTTAACCAAACCTCTCTCCTGTAGTGTTTACACAGCAACTTGGTGCAACAAAACATACTGTAGTATATTAATGCAGGGGTTCTCAACGTTTTTGGCCGGGGACCCCCGGAAATGCTTTGGCAATGTCTCGGGACCCCCGCCCCGCCCCCTCCCGACCCCCAATATAAATTGACTGCTACAATAACCTTAAACCATTTTGGGGCGGGAACCCCTTTTGGTGTTTTAAGCATTGTTATAATTTAGCTATTGAAAAATAGCAGATCTACAAGCTCATAGCGCGCCACCGAGTGGCGCGCTACGAGCTTGTAGGTCTGCTATTTTTGAAAAATCGAGATTTTTTTTTTTTTTTTTAATAATTTGGGGACCCCCTAAAATAATTTGGCGACCCCCGAGGGGTCGCGACCCACGGGTTGAGAACCCCTGTTTAATGCATTATCAACATAGTACTGGGGGAAAAAATGCCTTAGGCATCGTTACACACCGGAGTTGTAAAATACATTATACATTTTTGAACTGTTGTTGGCGTCATGAGTATATCAACAACACACAACACAAATGTTAAGCTGCGGTGAAGTGACACCGTTTCGGTTCAGAAGGAGGTTGATTCTCTCACAGTGAATAAAGCCATCAACCTGTATGTATGAGACATTAACCCATTCACCGGGAAAGCCTCATTTCATAATTTGGCCATTAAAAACACAATTAAAAATACAAGCTCATAGCGTGTCACTTCGTGCTATGAGCTTGTAGAACTGCTTTTTATATATATATTTTTTTTTAAACTACGGTTTTTAAGTTAAATCTTTGCAACTGGGGATCACTGGAATAACATAACATATATGCATACCATTTTGGGGGTCCTTGAGAGGTTGAGCACCACTCGTATAGTAACATACGTATGAATAGCTTTGATGGTAAATACGTACCTGCAGTTTTGTATTGTTTATTTGTCACGCCCCACGGTGTGTAAAGACCTTTAACCACATTGACCCTAGTGTCCCTATTCTTGGAAAATATTTGAACAGTTTTTTTTGTGAACAGCAGATCTACAATCATCATGAGGTGCTTGTAGATGGACTTTTTTTGTTGCTATTTGCATACAATGAAGTATAGGGTTAAATGGTCAAGGTGGTAATTATTATTACAGTAACAGGGCCAAATGCATAATCGCCACACTGAGGGTTTGATGGATTCTTTTTTTTTTTACCATTGTAATGTCTATCTAACATCTAGTGACAGGGGGCAGGCTTTCTAAAAGGAAGCTGTAATCCTCTTTAGATCATTTGCAAAGCAATTAGGCATGCTTCCACCGCTATTAAATATAAAGATAACAGCCTACGAGATAAGATGCTATTTGTGCTACATATCAAATGGAATAGCTGCCTAAGAGGCCTGATGTACAGGCGATAGTTTTAAATCCTTGTAATGAAATTAAAAAATTATGATAGTAAAAAAGAAAATTGATAGCTACTGCTACTGTACTACGTCTATCATTAAAGATGACACCATGAATAAAAACGTCCACACAATTTAAATGGATCTATATGGATGGACCTGCAATTAAGCATCGCTCTCAATATTTTCAACACCAGTGCAATAATTAGAAATGTGTGGTTTCATGAACGGTATCGACATTCTGACATTCTAAATGAACAAGGCAAATATATACTTTTAGCTGCCAAGTACAGAGTATTATTAGATATAATGTACAATATATGTATGCAAGTGCAGCCATACACACACACAGTCACAGGAAAACCCAGACCCCGGCACACAAGGCTATAGCGCTGTCCAGCATGATGATGCTAGATCATTAGAAGTCCCCAATGTGGGGTCCGGGGACCCCCGGGGGTCGTTGAGGGGGTTCCAGGGTCCATTTGGGTTAAACCCAGAGGGTTTTACAGGGTAAAGATGTGTGTCCCGGCGATAGAAATTGTATTAAACAAGGGTCCGCACATGGCCTAATGTATATGTAAAGGTAGAGAATCACAGCGCTATAGATGACTGACATGGATTCAACATCAGTTGAACAGTCATATCTCTTTACATGCATTTGTCAGCAGGGACCAAAGAGACCAACGAGCCTGTCTTTGCCTGTACGTATGTCCCCCCCCCTGATGACAACAAAGGCAACCCCAAAAGCAAATTCCCCTGTGACCTGTGACCTGGAGGAGAAAGGGAGTCCTGCCCCGCTTGCATAGAGAGCAGGTTCAAACGGAGTTTATGACACCCCACCCCCACCCAGCCAGCCACCCGCCCACCGCCCCTCCACCTTCCCCTCCACCCATCAGTGGACACTGGAAGCCTCCACACTGGGGTGGTGGTGGTAGGTGGGGGTGGATGGGGGGGGGGGGGGACAGCCCAGGCATCACTCATTCACTCGCCTCCTAGGTGCCTTTGTCAGGTGATTGCTGGCGGAAAAAGGAAAACAGATCAATACATCTCCCATGGGCCTGACAGGTAATCTTTACCTGGGATGAAATATGAGCGTCACCAGCCCGCTGGATTCCTTAACTGTAACAGGGGCACGGAAAACCACCCCCCCACACACTTCCTGGCCATTGGAAATTCCTTCTTTGGGGGGGGGGGGGTATGGTCTGGCTGAGGGCGGTGTCAAAACGGTGGCCGCTAATTACCATAAAATAGTGGGTTCTTTACGGGTCCATTTGGTTCCATTCGTACACTCGAGAGTTACAGACCCATTTTGAACCCACTTTGAGAACCACTGTCATGGCCACAGGTGAGGCACGCCCTGCCACACCTGCACCCCTCGATGAAACCACACCTACACCCCTCGATGAAACCCCACCTGAAGTCTTCCCACTTCCTTCCTGTCAATTCCCCTGGTACCCAAACTACAGATACTGTATAAAAAGGCAGTGGAGAGAAACTCTCAATAAAACACTAACACGGGTCCAAAACGCATCAATGTCTCACAGGTAGACTTTAGATTAGCCACTAATTAATGTATCACCTGTGTATTTTCTACCTGTGAGTGGGCATCAACCTGAGGCATGTTCTTATCAATCAGGTCTCGTGTCCCCTGAATGGAGCCACCCAGTGTTGCCAGATTTTGTGAGAGAAATAAGCAACCAGGTCTATGAAAACAAGCCCAAAAGAAGCAACTATAGGCCACAGGAGCACTTTAAACTTATATAGGTTTCATAGGTATAGACATTGGCTATTTTAATAGCCAATCTACAGATCTGCAAATCTTGAAATAAAATGTGGAATAATTGGAACACAATTTGGCACGGAGCTATCGCACAAAAATAATAATAATCATATGGCGGTTAGGGATAGGGACAAATAGGCCTACATATTAATTTGGTGGTCCATGATATGAAAATATTTGACAACCATTGTTTTAAATAATATTTAAAACATTTGGAAACAAGCTAAAATCTGCAACTACAAAATATTTACGAGCAACTTTACATAAAAACAAGACCAATGTCGCTTATAATAAGCGGACATGGCTGGCAAGCCGTCCGTCCGTCCGTCCCCACACACCGTGTTCAGGCTGCGGCAGCCAGGGGGGGGGGGGCGTGGCTGAGCACTTTGACTGATTCCTGTGGCAGGAAGTCTTGGGAGACGGAGGCCTTCATTTAGATGAGTGTTGCAACCACAGCATTTATAAATGTCACACCGCATGCCAACATGATCACATAAAGCCTTCTCAAAAGGGATGATCGCAGGAACTATAATTCATGGTAATTTACAAATCTGATACCGCCGCTCATCGATGTAATCTGTTGAATAAGGCTTCGAGGAGGAGCCTTAACAAGACGCGCGGTAAATAGATTGATAATAATGCCTGTTCATTTCGCTGAAAGATATACCGCTGGTAACGAGTTGTGAAATTGAGAACGTATTTCCCCTGGACTCTTATTACTCATATTGTTATTTTAATATTTGTTTTGGAATGAAGAGAGCTCCAAAGGAAAGGGTCCTCGTGATGTTTATTGTTTCTCATCACCCGCTAACCTGCCGTTAGTGAGGACCACCACATACTACTTGATATGTACATTTTGCAATGTACTGATCTTGTAGAGTGTTGATGGTCAGTGTCTGTGATTACAAGTCTGATTGAACTTGTATTAACCAGCTTTCCGTTATTACTTTTAGTAAAAATGGTACGTTCACTGATCCACTTGTGGTGACATCAATGACACTCCGTTTGGTTGGTTGCTTATTTATGGGGTAAGTTTATTTAGACTTAGATTTATTTAATTAAATATAAATGACTGGGAAAAAAACAGTACATTATATTCTCTAACATGTATGCAATGATGCCATTTAATTGATGTATTATTTAGGCAGGGGTTAGGGTTAGATGTGGTTGAATAATTTAATGGTTATTAACGGTTATACTGTTAGTTAACTTTAGTCGTGGATCTGGTGTGGTTATGGTTAACCCATCGACGCCTGGTGCAACCTATACGTTGTTCTACCTTTGATGCCGGAGCGCTCTCTGTGTCTCATCAGCTATTGCTATACATGTAGCAACATAACTATTTAAAGAAAGAATTAATCAGAATTTGAAGGTTTTCATAAACCTTAGGTCAGGCCCTAGAAGGCGTTCCCAGATTCGGTACAGATTCGTACTTTTACTTTTGAAGCCAATACTTTTGTACTTTGACTCAAGTAATCTTTGAATAGTGAACTTTTTCTTGTAAAAGACTATTTCTACAATAGGGTATTGATACGTTTACTTTTACTAAAAATCACAGTCGTGTGAAGTGAGGGGCGCTCTTATCATCATACATCACATTCCGTGCTCAGCCAATCAAATCATCACGTCATTCCGGCTAATCACTTTTGGCGTCTTCCCTTTTCTGCCCTCACTTTTCATCCTCAATACAGTATGTACTTTGCTCAGCCAATCAAATCATCACTATGGGGTGATCAGCCAATCAAATCATCGTGTTCACACAAACAGACAAAGCTGGTCATAGTAGGGGCCTCAAAAATGTCAGTATACATTTTCCACCACTGGATCTGCCTGATGCTGCTCTAACTCCTCTCTTATCTACTTCCTACTCAACGTCACAGTCTGCTCAGTCACAAAGTAAAACAACTAACCACTAAAAAAAAAAAGCACTTTTAAAACAGGTCTGCAGCTGGCCTTGAACTTAAAATGCGCCGGGGGAAATTTGAATATGGAAGCTAAACCGAGGAAGAACAGAGGCGCGCCCTCGGCGTACGGCGTCCACTCTGCCTCCTGTGTTGTGCTAATGAGTAGCTTTGTAGCGAGTGTAGCTGTTCAAATCCATGCTAATAGGAGGCCTGTTCTTTGTGGCGGCTCAGCACCGGCGGTCGCCTCTGTGTGAACTCCACAGCAGCATGTGGCGCTCAAAATGTTCTGATGCTCTCCTATCTGTGAGCTAGTATACCATACCTACAGTACAGGTACCCGCGGATACGCAATCTTGTTGGTTGGTTCCAACGCTGGCAGATACAAAGTAGAGCAAAAAACCCGCTCTCCTCCCTCACCACTCAACCCCTGACCATCACGCGGTGTCCCTGCTGACAAACACTCAGGCTACTAAAGAAGACATAATTGTTGGGCTCGTGTGGGTGGGGGCACAGGTGGCCTGGAGACTGGTGTGTATAGACAGGAGAAAGGGAGGGAGAGAGAGAGAGAGAGAGAGAGAGAGAGAGAGAGAGAGAGAGAGAGGAGCTGCCTGGTTACAGAGTGTCTGGAGGAAGCCTCTTGAAGCTGCCTTCTGCCTGGAGGACATGGTTGACTGTGGGGTGATTAACTTTAACTAGGCTTGATTGCATTAACATTTCTCATCCTTTAAATACTAACTAGAAAGACTGAATGCTGATTTGAAGAGGAGCGATGTGTTCCATGGATGTTCTTTTTTTTTTCCATTCTTCTTTGTGTGCCCAGCGAGAGGAGCTCAAGCGTTCAGTTTATGTTGAGCACAACAGTTCTCTATTGCTACTGTGCCTCCTCCTCTCCTGTCTTGGATCACCCCACCCACCTTCAGTTCTCCAGCTGCCTCACCCCTGCCCTCCCGGGGGGGGGTTAATATACTTCTGGAACATTTAAAGGTCCAGTCGGTCTGAAGCAGAGGCCTGTGGTTCTGCCGTTCTCCAGGTTCCTGCTGCCGCTGCCGCTGCAGCAGCCTCCGGTGCCGCTGCAGCAGCCTCCGGTGCCGCGGTGCTAGTGGCTCTCCATGTCTCGTCTCTGAGCTCATCCTTATGATAAGGAATGCTCGCTGCTGAGGAAAGGAGACGTCACAGTCAGGTTTAATGGCCAAGCATGATTCTACACATTAATGAACTCGACTCCGGTTCACACTTCACACCGACTCTCATTGCACTTACTTTCAACAATCATTCAGCGACAGTATTGACAAACACCTTTGAGTAGATGATACCCACAGTGAGTTGTTTGCAGATGCTTTGGATAGGTATGTATCCAAAGCATTGGCTCACAGGCATCCTATGGTGCGTATAGTTTCAATGTACAGATTATTCATTTTCTGATACTATACTGTTTAGAGTAGACCGATGATAACCAATAACCTTATTGGTTTACCTATGATCCTAGATTACTATCTCTATACATTTGATGTATTACCTCGTGTTGGTAAAGGTATACCTTAATTACTGTAAATCGCTCTGGATTAAGAGCCTCTGCTAAATGTCTTAATAGGCATGTAACGACACACGCAACTCACGATACGATACGTATCACGATATGAGGTTCACGATACGATTTTTCACGATTAACACAATTATTTTCCTGACAAATGACCGAAAAATCTACTACTGAAAGTGACTGCATGGAGTCTGTCTCATTTCTCTCCAAAAGCACGTGAATATGATGGAATATGATTACAGCTCACATTTCATATCACACACTAGCCCCCCTAAAAAAAAATTAATGAAAAAAATGAAAATCGATATTAATTTTTAATAAATAGATACATATCGTCGGGATATAATATCGATATACGATATATCGTTACATGCCTATGTCTAAATCGTAAATTGTATTAGATGTAACTTTATAAAACAGATATTTCTCCTCAATGATTATGAATTTATGATTAGCTGAGCCGCATATGAAAAGCTTTGTAAAATGCTCCATGAACACACACCTGTGACCACGTGCAGTATTCCTCACACCCCGTGTCATGCCCAACAACGCCCCTTAGCTGTTCTACAGTCACTGCGACCGACAGCCTCTTGAGGCTTATTGCTTTAACCCATTTTGACCTGAGATCAGATTCTAAAAATGTCTTCTACATCCTGACAGTTTTCTGAAAAAGCTATGTTTCTGTCAGTCGTTCTTCGATTTTTCAAAAATAGCAGACCTACAAGCTCGTAGCGTGCCACTCGGTGGCGCGCTATGAGCTTGTAGATCTGCTATCTTTCAATAGCTAAAGCATAACATAATGCTAACACCAAAAGGGGTTCCCGCCCAAAATGGGTTAATAATAGAGATTAAATGTAAACTAAATATAAGAAATGTATGAATAAATAAAAGTATTACACAACGGCTGTGGGAATGTGCACCTATATGATTGACAGGCATTGCCCTGCAGACATGCAATGACAAGTCTCATGGTTGATTTAGTGATTCATTAGAGTGATGGCGTCGGAGAAGAAGCTGTGTCTGTCGGTCTATACAGTGCTTTGAAGAGCCTTCCAACCAAAGTGTGTTGGCCACGATGCGAGGGTTCGGAAATTACATCATATTCTTTACAGTAATGCACCTTGGGGGGAAAAAAATAACCTTGTAAACAGGCATTTTTCATCATGACCATTTCCCTATAGATTACTCCAAACAACTGACTCGCTAATAAATATAAAATGTATTCCCCAACCGATGGATGGCTGGTATATATTGAAATAAACCTTTGAGCCAATCCCATCCTAGTAAACTAAGTACAGAATTAATGAGCTTTTGGTCAAGTGAACCCAATCCAATTTGGTCCCATATGACTTGTGGACATGGCTATTAAGAGACCAATCTTTGCCTTTCCTATGATTTAACTCATCCACCGTCTGTCAACTTATACTGATGTGAGAGGCTGTGTGTTTGAGACTTCATACATCCTGGGTTTCACACACACACAAAAAGCCATGGTCATTTTCCTGATTGTGTTGACCTTTAAAAAAATCTCTTGTCTCTGGGAAAATATCTGAAACTGAACTTGAAGGTGAGGGCCAATTTACACAGAAGACGAAAGGAACGCTAAAACAATTGCAGTCTCTAACATGTTTTCTCCCTTTCCTACTTTTCCGTGGATAAATAAATCTCGGCTGGTTTCCCGAAAAAGTTGGCAGCGGGCGGTCACACAAGACGCTTGTGAGGTGGTCCGGGAACAGAGGACAGGGGAACTAGAAGTGACATTGTGGCGGTGGGCTGTCTCAAAGGATTAGGCATTACAGAGTTCACCGGCATGTGCTTTTGTTAGTTCCCATTACACCTGCTCGTGCCTCTTTCCACATGACTTCTTCCCCAAACTGATCCGGCGGGCAAGATAATTGATTAATATTTCTTGAGGGAATGATGACTAACCGTTGCTGAGTTTCAACCCAAAACATTTTTTGGGACGTGTTGGGTTAAACGTGGTCAATGCCTTCAGACAAAAAACAAGGAATTTTCATAATATTTCAATACAATGGCTGGTATTTTAGTCTATGACTAATTCAATTTCTATCTTCTGTCCTGGCATTATATAGGATAAACTGCTTCAAATTTTCATATTTCTCTACATAATATTCATAAAAAATAAAGCTTGTAATTGTAAGCAGTATGAATATAGTATTCCAGCTGGCATTAACAGGTTGCAGTCATCATATTCCGACTTCTCAAAGGATGTGTAACAGTGATATTAATGATAACACAAACTCTTAATTCACCCAAATACAAAAATGTATAATTGTGTCCCCTAAATGTGTAACTGCTTGAGGAGAATCCCTACACGTATGTTCAACGGGTCTGATATCAAGGTCAATGAATGCATTATAGCACAAAAAAAATGATGTCAATGGGAGAATTACAGTACAAGCATTTATTGGGGGGTGATAATGGCAGGCTGAATGGAACCATCTCAGCATCTTAATAAGCTCTCATGTGATGCTCTCTAAAAACAATCATTACAGGCCTTCCTGGAGCCCTCCCCTTCCCCCTGTTTATTAATCTGCTAATTACACATTGACAGTAATGGCCCCACTGACTCCCACACTTAAATGAACAAGGCTGAATAGCCTTTTAATGATTAGTCTCTCTCTCTCTCTCTCTCTCTCTCTCTCTCTCTCTCTCTCTCTCTCTCCCCCCCTCTCTCTCCCCCTCTCCCCCCCTCTCTCTCCCCCTCTCTCTCTCTCTCTCTCTCTCCCTCTCCCTCTCTCTCTCTCTCTCCCCCCCTCTCCCTCTCTCTCTCTCCCTCCCTCCCTAACTGTGTACTGTAGTTTGGTGATAGCACTGCAGCGCCTGCTAAATAAAAAGCTCCACAAAGAAACTAAACTGTAAAAGAAGTCTTTAGCAGCACGGTTCAGATAAACAGCAGTAAAACGCACAAAACGAGGCCGTGGTTTCAAGCGGTGCCTAATGCCCACCCAGTGCACTGCACGCCACACACTGTGTGGGCACACTTGTATGTTTTAGCAAACAGAAAACCAATGCCACCACCAAAGTTTGGTGGAGCAGCAGGCAGGGCAGAGAGAGAGAGGAGGTGGGATTGTGAAGGACACCAGAGGGGCGCAGAGTGGAGCCTGAGAGGGCGAAATAGTGCGGTGGGCTGCATTTCTGTCAGCAGAAGTGATGGCTGAGTGCTGGCGTTATTTGTCTTGTGCTGCCATGCGGGCCTCGCGCCAGCCTGGGCATTAATGAGAGGGGGCCGGACCGCCGGGCAGCGACACGCGGGGCCTCCGACGCAGGTGATCCGTCACGTAGCTGTCCTGCTCCGCTACATGGAGACAGAGAGCCCACGGACCGGCGGCGGTGGCGTTGGGACCCCGACTGACTGAGGACCGGACCGCAGCACACACAGGCACGGACGCACGCGCACACATGCACACGCACGGTTCCTCAGTTGTGCTTCCTTCCAAAACACAGGTAAACGTCCATTAGGTTACATTTAACACTCAATTAAATGAACACTGGAGGTTTTTAGTGCAGTGTGCGGGTAACGGTTCTACGCCTCTTTTTGAGCTGGTAATCAAACCTAGAATTATTGAGTCATTATGTGAGCCACCATGGTTACACTGGTCAGAGGGATAAGATGGTTGTCTTGCATATTTCACTATCCCACTACTCAAAACCAAACTCTAAGCTGTAGAAGATGGTTTCACAAGTTAAAGTATTGCTTTTTTTGTAAGTATTGATAAAAAGGATTTATCAAGTATTGATACAAAGGATTTATCAAGTATTGATAAAAAGGAGTTTGCATGTTCTCCCCGTGTCCCCTAGGGTAGGTAGGTAAACTCACAAAAACATGCAGTAATCCTGGTCTCTAAACAACCTCCCCCTGGCCAGCCGGGGCGCCTGATGGAGGGGAAAGGAACTGGTCGGAATAACGTGTTCTTTCCACACGCTACGTCCGGCCGGGGAAACTCTCCCCTGTCAGGTGAAAAGAAGCGGCTTGGACTCTTCATGCATTGAAGGAAGCATGAGGTCAGTCCGCTGCCCGCCCCAGGTTGGCAGAGGAAGTGTAGCGCCCAGGATTACATTAGATAATTGACACTGGGTGAAAAAATTGGTTGCAAAATCGTGGAATAAAAATTAAGAAAAAAAACAAACAAAAACAAAAAAATAATAGTTTTCAGCACCTCGGACAGCGGCCTGGGGCATCCCTCAATAGGGATTAAGTGCAACCGCACGCAGTGGTGGAAAAAGTACTCAATTGTTTTACTTAAGTAAAAGTATCAATACTGCAATGTAGAACTACTCCATTACAAGTAAAAGTCCGGAATTCAAAATGTACTTGAGTAAAAGTACAAAAAGTATTGGTATCAAATGTAAATAAAATAGAAAAAGTATGAAGTACTCAATATGCAGAATGTCCCATGTCAAGATTGCAAATGTATACAAATATTTTGAAAATAGCAAGCTCACAAATTGTGAAATGTATATAGTGCTGAAGTGGTTACTGTATGATTTGTAATAATAATCAAAATAGTAACTAGTTACTAAAGTTTCCAAATAATTGTAGTAGAGTAAAAGTACAATATTTGCCTCTGAGATGTAGTGGACTAGACTAGAGGTAAAAGTACTGGACATACTGGAAATACTCAAGTGAAGTACAAATACCTACAAATTGTACTTGAGTACAGTAGTTAAGTAAATGTACTTAGTTACTTTCCACTACTGACCGCATGCTTAGGCAGGCCAGGAGACATTGCATTCCAATGATTTCACCTTGCAACATGTGCCCGTGACCATTTCCCCCATAATTGTTTAATTGTAAAAGTTATAGGAAATAAAATATTTTTAATTGCAAAGAAAAACTCAGTTGTACGAGTCCTGCTATACACACCACACTGTCATGTACCAGGTTAGTTTGAGTTTATCACCTTCATCCCTTTCTAGATGATGAAGATGAAGGGCATTAAATGAGACAGCAGAGGAGGTAGAATAGCATTAATTAATGAGTCTGCATGTGAAACGAGCCAAAGCAGTTACAATCTATCTGGATCTTCACACTCTGCATCTTTCCCTGACAAATAAATCTCTGACTCAGACCCAAAAATCCTGTGTGGATTTGATTGATATTTTTATTTTCTAGTCTAATAATATATTATATATAGTCAACTTTTTATTTCGCAATGGGAAAAATACAAGAGAAACAAAAAGATTCCACTATCTTGCAGCCACAATGGATCCAACTTGAAAGACAAAACGGGACTTCAAGCTTCACTTCATAAAATACTTGACAATATACAACAAAAGCTTGATGTGCTTGTAAGGAATGGTTGTCTACAGCTGTAGTTGGACTGATGGTGTTGGTGAAAAGCACAGAGAATGGCCAATTTAAGACTGAGAAGTGGAACGGTCAGCTAATCCAAACGGATACCTCTCTTGAGAAGTTGTGTTGGGGTATTTTCACAGCCAGCTCCGACACTGTGCGGTAAAGTGCTAAAAGGCTAAAGAAAGAAGACAACTCAACAGCTGGGTTCCGTCTCTGCAGCAATTCCCTACGGGATCCTGGGAGACACCTCCAGTCACAGACCATTCTCACTCCTGATTACAGAGTTTCAAATCAACGGCTGGTGCCTAATGTATACTTTAGTAGTACGACAGTGTCCCACGCCAGAAACAGCATATCTACAGGATCACAATGTGTCGCACCGCAACTCGGAAGCTTGTAGGTTGCCTATTTTTGGCATGAGATACCTTATATGACAGAGTAAATTAGGCTTAACACCCAGTTACAACAACCTCACTCCCTCCGGCCAACTCACACAGTTGCTCCTCGCGGTCACGAACGTTCACTAACCAAGAGATGGTCTATGCTCAATGGAACGCAGAGAGAATACACCTTTCCGTGCAAACAAGGTGTTCACCAGAAACCTATTCTGTTCCATTTTCCCCAGGGAATGTTTAACAATTTACAGCTATATACATTCACTACGATGACTGTTCTGGTGAGAACGGCAACAACCCCCCCACAACCCCCCCACCCCCCCCAAAAAAAAGAAGAACAGGCACACATAAACTGTGAGAGCTTGTCAGAAGGAATGCGCATCTCCTGGCAGCGGTGAGATTACCGAGCAGAGGCGCGCTGGAGCAGCCCGCCAAGGTAAAGATTTATACAGAGCAGTTGCAGCCGCAGAAACTGACATTGGGCGACAGGGGATGCATGATAAATCACTGTGGACAGGGGGCAGCAGACTCAAGATGCAGGAAAACACACTCCGAATGACGCCATGGGGAGACAGAGACGCTACCCTCAAATATCCTTCTTTTAAGGATATTTGAGGATTACAGGGGCACTGACACAATTCATCACCTCCAAAAGAAAAAGCGGAAAATTATTCAAACAAACAATTGTTTTTAAACTGTTCATTCGTATAATTGAATGTAATCTGTCATCTGATTCGTGCTTTGTTTTTGTTTACATCGTACACACAGCTGACTGACGTAATTAGCGGGAAAAGAAATCATCATCTATCATGTTTGAGATTTTCCCCACTTGTGTATTATTTCCCCCCCCATTCGCTCACCCTGGCAGGCAGCGGAGCGTGGAAGTTGCATGCCCCCCGCCCCACCCAGGAGGAAATTGAGGGATACCCCTATTCGTGATTCTGCACAGTGAATATGAAGGGTCTTTAAGGGGCAGGGGTGAATCTTTTTTTAGTTTTATGGGTGGTGGCTCAGCTCCGGGGAGGTGAAGGACAGAGTTGCCGGCCATTCCATCACTCAGTGCAATAAATGGATGCAATCTGTATCCCAGTAAAGCATTGGCTGTTTTTAAATTCCACCTCTTTTATCCAAATGAATGATGGAGCCCGGTACAGTGCACTGTGCGGCGATATTAATATACATCAGGGGCCTGCACCCCTCACTAAATCAGGGAACCACCAGCATTTGTTATTTAAATGACAAACGGCGGCTTCAAGAACGGCAGTGCCGAGCGGGAGACACGGGAGAAGAAGAAGAGGTGGACGAACCAATTCAGATTTCAATCCGCCAAAGACACAAGACCCCCGGGCCATCAGTCTAATGAAAAAAGGCAGCTCAACCGGTCCGAACGGGCGGAACGGCTGCTGCTCTGTGCCACCCCCCCCCCCCCCCCCCAACAAGGGGCCCGCTACCCGTCACACTTCTATTTTACTGTTCTACACATGGGAGGATAGCTCTCTACACCCTGCACCCAATATAACATGGCTAACAAGCCTGATGGTAGACTCCCCTCTGCTGTTAAACAGGTTCACACACTATCCCAAACACCACCACACAGTTACACTTACTTACAGTACACGTTACATACGGAACGCGATGCAGATGTTTGTTTTTTAGGATAACGGGTTACAGAACAATATTCCAAAACTGTCCCCATTTTCTAATGCAAAATGTAGCTTTGAAAATACACTGGGGTCATGTGTGTGGCGCACTTTGGACCATGTGCACGATGTCTCTGTAATTTGACTAATAAAGCAACCGCTCCAATAAGGGTTGGATTGAGAGTTCAGGAGGCCAGAGGGGCATCATCATCAGTCCTGTGGAGGTTATTACCTGATGTTGAGAGAGGCACGGCAGAAGTCTTCTTCCTTCTCTTCACGTCTCCGGTACACAACAGTCCCAGATGGACATTAGTCTGTCTGTGGGACGGAGGCAAGCAGACAGACAGACAGACAGACAGAAGCAAATTAAGACTCATGAGAACGCCACAACAGACACATAATACAGAAACACGCAGCAAATGTCTAGAAACACTGTCGTCCCCAGAACTTTTTTGTGTTGTCTTTTTAGCTCAAATGTCTGACTGTGCTGTTTACAATTCTGTCTAAAAAAGTAATCAATCAATGAATTTGACCGATTTAAGGGGTGGAACAGAAAATGTGTCGAGCGAAAACGTCCTACTTCCTAGATCATAGTTAGTTTACAGTTACCCCATGCATATTTGTTTAAAGATGGAGTGCCGTGATTTCTTTCCCCCCTAAAACATGATCAGGTACTATGATTATACTAGGAGGAAGATTGTTTTAATTAAGTTAAAATGATGGCCACACCCACCAGTTCATTAAGTGTACCTGGTTTTCACCTTAGCACCAACCACCTGAACTTAAGCCTCGCCCACAGCTGTGTGTTGTATGATAATGAGAGAGGGGTTAGGGTTATGATGTCACAAAAATGGTGTATTTTCGATTGGGCCTCGACTCAAAGGCTTTGAGCTTTCAGGAAGAAACCAAAAATACAAATAAGACATTTTTGAATATTCTAACCACACCTGGGGGTCTACTAGAGTAATCTTAACTCCATAGACACATACAAAACAGAAAAAGTACAACAATTACGGTACTCCATCTTTAAGATGTAATTTTTACACTTTGATATAGTGATTTTTAGTTTACGCCATTCATCCGATCTTTTCCACAACACACGATCAAACACAAACGGTGCAATAGGACGAGGGGGGAAGGGGGTACAGGTGTTGTAGGGTTCATGTGCCTGAGTCACTGCAGAGTTCACATAAACAAATTACACCTGCTCTATATCTCCTCCACCATATGTCAGACGCCCCGAAATAGGAAGAGCTCCCCATGGACTGTCACTGCCTGATTACTGAGATGTAAACTTAAGGTCAAGGTCCTTACCATCGCTGGGGCTGGGAGTGGGTAACATGATGGGTTGACATTGTTTTGTGTGTATGTACAGTGTGCGTGCGTGCGTGTGTGCGCGCACGTGGGTGTGCACATGTGCATGTGCATGTGTGTCTGCTTGCGCATGTACGTGCATGCGTGCGTGAGACAGAGAGAGAGAGAGATAGATAGATAAGACTAAGGTAGGACTGAGCGATATGGACAAAATCAAATACCACAATATTTTGTATCTGTGCATGGGGAAGACTATTGGTGGTGCTTTCACAAAATAATGTATTTACACTATGAGATTGTTTTTAATCAATTATCATTAGTAATGACGTATGACAACAATATTACAATATCCCAAATGATATCTAGTCCGATATAAGCTAGTAGGCTATAAATATTGTGTAAAAAAAAAAAAAGGATTACCCTCATGGGTGCATTTGGTTCCATATTTACACTCTCTGCAACAAATTACCACTGAGAATGTTACTGTGTAATCTGAGGGTTTAAATAAGGGCATGGGTGGGCTGCAAAAGTAACAACCCGGTAATAAAGCAAGAATGGAGCATACCTCCAGCATAGGTGGCATTTCATAGTCGCACACAGCCTGCAACCAAGTGACAATTCAAAGAACACGCAGTGCTATTTGAAAACACCAGTAAAGATGACCTGTAATGAAAAAAAGAAGGGGGAAAAAAAAAGAAAAAGGGGACTTCTTGACACGGTGACAAAATAACAGCGGGGCCGTAACGGAGGGGATCCTTGTTAACCCATTCAGGCCTGACCTCGAAATTTAAAAAAAAAAGTTTTCTAAATCATGACAATTTTCTGAAAGATTTGAGGCACATTTTAACGATTTTTCAAAAATAGCAGACCTACAAGTTCATAGCGCGCCACTCGGTGGCGCGCTATGAGCTTGTAGATCTGCTATTTTTCAATAGCTAAATTATAACATAATGTATGTAACCACCAAAAGGGGTTCCCGCTCAAAATGGGTTAAGCACAGTGGCTCAGGGGAGGACTGCAGGCTACATAAACCTCAGCACCCCTAACAGGCATGTGCTAAGATAGGACCCTGTCAGGGCAGCCTTTAAACAGGCTACGTGTTCCATGACCTCAACACCCATAAATCACGCGAGGGGGTGGGTGTGCGAGGCGCTATAGGGTGGGTGCTGGGTGCCGCGCGGGGCACGCTTTGAGCGAAGTCTCTATGTTGTATAATCAATAGATATAAAAATAAATGGCTTGACCGTTATTCTCTCCCTGCTACCCCTCTCTAATAAAATCCCAGTAATGCATATTTCATTTACTTTTATACTTATTGATTACCTGTACTCCAGTTAGTAAATCACGCGTCTATCGATCCCTCAATCGTACCCCTGTCGGACAGCACATAACCAGCCATTTGCGCCCCTGATAAAGAGCTCAGACATTGAACTCCCCGCAGTAAATCTTTGCAAACTAACTTTTTAATTCCAAAATCGATCCGCGTCTTAAACGTCGCATTATTTCACAAGGCACGCCTGCGGTATTAAAAGTAATACCCTGATGCATTTGGTCTTAATGCGCGGAGGTCCATCCCTCCATCTCGTCCCTCATTACAGTGAGACCCAGGTACTGTGGGGCCCCCTCTCTGCGGCTTGGAGGGAGGCGCGGGACCCCTCCCCTGCTACTGCTGCACTCAGGGGCCGCCGGGCGCCCACTGAGACACTCAGCGCCATGCTAATCAAACATTAGAATACCATCAGCTGGCTCATTAAACAAGGCAAAACACCACCATTCATCTCACACCAGAACCCAGAGGGTTTTATTAGCATGTTAGTCGGCTCGGTGCAAGTCTGAAAAAGGACTTGTTAAAATGGAAAAGGGAAAGAAAAGAAAAGCAGAACGTTATTCGACATCTGGCATTTCATCGTGGAAGACAGATGCTGGTCAAATGTTGTTTTACTGAAAAATGTTCAAACAGAATAGGAGGGGGGGGGGGGGGGGGGCAGAGAAATGTTTTGACTGACAACGCAGCGGTGAGGAATGGAGGCAGAGCAGCGCAAATCCAATAAAGATGGCTGACAACAACAACTAAATTCTATCAATGACGCAAGGACATTGAGGAAAAATGTCTCCAGGATAGATTTTTCCAGGTCATAAGAGACACTTCTAAATGCAGTGCAGTTCCTTAGGGTGCAGAATAAAGGAGCAGTGACACAGGGTCAATTGTAATTCAGGCGTCCACATCCAAAAGCAGATATATCAATTAAAAATAATAAATCAGAAAAGGAGCGAGAAGCTGCAGATACAAAATGGCCATCTATTTTCATTAGGGTACATGGCGCCTCAGGTGTGAGCAGGATCTCAAGATTAATAGAGGTATTCAAATGAATCAGAAAGGATTAGGGTCCCCTGGGAGCGTGATCAATAGCTGCAAATCAATAATCAATAGGCCACTCACACCAATATACTAACTGCTGACACCGAGATCTCACAATTAAAATGAAAACTGGGAAGGCAGTGGCGTAAGACTATGATTTATCTCGCGGTGCAAATGTCATTTAGAAATAAATAAGTCAATAGATAAAAGCTGCTGGTGGCCGTCTCAGGTAGGAGGCAGCTACGCATTTTAACATGGCCACCAGCCCTGAGCATTACAACCAAATCCCACAAAGCATGGCACCTATTCACGCGCCAATACAAGGATAAATAGCATACAACCCCATGCAGCCTTTATCGCTGAACATCAAATCTCTGATTGTTGCTGTCAAGTCCCACCAGGAGATGACAGCTTTTATTAATACAGTATCATTTCAAACCTGGCCAAGATACAAGATTAATGTTTACACTTTACCCACTGAGAAAAACACTTTTCTCTCAAGGGTGTTTGAAAATAAAGAAAAGTCAGATGTATGGGAGCTCCGTGGAGGGAATCGATCATGTGAATATGTTGGTCAAACGAAATGAAAATATAGTGAAGTCAATAGTGGCCATTTTAAAGTCCGCTATGAGCACGGCACCGTCCAAACAATTACTGTCAGTTTTATCTGAGAACTGTCGCCATACGAGAAATAATCAATTCTTAGGAACTGTACTGTACATAATATGTATATATACTGCAAAGTATGTACAGGAGTGTTAAACCTACATGCATCCTTAACCCATTTTGGGCGGTAACCCCTTTTGGTGTTAGCATTATGTTATGCTTTAGCTATTGAAAAATAGCAGATCTACAAGCTCATAGCACGCCACCGAGTGGCGCGCTACGAGCTTGTAGGTCTGCTATTTTTGAAAAATCGAAGAACGACTGACATAGAAACATAGCTTTTTCAGAAAACCGTCAGGATGTAGAAAACATTTTTAGAATCTGATCTCAGGTCAAAATGGGTTAAGAGTGGAAACAGGCAGAACAGTAAAGGGGTGCAGTCAGTCGGTACAGTGCATGCAGGGCTGGGTCGTAAGGAAGCAGGAGCCATCTCACTGGAGAATGGATTTGAGCAGCTTGGGGAGATGGATTCAGCATGAGCTGTCCAACGGGACACATCTGAAGCCCCCCCCCCCCCCCCCCCCGCCACCCCACCCGCTTCTGTCTCTCAGTCTTCGTCGTTCATTTGGGAGTATGATTTATACTTTTTGAAGTGAAGGGTCTTGAATCCTGCTATAAAGGAATTAAGAGTCCTCCCCCGAGTCTACCATTCAAATGAGAGCATGGCAGGGATATGAGGGCTGTTAAATAGAGAGAAATTAGTATTCACAATGCCTCTAAGTGGAATCTGAAGGAACCTTTCAGGTGGAGAAGAAAGGGACAGTTTAGAAGAGAAAGGCCTCAGTCAGGGGAGGCTTTTCATAGCAGTCGTGTATTTGCCCCTCTTCAAGGAATGATGGCAAGCTCTGTGAAACAACCCAAGAGAGAGAGAGAAGTGTGCTTCAAACTAAATTAAGAATGCATCATAAATAGACACGGTGGAAACAATGCAATGCCGTGGCCTGGAGACGGCAGGACTCCTCAGGTCCTCTAAAGTTCCCCATGCAGATCCACCAACTTGAAGCAATGCAAGGCTTTGACAAACATCTTCCGGATTAACCTTTTTTTCCATGTATTTTTTTCCCCCAGCAGTTCCACAAACGTTGGGATTTGAATCTGCATTACAACACTGTTTTTGTTCACACAGTGTTTTTTCTATTTGTTAAAGATGACCTTGAGAAGTGCCAATTTCAAGCGTTAGTAACAACTGCTGCTGGCTAGAAAAGTCTAAGCCAGGATTGCGGTTTGTGTTAATGTTTGCTCATTGTGTTATGTATGCTTATCGTATGCGCGCATCTCTCCGTTTCTTTTTGCTTGCGGCAGAAGGACTCACAGCAAGTAAACAAGTTTGAAATCCCCCCCATCAATATTTTCACTTGTTTTCAAACCTGCTTTGAAAGCTAATTATCCTCACACAGGGACGAAAAAATAAACGGACACTTCAATGAGTGAACAAGCACAGGTCCATGCACCATCCTCTTATCCTTCTGTTTCACATGCAAACTATCTGTGATTTGCATTATGACATTTAGTGATCATTATATATCAGATCTAAGGTCAAAGATACAGTATGTTCTTTAGGACAGCTTCCAATGTACTTTACAGCCTCATAATCCCTAGTTACTTTGTTGCACATCAATAACAAACATAGCTGATCTACAAAGTTCTCGTCAAATCACAATGTGATGCATTGTGAGCTTGTAGATCAGCTATTTGAGTCCATTAAGACATGCTCAGTATACTAGGGAGTGGGACAGTAGGGTTCATGTGGCTAAAACAATACAGCCTGGGGCTGTCTTTCAGCATTCAAAATCAGCAGAACCTGTGAGATTCACAGGAGCTTGCAAAGTTAGGTCATTCATCACAATCCATGCATGCAGCACACAGACGGGCACGCACGCACACACACACGCGCGCGCGCACACACACACGCGCACACACACACACGCACACACGCACGCACGCACACACGCACGCACACACACACGCACACACACACGCACACACACACACAGTCTCTGAGGAACAAACCATACTAGAGGTGACACTGGTTAAAAAGTAACCTACAGTAAACCAATTCAAGTATGTTGAAAATAGATTAGTCCATCAACATATTGAGCTTTAATGGAAAAGATTCAATAAAGTCTCCAGTAGGGAGGCTTTAAGTGTCTACTTCATCATACACGTCGTCCTACCTGTTTTTACAGACAGTGGAGGAACATTTGCGATGGGAGCTCTCTGGCACCATGTCAATAGGATACACAGGCAATGCACACAAAGGGTTGTGCTGGGGAAAATAATAACAAGTGTATGAATATTTGATTGTGTATTCTTAGATACATTTTGACTCTTTCCAATTTCAAATGTAGAATCTGAACAAACTGTGGTAAAAAAAAAAAAAAAAAGCATAAATACTAAGATAAACAAAAGTGAGAAAATAATAGCATTGTAAAATACCTGGCTTCGGTCTCGTTTTCCAATAGCAGGCAGCCAAAAGCTACAGGGGAGATAATCAAAGCTGAATTAGTGAATGCAAAATGATGATGGAAACAGATGGACAAGTGTGATCATATCCTCCAATGACTCCATGCTTCACCAGAGTGGATTATTGTTACGCCTTGGCACCTTGGGGCCCAGCCATCTAGAAGAGGGTCTGTGTGTGTGTCTGTGCAATCTGGGAACACATCGGCAAAACAATTACAAATAGCACCCTCTGCTGTTTGTTTCCTTTGAACTTGCCTCTGGGGGCAGGCCTCAGTAGAATGTGTATAACAGGATGTTGCCCCTTTGGCCCGCCCTCAGCCCTCCACTTCCTGTGGTGTGCCTGTGTTTTCATTCCCACTATAAACAATGTATACACGATTCAGCCCTGCTGACAGATTCAATAGCGCAGCACAGAATCTTTTCTTGAGAGATTAGTGTCTGTGACTCTGTGTGACTGTCTGGTCTGCGGCTAATCTGCCGTACCGAACAGTGCCAAATTCCTTCTGCATGCTGCCAGTAGGCCAAGGAAGTAAGTAAATCTCAGAATTTATTTTCCTGTGAATATCTTTCACATTTTCTGAAGAGTCTCAGATCCCAGATCCACCATCCCTCCATAAGCAAGACTGACATGATCATCAATACAATGTCCTCAACATGCATCAGAGATCCAAAATAATTATAATTATTATTTAAACTGGAACCCCCCCCCACCCTGAGAAGCACAGAGAAGAATTGTAGGAGTTAAGGCATGTTTCCACAGATACATATTGTGAAAACAATATTTTTTCACAGCTGTGAAAATAGCTGATCCACACCTCTTTCTTATATTATTTGACAATTTGGCCAATGTTTGACAGGTTTTTATTGTATAGTTTGTTGTTAACATAACGTAATGGTCTGTTTTCATTTTATTTCTTCTTTCTTTTTTTGTCAGGTGAAACCTGACTAACAACAGCTCATGAAATGTAGAAGACCTAGTCATTGGTTCAACAGTATTGGTTACTCAGGTCACATGACCAGGAAACAGGTAACTGAAATCTTTACAGACACCCAATGTTATGTAACATAATCTTATGATTGAGACTGGCCAGTTGAGAGGAGCGTTCGTTACTAAATAAAGAAACCAGCGTCATTGGCGTCATTTCTTGTTTTAGACTTGTTAATTGTGAGAGTATCCAATTGTTTTTACCCCTTTCTTTCTCCCAATTTAGTCGTTACGCCAATTAATTCCTCACACTGCTTGCCACTACTGTTGTTTCCTACTGCCCCACCTGCCTGGAGGCAGGAGTCCCTACTGGGAGGACATAGCGCCTCCGTCCTACTCCTCCCATTCAACACTCCCTGGCTGCACAACAGGCAGCCATCCCAGTCCATAGAAGTGCAGTATGTGCAGTGACAAAGATCACCCTCCCTGCCCGGCTTCCCTTCTCCATAATAGACACTTGGCCAATCCCAATGCACAATGGTGGATTTGAACGCATAGATACTTTGGGCAGAAACGCTCGAACCAAAGCAATCCGAATAAAAAAGGCATCTTACTCTCTCTGGTAAGGATCTTGAGAGAAACGCTTCAATCTCTCCACAAACACTGGCATACTGTTGTCCTGTTCAAAAACAAAATGCAGAGTTACATTATACACCCTAATACTTATACAATACAAGCTATTGATTACGTATGAGACAAAATTATAAACTGGTGTATTATTATTATAAACCTTGCTGGGAAGCCTCTGTCTGCCTTTTCTGACACAGCGTGCAGCGACACCAGGCAGACGGTTCAGGCGGGCATGATACCCTATGAAAGAACACGCACGCACACATACATATGCACACACACACACATACACACACACACACACATACACACACACACACACACACCCACACTTAGGTTTCTTGTGATGAAAAACAAGTCAATGAGAGTTTTGCACACAACGTAAAGTAACTCATCACCTCTCTGAGAGGGACGTGCAGGCTGCAGGAAGGTGGGCGACGGACGTTTGTCCTCCAGGGAAAGTTGGCTGTCTGAGTCCCAGCTGGTCAGGAGACCGGGGACCCCCTTAACCCCCCCACAGTCCCCCTCAAAGAACCAGTCGCTCTGCTCATCATCACCTGGAGAGAGAGAGAGAGAGAGAGAGAGAGAGAGAGAGAGAGAGAGAGAGAGAGAGAGAGAGAGAGAGAGAGAGAGAGAGAGAGAGAGAGAGACATCTTCTAGTAAGGCTAAGCAATAGCAAGGTTATATCCCATATCATGATATGATGTAGTCTGGGAATTGGGATATCGGAATTTTGTGATATGGCTCTTACTGGTTTTAATCACTTAAGCCATATTTCTTTTTATGTAATTATAGTGAATATATCCGATCTACAAGCTCACATGTTGGATTGTGACACGTTGTGAGCTTTACTGTTGATATATTTCCGCTATTAGAAAGAAAAAAATAAGTCACACATTACAGTCACCGTACGATATAATCGTCACAATACGACATCATCATTACAATATCGATATCAACATATTTGCTCCAAAACATTATGACATTGGATTTTGTCCACATCCCAGTAGTATCCACCCATTACCACATTAGCAGTGCAGAAGGCAGATGTTTGAATGCTGTACTATGAGCCTACGGAAGGCCTCTCCTCCTCCCCCGACACTCTGCACAGCAGAGCTGTCAGTCAGCTGAGCACATAAAGGAACCATGCCTCTCTCAGTCAAGGTGTAGTGACAACTGTTAAATCAAGAGGCCGCCTGGCCCCCTCCAATACCTAATGAGATTAGCAAAGGCTTCGCCGCTCATTAACACCACATGACAACGTCTTATTAGAGTCGCCTGGATGCCCAGCAACCGTCCACCCACGCCATGATAGTACCAAAACCGCTCTTTCTCGCCCCGGCATCCCCCGGAACATAGATAGATATACAGTACACATCTCCTGTGTTCATTTCGTGCACATTTCTGCATTCTCAGAGTTACAAATACATTGACGGGACCTTCAGAATCTGAATTCCTTTTAATGTTCGCACATGCGAGGAATTAGTGATTTTACAAATATTTCTTCAAAATAGAAATCTAAGCATGAATGTAGAAACTAGAAAGCATCGTCAATGCCAGGTGGTAACCTTGTACGCCCATAGTTATTTCTTTATTTTTCAATGGATCAATGCTATTGGTCACACGTCTCTCTTTTTATAAATATTTAACAGATTTAGCGTATTAGAGATTCTGACTAAATACCTTGTCGTCCCTCATCGGTGGTATATAGGCCAGGATCACTGCTGCATATACTGCTAGTTTCCCTGCAAGAGAAAAACACAGACATCATCATTTAATCATTATTGAATCCTATAATAACTAATAGCCCCATGTAGACAAGCTAGTGGTTTTCAAACCTTTGTGCCCAAGGCACACCAGTGGGCAAGTGAAAATCTCATGGAACACATGTACTGTATACTGTAGCGAAAAAAGTAATAATGCCATAATGCCCTTTATCACATGCACAAAATATGGACACCAGGTTTTGGACACCATAATTAAGGGATGGATTTGATTTAGATGTATTTATTAGATCCCCATTAGCTTGCTGTATACACGACAGCAGCTACTCTTCCTGGGGTCTCAAAAAGGAGGGGTATAGATTGTGCCTCTTGTATTGGGAAATGTGTGCGCACAAATTACAGATATATTAAATTAAAAGAACAGTTGAATATATTGTCACAAAATCCCAAGGCACACATTTTGAGAACCACTGCTCTATGTCAGAGGTTCCCAAATCTTTCCGTGCCAAGGACCCCTTCACTAAAACAGCCATAGCCTCTGGCTGCGGCCCTCCTATTGCAAAATGCCTATTTCTTGTTCTCCCTCTCTTTCCAATTGGCCCCACTGGTGCCCAGTGGTGGCCCCCACATTCGACCCCACATAGCGTGGACTTGCAAAGAACTCTGTTTTGGTTTCCAAGTGGTTTCTTGGGTCACGCCAACACGTTGTGCATTTGAAATGTCAACAATGCGAATCAAGACTTCACAAGCCCACAGAACACCGCCATTCGACCATGTAAACATCCCAGAAGACAAATAATGAATACAAGCAGAGGTAGAGGTCGACATAAATGCAAAATGACACAAAAAGACAGAGCGCGCCTCGTTTCCACGGCAAACACAAAGGCACGAGGAAGGACTCTGATGGAAGCCACTGAGTGACATGCACAATCTAATTGAATATCCTCTGCTGTCAGCTCCAATCTAATCTGGCCTGCGTTGTGGAGGATGACAGGACAGGAGAGGACACACACACACACACACACACACACACACACACACACACACACACACACACACACACACACACACACACACACACACACACACACACACACACACACACACACACACACACACACACACACACACACACACACACACACACACACACACACACACACACACACACACACACACACACACACACACACACGAGAGGAGGAGACCCACACACCCACCACTGGATAAAGTAGAGACAGACCCATATATCGGTTTGGCCAATATATCGGCCATTACTTGACGTTGTGGATTACATCGGTATAGGCAAATATGCAGCCAATTTTTTTGCCACTTTCAATCTGGCATGCCTGTTTTGGGAATGTACTACATTCTACATTTTTATTTGAATAGGGCTTAAGTGACTTAGTGGTTAATATAATTATTTGCGCTAATGTATTATTATTATTAGTAGTAGTAGTATATACATTACATTTCTTTTTTTCTTTCTTTCTTAACAAATATCTGTCAGTCGGTGGTCTAGGACTCTCCAAAATCGGGATCAGCCCAAAAAAATGTGGCATCGGTCGGGCTCTAGGCTATAGCATCTGCTGCTGCTGCCTGGGTTGCTCCATGGCTGCCCCTCTCCACAGTACACCCCCAGGGCAGCCCCTGCTATATACTCCCTCCACACTCTCTGTACTCACCACCACTGACCCCCCCCCCCCCCCCCCCCCCCCTCACCTCCCGGACAGGCCTGCTGGGTCTCGCTGCTTCTGTCACACCTTGAACTGGGGTTCCAGACACTCCAAGGTCATAGAGACCTGGAAGGAGAGCGCTGATGTGGATAGTGGCTGTTTCTCTGTTTTTAACCACAAGCCTTACTGTATCTACAACATAATATTTGCTTATATATATATATATATATATATATATATATATATATATATATACACACGCACACACATAAAGCCTCGAATAGGGATGTCAGGGTTAACGACATTTTTTAATCAAAACGAAAGAAAGAAATTGCATGTACTACAGTACATAGACTTTTGCAAGTACACACATTTCTAACTTCTATCTTATGAAATGATGTTCTTGTTTAAAACCATGATGGAACGTCATCAGTGCAGGCAGCGAACTTCAGACATTCCCAATCCTTTCACAGAAAGCCTGCAAGCTCAAGCAACAGCAAGCAGCCATTATTTCTAAGTCCTTCAGGAGCGTGTTTGCCGCTGGGAGAGCCCAACGCTCTTGACTGCCTTGCATTTTGCTTTGCTGTGGATCAGCGCTGACCTTGGTCTACGGCGCGGGAGCGGCTGGCGGGGTCAGATACACGCTGATATGGTGTTTTGCCATATTGCGGAGGCGTGCCTCGATGACGACGGCGTGAGACTAGCGGCCATCCAGGCCGTGTGTCTCCTCTCCAGCCAGATGGTACGGCATCATCTCCCCTCACACACCCTACGAGCAGATGTGAGAGGGACCAGGCCTCTCTGGGGAACCTCGGAAGACGTCTGGTCGAGCCAAGCGGTCCTGGACCACCCCCCCCCCAACCCCTCTCTCTCTCCAGACTCCCATTCCCCAGGCCCCTGCTCAGCTGTGCCAAATCCCTGGACACATGGGTCAACATCTGGAGCACACAGCTCCCTGCGCAACATCAGCAGAGGACAGACACAACCACACGCACGCTCTGTAAGAATAACTTGAATGGACCTTTTGATTGTCTGCTCATTCCACAACCTTTCTACCGCTGTCCTCGACTAAGGAAATTCTAATCGGTTTGTTGATGAAATCACCATTTCTGTAAAATAGTGTTGGCTGCATACTAGTGCATACCAGCATAATCGGTTTGGTGAAGTTGAACATTCTAACTACACTACACAAGAGATTTACAAGAGATGTGCATGGAATAAAACATAAATAAAATGAGGACAGCCCTAAACACATGTGTGCGTGCGTGTGTGCGTGCGTGCCACTGTGGTGGTAATAAAAGCTAACCGAGGACCCGTCACCCTATGCTATCGTTTCAATAAGGCGTTGACTTCTGAAATCTGAGACCCCGTCAAAACAACGCTACAATGATTAACAACTTGTCGTTCCACCATTTGCTCCGTTGAAAAATGTGTTTGCTTCTTATAGAAGGGATTTTGTGCAAAGTTTGAAAAGGAATCACAGGTATAAACAATTAATTAGAGCTGCCTATTAAGTATTTATCCGTATTAAAGGTGTAATGTGATGTCGCTTGGAGCAGCCCAAGGCCGACGTGAGACCGTTTCCATTAAGTACTGCCTAATTAATGCCATGAATAATTGATGTAACCATTTTTCTTGGGACCAACAGAAACACCTCTTCTCTTTCTTCTACAATGACCTTTGTCAAGTAAAGTTGACAAGTGGAAGTTGGCTTTTGTTGCTCGTACAGATATAAGCACGTGGGCATGGCTGGTCGTGTTTGTGTACTCATATACAGTAATTAAAACGCATGCCAAAACACTCTCACCCCCCCACCCCCGTAGAAAAATAAACAAGGCAACTAACTTATTGAGCATTAGGCTCCATAATAACAACTAAGTCTTAATTAGCTAATACGCCACAAGTCCATGGTGCAACAGAGACAAGGGCAGAAATAAGAAGTGCATTCCAGTGTTTTGCGGCTGAACGAATCGATTCCCCACACAGCCCCGTTGTCTCAATACAAGCCAGAGAGGTGAAGCAAAAACATAGTAGCCAGATGAGCACTAATCATTAGGATATAATCCCCAGCTCCTGGGAGAGGCAGACCAGTTTGCACAGAGATTATGGGCCAGCAACCATTTATTGAGCCCGGGCTCATTCTGCAGAGGAATAAAGAAAAAGCAGGAGACGAGGGGCTGGGAGGGTGGGGTGTAGGGGGGGCAAAGCACTGATAACAATGGATCTGTGGGCTCTTCAAACAAGCCACCCCAACCCAAATCCATGCCCTCTTCCATGGGCGTCTGATTATAAGGTTATCCCACCCTCCCTGAGCTGCAGTAATTGGATTAGTCTCAGAGATTTATGAAAATGAACTTCGGCAAATGGAGCACACAGCTTTACCAAAAAACTATTCAAGAGTTAAAAAGAAAATACAAATTACAGAGTGATGGAGCTTGGCGTGTGAGAAAAGCATGTACAATGACATTGCTTTTGTTTTAAGCGGCTGCGGTCGGCCGTCCGTGGCGAGAACATTTCCAGTAAGCACTGCCACCCATCTGAGGACAGAGGCTGTGCCGGGGAGAGCGTCTCCCCACAGGTGAGGCCTGCTGGCTGGGCCAGCCTGGACGCCAGGTGGCCTCCCTGCCAGCAGACCGGTCCAGGGCAGGTCTAATCAAGGGTGTGGACCCCAGCTGGAGCTGCCAACATCTGCTCCCCCATAATGCACTTGGGTGGCTAAAGGCTAAAGCTCCGTGTGCACATAGGGAATGACCTTGAGGGACGGGACATTTGCTTAATTTACAGTATAAGCAAATGAAAATAGCTGATCTACAATAACAACGCATCGTACCGAGCTTGTACACATCGCCTAATTTTGGCACGTACCACCGCCGTGCGATGAAGTGTAAAGGTCTTTACACTTGCACAAAGGTTAACTGAATAAATGGAGCCCAAAGACGATCAGAATGGTTAATAATAAACATCAACGGTTGTTGTGTGACTCTCTGGGTCTAAATACTGTTGTTGTACCGCTGTCAAATGCTCATCACTGCCACCATTCTTCCATATCCTTTGGCCCCCCATCAGGATTTGGCCATTGGATTGTTGGGCCCTCAGTACCGCGGGTGGCAGTCTACCGTGCAGCAATCAAGAGTGTTGTATGGCGCGAGTGAGAAATGATTGACAGCGTGCCACAGTGTTCCCATTTATTTCTTCTCCGGAGCTGTTTTCTGTCACAACGGCTATTGATTTTTCCATAAAGTAAGAAAACAAGTACCGTTAAGAGGCCAACGGAGGTCAGCACAAATTAAACCAGAAGATGTAAAGCCCTCTGTCTACCACATTATTGGTTACCACACACGTCTTCTCTTCAGACACTTTTTTTATTTATATATATGGCTCGGCAGATAATGAGATCATCAAAAGGGGGAATACCCAGTGGAGGAGCGCTGGCAGGAGCAACAGACCACACCACTAGCTCACAGCTAGTGTAACCACATACAGAGAGCGTACACAGCAATAGAGACAGACCATTATATCGGTTTTGCCCATATAGTAGGGCCTATCGGCCATTATTTCACCTTTTTGTCGTCATCAAAATAGCAGACACATTGTGAGCTTGTAGATCAGCTATTTCTGAGTATTATATATCATTGAAAAACTTTAATCAAATATGTTTTTCAAATTGATTAAAATGTATTTAGTTATTTTTGAGAAAATACCAGTCAAAACATCAGAAATAAATCGTGATCAGAATCAGACACAAAAATATGGCATTGATCAGATCAGTCAAATGAACACTTTATTCTAATTTTAATGCACCATCATAATACTAAAGGGGATGTAAGTGATATGTTTTTGTAAAGAATAAAATAAAAATAAATTTCTGCTACTTTTGATCTTTTCATCACTTCCAATTTCACTTGTTTATCCTGTGTATCCTGTACGAGTTCTCTCTCCTGATTGGATATAATCGCCATCCCGACCTGAAAATGATTTTTCTGTTTACTGAAAAGCTGGAGAGGTGGAGAGACCGCTGTTACTGAAGTAACATTTTATATCAATTGCTATTGGAATATAATGCTATTTTAACACTTATTTAAGAAAGCATAATACCACTTACATCGCCGTTAACACAATCATATCCGTTTCACCTTCGGCTGTCAGTTGCAGCAATTAACCAAGTAGAATTACACACAAAGGGTGCCTGGTGGGTCCAGGGGTTTAAACCGACCACAATCTTGTCTCTCATGTTTCCCCTCTTTCTCTCTCTCTCTGCCCTTGGTTTGTTACCTCTACACTGCTATCTAAAATAAAGCAAAGAAATGCCAAAAATAAATCTTAAAAAAAAAGAAGAAAAATAAAAAAAAGAGGGTGCACTGCTGGGACAGGCAGAGCTTTAATTACCTGAGTGATTCCCCTCCCCCCAAAAAAGGAATTAATTTAAAAAACAATCAATACCACACCTAGTCACTTATTTATTTGTGACAATATTTCTGGAGAGAGTATAATGAGCTGGCTCCTGCCCCGAGGCAAGACTATCAAAGATCCTTCCCTGGTGATCATTTCAACCACAGAAGATGAGGATGAAGGGACCATATCATTCATTTTTAATGTCAACTCAATACTTTAAAGTGGAGAGGCATGATTGTGATACTTTTTTCTTTTTTTGGTTTAGATGAGGACACAGTGAATATTGACAACTAGCTAGATGAAGACAGGCAGCGTAGATCATCTTAAATGTCGCCTTGTTTAATTGGTTCTGTCTGATAGTAGTTATGCCCGTGACTTTTATATCATGGGTTTAACTGCCTTAGTAACTTTCCATTTAAAGGGTAAATGGGCTTTTAGGATTTTGTGCACAACTTCGAGCCTGACATTAATTCTGTCTCTAAAAACAATGGCAAGGTTAAACTTTGTTTTGTTGCTACATTGCCAGAGGAACGTAGCCCTTAGTTTGAAAACAGAAATATTTATTGTGCATGGTAAACTTGACATGAAAAATAGTTTTCAGCGCTCTGCCTAGCTGTATGATCTTGAATGTTGAATCACATTCTTAGTGTACTGTACAGTAGGCCTATGTTACGGTAAAACAGGAAGGTTTTCCACATTTTCGTAAATGTACCATGATACTGTATACGTACTGTATATAGACCTAACTTGGTGATAGAAATGCACTAAATTCATGTTGCTCCTGCATACTATCAGTAAGAGCAAAATGTCAGCAGTGTGAATATGGTCAATAAAAGGTTAAGTTACCCTTCAGACATGTTCTCATCGGAGGCATCTCGCTGTTCCTTGGCCTCCAGTGAGATCCTATCCTTCCAGCAACACTCCTTTGCCATCAGCCCAGCTCCATCAGGCTGTCTGTCCACTACTCCCACCCAGTGACCGGACGACCCTTTCTTCAACCGCGACAGCCGTTGCTTCTTGGACTCCTTCTGACCGCCGCCCTGCTCGCCATCCACTCCAGAAACCGTTAACTGCTGCCGCAGCCTGACCGTCACATCCGAGGTCATGCGTTTGACCTTGCGGCGCCTACGGAGTGGCCTTCCCGGGGTGTTCTCGGTGAAGGAGTCCGACTCCGGCCAGGAGTGCTGCTTGGGCCCCGCGGAGCCGCCGGAAAAGGAGGGCCACCGGCCGCCGGTCACGATCATGTCGTCAGAATCGCTGAAGTTGGCGGCGGAGGCGGTGACGGTCGACGGGGCCAGGGTGCCACCGTACTCCCTGCGGTCTTTAGCGTTGACCTCGTCGAAGCTGGACTCCGAGGCCTCGCTCAGGCAGCGTCCTTGCTCCAGGGCATGATGGAACGAGGTGTCACAGCGACGCTTGCGGCCTCGGCGGCGGCGGATTTGCCTCCGTTGCTGCAACGGGCTCAGCACCATCTCCTCCCAGAGCTCCCCCAGTTTGGCCTGCTCTGAGGTCTGTTCCAGGGCTGACACCAGGTCATGCACAAGCTCATCCATCATGGTGCTGTGCATGGGGGAAAACACACAACTAGCCACTTTAAAGTAAACCCAACTCCGGGGGTAACATTCGCCCCCAAAATAGCCGTACTACAACCTCACAACGTCACGTTGTAACATGTTGTAAGCTTGTAGATTTTTCTGACTATTTTCGGGTAGATTTGGTGTAGCATAGAGCCATAGACCAACTCTGGTCAGTTTACTAAGTATTTATGAGTTTCAAATATAGTCCTACTCCTGCCATGTTGGGGACCAAACTACGCCAATCAGACTGTTCAGACAAATTGAAACACCTGTGTTGGTGTAGGTCAGGACTACATTTGAAACTCATTAATTGAGGGTTTAAGTGGCAAGCTAGAGGCACAATTATGTGACTGTGAACAACAAGAAATAAAATAAACAAATATCTTCTAATCTGCTAGGGCTAAGCAAATATCACGATGTTTATTTGACCAAATACCTCAATGTCGATATTGTGGATGCTTTCACAAAATATTTACACAATGAGATAAATATAATAACTAATAAGTGAATAAAGGCAAATAATAGAACAGCTAGAACAGTCAGTAAGTTCACTTTACTGTAATGCAGCCTTTTAAACCAGGAAAACATAACAAATAAATGAAATATTACACTATAACAAAGGTGATTGTGGATGTATGCGTGCACTTGTTCCGGCCTTAGCCTTACACTGTAAAACAAATTGCTGAGCAAATTTGATCACAAAAAAACGACATAACTATACGATATACAAAGCCCTAGACTAGACGCCATCTAGTCTCATATCATGATATTGATTAGATATAATATCTATCCATGCCCAGACCTAGATTGAAGTTGGTCCTATCCTATCAAATTCAAGAAGCTTGCTAGTTTGCTTGTGGCACTATATAGCTACTAGCTGACATACGATGACAATGACATAACCAGCAGCCCACACAGCACACACACAGTGAATGCTGCTGACATGTAAACAAGATGGATATAGCTGCCTGCAGGAGAAGCAGCCATATAGCATAGAACTAGGACTACGATATGTTCTGGCACAATGATCAACAAAGCTTCGTTAAATACGACGTGCATAAACGCTGCACATCTTCGTTTTGAGTGTATTTACGCTGAACTAGTCACGACACATAATTATGTAACGACGAGTGATCCTCATCCACACACTACAACGCGATCAAATTAATAATAGCTGTCGCTGTCCGTCTGCCGCATCCTTTGTTACATAATAACACCAACCAACCAAGCACGGGGAGACAAGGAGACATATAACAGTCGCATTTACATTTCTCCTGCAGTAACACTTCACAGAGGTTGTTGTTGTGTGTTATTACACCGCGTTTTGACGTGATAACGGTGTCGCGTACGAGCGATCATAATGTTATGTAACAGTAAAGCGATGTGTGGTTGTGGTTGTTGTTGTTGTTGTGTTTCCACTCACCAGCAGCGCAGATCAACATCCAGCTTGTTTTGTTTTCACAGCTGCTGTGACGAGACGCACTTCCGCCTTACTGCTGTCAATCCGATGAAGTCATATCCGGCCACTTTTCTTTTCTTTAACTCCAACAACCTGCCAGCTACAGATGAATGGATAGGTGAGCACCATGAATACCGGAGAACTCGCCAGTTTACCAAGTCGCCGCGGCGAAAACTCACCGATCAAATTATGTTGTGCAATTAAATGGTCAGCTAGATGATGATAAAAAGGTGAGTATGTGAATACCAATGATAAGTAGGCCTACCATTTCAGGAATTGTTTACTAATGAATTACATTGTTTTAAACTTTTAGCTTTCCCACTTTCTCTAATGTTAACTCTAAACAACTATCCTTTCTCTGTCTCAATTCAATGCAATTTAAATGAAGGTGAAGTAAAACAAAAATGCACTAAATCACGGCGAGTTGGGGTGCGTTCGGAAATGCGCACCGGGAATGTGGTCAGTTTGTTGAGTGTGGTGGGCGGTGACATCACAGAGTGCGTTCAGTGTGCCTTATTTACGAACGACCACAGCTGTGACGCATTCACACCGGACAACCCCAGCTTCAGGGTAGGGTCGCTCAGTGCGGGCACTCGGCACACACGGTGCGCAGCGCACTGGATTTTCGAACGAGTGCACTGAATAAACGAACGACAAGAGAGCACACCAGTGCGTTCAGGGCACATTTCCGAACGCACCCATAGTAAACTGGCGAGTTCTCCGGATACCAGCACCATAGGGTGGGCAGTGGGCACTAGGGACATCCTGGCACCTCTATGTAAAATATTGTCCAAAATTTAAAAAACAAACAAAAAAAAACACATTTGAAATATGGTCTTAAAGGATCCTTTTGGACATTTTATCGTCTACTCAGGCTTCTGTGAACACCCAAGACAGTTTTTAAGTTGCTCGATTCAGTATTTAGATAATTGATATTCATTCTAGCTGCCCCGCCCCTTTCCTATACAAACCCATTGTAACCATGTTAGATTCATCAAAAACACCCATACTTTTTAAGGTGACTCATTACTTTTACTTACTTTACTACTATTACTACTTTCTTTACTTTTTCATTTATTTTTAATAATTCATTTTTTATGGAGCCATGATCTTTCCCTGATGCTTTTGATCCAAAAGAATTATTGCAAATAAATGAAAAAAGTTATATAAAAAAACGGGCACCTCACGTATTAGGAGGGCAGTAGTCTCACGTTACCAGACTGTTGCCTCCGCGATTTCCAAACGCTTCTATATAGCATTCGGAGATTGTGGAATAGTTATAATAGGAATAGCGAGACTAGGAGGGCAGAAGCCTGGGAAGCATTCTTTTTTGGGTTTATGGTCCGGTCGGGAGCGGATGGTAACTTACATCATGTTGTAGTCACTGATTTGTAGTCATCAGGCACAGGGACAAATTAGCCATTGGGCCAGTGGGGCAGTGGCCCAGGGGCCCTTGGTACCGTGCGGTACTGGGTTTGACACCCCGAAAAGGGTGTCTGGGGCCATTGATTTAGTTAAATTTAGGTAAAAAATATGATAAAAACTTGAAAATGTCGGGCGCACGTGCACTATGGGGGCCCTGCAAGAATTACCGGCCCAGGGGCCCTGGTGGGGGTTAATCCGTCCCTGATCAGGCAGGAAACCAGTAGCCTCACAGTGGCAAAAAAGAATTGCCGCCTGGCCAAAAAGCCAGGCTAGCTATGAAACCGGAATAAGAACTACCCAAAATGATTCCCTGCATCATAATTTTAGGGCCTATGTATACCTTTGTTATCCCATGGGGAAATTCTATTTTATTGGGTAGAGAATTATTTTGGGTAGTTCTTATTCCGGTTGTGGTTTCCGGCCTGATGACTACACGGCAGTGACTTCAACATGACGTAGCATGGGAAGCATTCCTTTTTGGGTTTATGATCCGGTAGGGAGCGGATGGTAATTTACGCCATGTTGTAGTCACTGATTTCTAGTCCTCAGTCAGGAAACCACAAGCCAGAATTAGTACCCAAAATAATTCCTGCAATCATAATTTTAGAGCCTAACCAATAAAATCCTCAATGTGGCGTAGTTTTGCTGATTTATTTAAATATAAATGTGAGTGTACTGTTCCAGAGACTCTTTAGCGTCTGTATACCGTTGTTATCCCACAGGGAAATTCTATTGTATTGGGTAGGACCTAAAATTATGATCGTAGGGAATTATTTTGTGTAGTTCTTATTCCGGTTTCTTGCCTGATGACTACAAATCAGTGACTACAACATGACAAAAATTACCATCCGTTCCAGACCGATTCACACAGCGATGTATTAACACAGACCAGGCTTTTCTCCGAGGTGGAAAGCCTCTAATTTCCTGTTGCATTTTAATAGGGCATTTGATACTTTTACGAGGCTTTCCAAACCTTCAGAAGTTCAGAATTGGTTAGGGTTAGTGTTGAGATGCCCAAAAATAAGGAAAAATTCAGGAAACATTTCAAATCAGGAGCCAAGAAGGAGACGGGGTAAAAAAAAAAAGAGTGTTGGCAGGTATGGCTACAGAAAGATATCCCATCAAAGGTTTAGCTTGTTTGTAAGCTTCTAAGTCTATACACTGATAATAACACATCTAGGAAAGTTCAACTGAAAAAAAAAAAAAAAAGTGATATACTCAGAGCAAATGGCATGCATCAATCAACCTTTATTATTTTTAAAACATGTTGAGCGATAACTCATTTTACATGCTACAAAAATTACAATCAGAAAACAAGAATAAAACAAAAAGTAATTATAGTGTCAACAAGCTTATCAAAAAGTAATCTTGTCCATAATGGGGGATACAGATAGACTATTATAAAGATAATAGTAACATTTTGTTCATTTTCTTTAAACAAAAATGCAAATCCATGTCCCAATTGTGATCAGTTGTAACGTGTAGCGCACACTATACTAATGCTGTCACGTACACATCTTTTTAAAACAATACTGACCTAATAAGTGTTTTATGATGTGTGACAAACTCCCAATAATGAAGGGTTGTCTCAACACTGGTGTGTGGTTGAATAAAGAGAAGGGGGAGAAAAAAAAGTCATTTACCACTTCTTTCATCTCTCAGATGAAGGCAGACCAAATAATAAAAAAGGAAAGTCTGTGAAAATGAGTACAAAAGCCATTTAATCTCTCTCATCTTCCTCTTAATAACTGCAAATTTACCCTTGGGCCCATGGGAGCCAGGCCTCTCTGTGCTGCTGCCACCTTATCTGTCGCCTCCATATTTCAGCATGCTGAACGGCTCCCCTCAGTACCCAGCCCCCGGCCTCCTCTCACCGGGCCTGTGGGACAGCCGGGGCTCGAGAGTCCGCCATTGTTCTGGCCTGGGAGGCTGTCCGGGGAGACCACAGAGAACCGGAGAGTGGGAATATGAAGGGGGAAAAAACCTTCAGCCACTGCTTCATTAAGCAGCAGCCTTTCACAAGCAAACATATCAGAAACAGCCCCCTTTCAGAGGTTCAGAGGTAGTAATTAGCAATTTGGAAACCTTGCCCCCTCAGGATACGCGGTTTCAATTTAGTCAGCAGCTTTAGTTTCTTGGGCACTTAATATTCATTGTTTCTCCACTCTTCCCAATTTCTCGAAGTACATTGTCTAGTCTTTCACTGGTGATAAAGTGTTTTATCTGTCATGTAATTCTTCTTTTCAATGAGCCCCCCTGCAAGAGAAGTTAATTTTTATAAATAATTTTCTAAGGGATTTGCAAAGAATGTGTCGGATATGATAGCAAAGTGCTCTTGAAGAGGTGCCAAGCAGAATATCATCCTATGGAGCTTGATTGATTTTGTCAGGCAGTAAATAGTGCGCGTGAAAACTTCCTGCCACTTGCCGGGAAGTTTTATTGCAAAGTACCTTATTTAATTTAGGACATGGATCAAAAACGCCAAGGATATTAGGGTTAAAAGAAATATCATATCAAAGAAAGTGGTATCCAACCATATCATGACAAAAGTATAGACCTTCAACGTGACAAATCTCATCTCTCATCTCTAATGTTCACGATATCATTGCTCAGACACTTTGGAAAATTATAAACTGTTTTTGTCCTGTTTGACAGTTATAAATCTTGAGTATTGGTGCCTTGTTTAGTGTTTGACACCGACAATATAAACCCTTGCATAAATACCAGGGCAAATGTTTGCAAACTACTTAATAAGCTAAACCACATGTCCCACCTCAGGGGGCGAGACTGACACTTATCTCTGCCACCATGGAGCCTTTGTTTCCAAATGCTACCACTTCCATTCATTTGCAATCAGCTTTGTCTAATGGAAATAATTGATTTTGCCTCTTCTCCACAAATGAAAAAGAATTGTGATTAAACATTTTTGTCTCAAAATCTAAATTCATCATCCTCATCAACACTTCACAAAAATATAGGCAACTCATTAAATTGGAGAGAAAAGAGTAAGAAAATAGCAAATATGTGTGAAAAGAGGAGCAGGGAATGAAATAATGAATGTGAGTCCAAGTGAGCTATCTTTCCTATGCAGAGCATCACTAGGGATGCAAACTCTCAGCCACCAGAAATGAGCTACCTATCTGTGAAAAGAGTGACTGCTCCATCCTATTTGATTTGGCTCTCCTATCATCTCTTAAGAAGATGTCAGCCTTGCTTCGTCTATTGCTCTGAGCCTTTATCAACCCTGGGACGCTCTCCCTGTGAAAGGAGGGGAAAAAAGGGGTAGAAGCATTTCACTGCCTTTCAGGGAGCAACACTAAAGAATAAGTGTTATGCGATAAAAAGGGGGTTGTTAAATAGATCTGTCTATTTGTATGGTAATAATGATCGCTTAAAGACCCAGACCTCCGTGACTTGTAGTACAAGGAAACAAATCTGTATTCGGGTATTGTGTTAAAACGTCTCTCCAAATGACCTTGTGAAACTTCCATGTACAGTAAAAAATGACTTGAGTTTCTCTATCGCTCATTTTTTTTACTTCGTATGTACTATAGCATTCAGTATAGGGAAATCTAACCTAGTCTAAACTAAACTGATTATTTTGTATGTCATACCATCCCTCTCTATCAAACATTCCTCAAAAATATCCTAATTAAAGGATTAATAAAAGATTTATTCCTGGACACTACTGTGCTTATCAATTAAGTCTTCTCATGCTACTGTCCGTATTCAACTGTTACATTCTGACCAGAGCAGTGTGTGTGTGGGGGGGGTGTGCTCGGTGCTCAGTCATGACTCATTTGATCCTTTATCTGTCCTTTAGATATCTGCGTGGCATGTCAGTGCAAACAGCAAACAGCCCATGCCGGCCTGGTGATGTCTGCCATGCAGTGTGCGTGTGCACGTGCACGTGCGTCGTGAGGAACATGATTGATTCTTCGAGCACTAGAAGACAGGAGGTGAGGAGGACTTCTCTTCAGATGCACCGTTGACATGAACACTTGATTGAAAAGCCCCCATCCCTCTGTCTGGAGCAATACGCTCTGTAATCATTCTGTATGGACACAAAATGTGGATTAACACAAAGAACATACTGTAATCCTAAATTACAATCAGCTCATGGAATAGATGCACACAAAGAAGACAGACAGGAGTATAAAATAGACGTGTCCACAGATGCAATTGGCTCAAATGTATTCTTCTTTGCCTTTTTATTCTCGTTTTGATGCATTTGCCGTGTCACTTAAATCTCATTCTGTTCCCAGAAATAAAGTATTGTCCTGGAAGTACACAGTAAAATCCTCTGTAGTCATTATTTGTAACCAAATGGACCATTTGCATTAATTGTAACCAAATGGTCCATTTGGTTACAATTAATTTAACTATGCATGTGTACACATCTTGTACACACTGTGTGTAACACACCGTGTATAACTGACTACATGGAATGAATGAATTTAGACGTTTTACTGAGTATAAAGAAATGCATCACCAGCATGTGTTGTGTGCACATTCTACCTGCTCTAAAACGTTGCTCTGTGCTCTAGATTGTTGATGAAAATACACAAAGATGTGGAGGATGTATATTGTATACACACTACACGGTAAGACATTTTAACTCCAAGAGTGTAAAAATGTTCATTCTTGGAGTTAAATGAATAACACATGAGGATTTTACTTTGTGCAGAATGTGGAGGAGGGTTCCAAGCTACGGTGGAAAGAAAGCACTAGAGTTAGATTGTTCAATCGGTTTGGCTGATTAATCAGGGCCAATTGAGGCCTTTATGAACAAATGATAATGTGTGTGGACATGAGCGCTGATTATGACTGATTTGTCTCTGAGATCATACAATCTTAAGGTAGCAAATAGGCAACATTTCAGCTTCATGTTGAGCGGGCGCTTTTACATTCAGCTTTTGCTTGTTTTAGGCACAGTATGTTCAGTGTGCTATATCCTGCCACTATATTTTGTCATTCAAAATGTGAGCAACACCTGGAAAGGGTGCTATTTATACTAGAGTCCAGGCTGCTATGCGGCCCTCACAAGTCTACGGATATGGGCATATATTATTACATATCGGTCGGATCTGTGGCTCTGGACAACCAGATCTCCATAATATGCCTGTGGAGTATCAGGTTTGTTTATGGTTATATCTGAGTCATAGTGACATGCCTATAAATGGGCCTATGGGGTTAGAAGTTGGGGCCGCGTAGCGTGGTAAACAGAAAGAACTTCAGCTATGAATTGAAGAATTGAGAGTTGTAGCAGACCTGCGGTTTTCTGGGAGTTTGTTCCAGATAAGTGGTGCATAAAAGCGCAATTCTGTTTTGTCTTTGGGGACATAATGTAAGTTTTACTGTAAGTAAACTTTTTATTCTTACAAAAGTTTGGTCCAGTCTTATAGGAAACATAGTAGACATAATGATAAATTATGATTATCATAATATTTATAACAGCCCAGCTGATCTCACTCTCAGGTCGCATTCACACCTAATACTTCAGTAGACTCGATGCGAATGGACGGAGAAGTTGGGATTCTTGCATATTTAATTTGCTGCGGTTTGCCTTCACACTGCGCTTCATCAATGTGTTCCATTCATAAACTACACAGTGAAATCTATGGTGTTAAAATAATAGGCCTACTTCGAGTAATAGTTAGGACATAAAATTAGGGTAACGTGTGTCGGGGACTAGACGTCTCTCTATCACTCTTGTTCTTTTGGGCATGTGGAGGCACAGCGCAGACAGCAGCACAAAATGAATCCGACCTCCGTTTACAAGTTTATCGACATGAAGAAAGTTCCCACTCCCTCCAATTTACAATTTACAATTTAGGCATTTAGCAGACGCTCTTAATCCAGAGCGACTTACAATAAGCAAGAACAAAAAGCATGGGAATACATCACATATGTAAAAAAGCATTTATCGCGAAACATGCGTAAGCTAAGAACGTGACTAGAACATATCTATATAATGACACTATACATATACATATAAACACACACAGTGACAGCAGTGACAACACTCCATGTTTACGCACAGACGGACTGAATATTCTGTACACCAGGGGTTCCCAAAGTTTTTTGGACCAGGTACCCCTTTTGGGGTAGACATTTTTCCAGGTACCCCCTCATCTGAAGCGGCCGCAGAAACCTTTCAAGAGTCTTTTTGTTGTTTCTGCAGCATGCGTCCTGCTGTTACTGTTTGGGGTCACGACAGGTTGACTGAGGTTGTAGTTTTAGTAATCATGTCAGCTATTGGCCCAAAGCAAAGATGGGAGAAACACAATGAACAACACAAAAAATAACCACGTAGATACCCCTAGGGGTCCGCGGACCCCACTTTGGGAACCACTGCTGTACACTACAGTGTTTTTTATGTGTTTCCTTAAGCAATTGATTAATGTAGCCTACTCGTCCTCATATTTCAATGAGGGCTTCAGTCTCCTACTCTCCTTATTTGCCCACGTCTATCCACGGTTAAACGGGACATCTTTGCGTTGCGTAAAATGAATATCCCTTCTCCGTCTCCAACTGTTTAGCTTAATTTCCTTTATTTTCTGCGGATTGCATTCCCACCTGCACCGAATCGAAATCAAATGCGATTGGAAGCGAAGCGAAACCCCCGTTTTTTGGCAGAGTAGAATGTGGTTCTTTGATGCGCATAACGCATTAAGATTCGAATGAGGCTTCACACCTGCCAAACGAAGCGCACTTTCCGACAATGTGCAGCAGGATTCGTTTTAATCGCAGTAAAGCTTTCTGGTGTGAAGGCGACCTCAGTTAGAATAACATGTGGAATATGGGCATCCCAAGGAATTACAGGAAAACCATGTGTTAGTACATATCTGACAATGTAAAAATGGACCCGTGCAGGATCTTGCTGTGTGTACTCTACATTTAATATATTATAACAATTTTATAGTCCAATTCAACTCCTGTGAGCACCAGGAGTCACTAACGTGTGTGAATATCACTAAGGATAGATGATGGACATATGCTTTTGTTTTAACTGTATATTCTAGAAGGGTTGGCACTTGAACAGTGCTGTTTAACCATCCGTAATCAGAAAAAGGCCTATGATTCTATGGAGTGTAACAAAATGAGCACTTCTGCAGCATTTTGGTTTGATTGAAAGATTGGATTCATTATCAATGATTAGCATGGCTCGTAAACATTTTGTTGGCTGCTTAGCAAAATTCAAACTGAGATGAAGCTGTAGATATAAGCTTGAAACTAAAGGCCCTAGTTTGAGAGGTGGAACCAGTGACCACCACCTTGGATCTGCTCGTTTACAATTAGCCATCATGCAAACTTTGTCAGACACATTCAAATGACCTGCATAACTGTAATGCTGACGCGGTTTCAAATCTAAATTGAACTCCCATTCCCACCGGACCTGAAATATCATCCTGCCCTTCTTTTCCAATTTATCTTCTACATGGCATGGTAGAAAATATAGTAACATCAAAGATGAGAGAAGAGGACAAAGTGCTGACCCACTCCAGGGGTCCGTGAGTGGGTTCTAGAGGGTCCCCAGCTACATTTCTGACAGTTAGCCTTGATATGGTCATCATAGTTTCACTGGTATCTCAACAGTAAAGGAATTCTGAACCAAATAACAAACCACATCGGACCAAATTGTGTTTAACAATAAAATGTACTTAGATTGAGGTCAGATATGAAAATCGTATCAAATGTCAGGTCCGTGGCTTAAACTAAAGCATATAAAAACTTTGAAATTTAAAGGATTGAGAATCACTGTGTATAATTAAGAATGACATACAGTACTGTATGTCAAAGATTGAATTAATTTGTATGTGCCAATGTAACCCGTTATGTGTTATGTGAGTGCACTGTGAGGAATAGTAATGGGATCTTTAAGGGGCTGTAAAGCTCAGTTTCTCATTGTGAACCACCCTGGTTGACCCGTGAGTGTTGTTCACGTTCTATTGTCCAGCCATGTGCCCCACGCTTGGCTCCGGCATGGCCTCCCCCAGCCTGGTCCCCCGTTTCCATTTATCTGGTGGGATAACTATAAAAATCTGTCAGACGGCAGGGTAGGGTTTTTCGCTCTCTGCTCAAGCCCAGCTGGCAGATTGAGAGCCCCCTGTAATGCACAAGTCTGTTTTTATTATTCTTGCAGGGGGAACACTATTTCATCAAGCGCATGATTCCACAGAAGAGAGCAGATAGCCCCCAGCTCGGCCATATTTCTTCCAATCAAACATTCCAAGGGGAAGAAATGAGTGGGTGTCATCAAATCCCAGAATAATGCTGCCAGATTTTATGTAAAAAGAAGGACTGATGGACAAATACAGGAAGGAAAGACAAGTTTAATGACGTGTGTTCAGGAGCTGAGATTGGAAAACTGACAGAGAAAAGCAGCCTCTTTGCTGGAATATAAATTGTTGTGTGCTGTAAAAAGGCTTTTATCTGGAGTGAATATGGGACGTAATACACGGGTCAGGGTTAAGTCATTTTCTCCGGCAAGTTAAGCGAATAATGAAGGCGAGCTCGCGCAGAGAGGAGCCCTGCTACTGCCAGTTTGTCTTCATTTATTATGCCAAATCTCATGATTTTGGCGTCGGCGCGGTGAGTGCTCTGGCGCGCACCGGTGGACGACATATCGCTTAATTTACACAAGGTAATGAAAGCAGGGAATGGGAGGACAAAACAATTTACCTGCTGACACGGGAAGAAGTGATTTGCGAACACGGGGGGTGAGCAAAAGAGCAGACAGTGGGCTGGGGTGGCTGGGGCAGAGGGTGCAAGAGGAGGAGAAGAAGAAGAGCAGACAGTGGGCTGGGGCAGAGGGTGCAAGAGGAGGAGAAGAAGAAGAGCAGACAGTGGGCTGGGGCAGAGGGTGCAAGAGGAGGAGGAGAAGGGGGAGATGGCGATGAGGAGGTGAGAAGACAGTGGGCTGGGGCAGAGGGTGCAAGAGGAGGAGAAGAAGAGGGGGAGATGGCGATGAGGAGGTGAGAAGAGAGGGACGGGCTGGGGCAGAGGGTGCAAGAGGAGGAGGAGAAGAAGGGGGAGATGGCGATGAGGAGGTGAGAAGAGAGGGACGCACGAGAGAGGTGAAGAAAGAAAGAAAAATACAAAGAGAAAAAAGAGGGGTGTCTGTTTTCAGACTCTGATGTCAGGTATGATGATGTCTCTCTCTCTCTTTCTTCCCCTCACTTCAGCCCACGCTCACGCTCTCTCACACACACACACACACACGCTCACACACACACGCTCTCACACACACACACACACACACACACACACACACACACACACACACACACACACACACACACACACACACACACACACACACACACACACACACACACACACACACACACACACACACACACACACACACACACACACAATCAAGGCGTAATTGACCTCAAATCTGATGGAGGGCCTGTGTTGACAAGGCCCTTGTTATCTTTCACCTTCTCTCCCAATTGTAATCACTTTTCACAGAGCACTTGTGTGGAAAGGTTGGGGGGGGGCGACAATAATAATCACACAGGTCCTGCAACAGGTATTTTCACCCACAGACCCAAATGTCTTACTGCCGTTTCAAACTGATCTCGTTGATCATTGTGTAACGTCTACCCCGGAAATATTGCTCTCTCCACTTCCCATCTAGGATCTGTTTTCCCATAATCAATCAATTTGTTATGCACTTGTATCTTTCCTCCAGTTATGAGAACTGCAGGAAAGATGAGATTCTTAGCTTCCGAGTGATAACATCATATTTGTTTGTACTGCAGTACAGTAATCCAAGAGATCCTCAGAAATTATATGAATGTAAAATAACAGTTGGTGGAAATATGTTATATGCAAATTGATAGTGATTATTAATATATTGATAGTGCTTGTAGAACAGTACAAGCTCAGAAGTCTATTCCTTCTTTATAAAAAAACAATGAAAAAAATGGGCATCAATATAATATGCAAAAATGTATACTAATAAATCATAACTAATAATAATAATTTCATCTTTTGAATTTTCCAAACATACGATAAACCCTAATAGCAAAATCAGTTATATCAGGGAGCAACAGGCAAATGATGACCACCATACTTAAATTGTAGCTGACCGCAGCCAATCACTCCACCACAGTGCTGATGAATACAGTGAGTATGTTCTAGAACTGATGACATTTCACCATGTGCAGCAAGACCAGCTGCTAGACCACCACTGTAATCGTCCAATCAACAGCCCTTCAGAGCAGGGCACCAGGCCGCTCCTTAGGGCGGTGAGATCAGATGAGCCCCGGCATTTTCCTTTGTAAGAGGCCAAACTCTTATTTGTCCGCTCTCAGGAACAAAAACAATCAGGGAGGAGAGAAATAGAGAGAGAGAGAGAGAGACTCTCTCCGTCTCTGGAGAGGGGCCAGAGGGACCGGCAGACAGAGAGAGGATGGTAGGGTAGGGTAGGGTTGGGGGAGGGAACAGAGAGCCTGGTCCTCCAGCCCGCGGTGGGTGGTTTTGGTGATGATAAACGGAGTCGCGGCTCAGTACCGGGGCCCCGCTGGCACGGCTCGCCGCAGGACGAGACAGAGAGAGGAAGTGTCGCTCTCCGCAGGCCCGCTGAGCCAACCTGGACTCTGCTGAGTCCTGCTGCTTGAGTCTTCACAGCAAATCAAACACCATAACACCCCCCCCACCCTATCCCTGTTCACCCCCACCCCTGCCAAACACACTGCTTAGGAAAGGACCTCTGCTGTCTAGAAGAATGTGTTAGCAAACAAAAACTGGCCATCGCCAATAAGCAGCTGCGCTCCACTATTGTATCTCTAGCGCACTCACTGGTCCTCATCACCGTCATGTCCAGGGACCACCAGGGGGTCGAAATTGACCCCTACGGGTCTTTGAACTCTTTGAGAATGTACAAATGGAACCGCCATTTGGTTCCATTTGTGTACACTCAGATTTAATTTAACAATTTTACAGTGTGGATTAGGGTCACAAAGATTAAAAGAAAAAGGTTACATTTGAACACTCAGAGTTACAGACCTGTCGGAGTCCGTAAGGTTCCATTATTTTGGACCGCTGGAGGGCCAGAGAGTAGACATGGAGAAACAGTGTCCCCAGCCAGGTGACAGTGAAATGACAATACTGTTAAGACCTTTTTAATACCTAAACAAAAGAATAGAGACCATTACTGCATCAAAAGTCAACAAACTATAAAAACAATCTGCCGAATTATTGTCAAATAATAATATAAGAAAGAGGCAAAAATTGCGTTGCGAGGTGTTGTGATATTTATCTGTGGAACTGAGTCAAACTGTAATGCCTCAACAAAGTATTCTGTGTATATTTGGATATCATGGTGACAGTATACGCCCCATACTGCCCTGTAAGGACCTCCGTTCCACCAGGGGCAGCAACCGCTCCTTGCTCCTGAATTACCTGGGGGTAAAAGGAAAAGGGAGGGAGACCCTTGTAGTCCTGGTGATGAGAGAAATCAATTTCAGCTTCACCCAGCTGATGGCTGCTCAGGCGGTTATGATGAGCGCTCAGGGGGGAGCAGTCAGGGGTTACGGGTCTCGCTCAGAGACACTTGGACACGTATAGCCGGAGCCACCCGCTTTGAATGTGATCAACCGATAATCACCAGTAGCTTAGTTATCAAGACGATCTACTGCATGTAGTCTGGGAGCCTACTGGCTGCGATTAGGAAACACGGAAGTGACTGCGCTGCTCCGTGCTTGCGGTTAGGTTTGAGGAGGCTTGTCGTTCCCAGTAGGCTCCCAGCGTGTGCAGTAGGTCGATAAGATCGTCTTGATAAGTAACCTACTGGTGATTATCGGTTGATTTTCACTTGAAACCGCTACTGGAGCTGGGAAGTGAACCGAGGACCTTCCGTTTCCCAGGTGGCCTCGCTACACCACAGTCCACACTTTGGCCGCCCAATGAGACCCCTGCAGCCTGTCTTCTTTCCTCCACCCACCTCCACTCTATACTCCCTGGTCTTCCACCTTCCTCCACCCTTCTTACCTCCTCCCCCACTTTCCTCCCTGGTCCTCTATGTTCCTACACTTATCCTCCTCCTCCCGCCTCCCTCTCCACCCTCCTCCAGTGGTCCTCCACCCTCCCCTGGTCACAACTCTCACTATACAGGCTTATTTCCCCTCACAATGAGAGGTGACAGTGAACAGCGGAACTCGTCAGTGTGAATAACACGCAGTCACGCTTGGTAAAACCCTCTCACACTCTCGCTCTCTCTCACACACACACTCACACGTACAGTATGCGTGTCACAGAAGCTCAAGGGCCCCAGTAGTAGGCATGCTGTCAGCCACAGCGCGAGGCCCCCTCCATTACAGCTTAACCAGGGACAAATTGAGCAATTTGATGGGTTACATTTGACGTGTTTGTCGGACTGACTAGCGCGCCTGCGTTTTGTTATACAGTCAGTCACCTCCACGCATGATCAAGGAGCGACGAGTGTGAGCTGAGTGAGTTCTCGGCGAACGCTCCTGCACGGGAAAATGTGCTGCGTTGAGGATCTACACCAAGGTCAGCAAGCTGTCCATTGTTTACAAACGCAGCTCAGCTCACATTACTGTAAAATCAGGCCTGTGGTAGTCGCATGTTCCCTCTGTGATGTACTGTTCTCTCGTCAGTCTCACGACGTCCTTCAGTGGCAGCCTATAAGAGCGGTTCATAACATGACCACTGGACAGGCTTAATTTACCCACTTTCTCCGTCCACTGCCCCATCAGCATATAGTATCACATAACTGCTAATGGGATAATGGAGGGGGGGGGGGGGGGGGGGGGGGGGGTGGAGGAAGCGAGAGAGGAAGACAGTGATAGTTAGGGAAATGGAGCTCAGGTTCATCCAAACATTTAATAACTTATCCAATCTGGAGCGTTCACCTCTTACTGGGCTAATTATACCATTTAACTGGCCCGGATGAGGGCCCAGTGTGGCCGCTCCGTCTTACACTGTCATCACATAATTATGACTTATGCCAGCGCAGCCTAGCAAGCTGGATGAAGTCAGCCCGCCATAAATTTTAATGATCACTTTGACGATATGAACATTCGCACGGCTTCCACCACATTAACAGGAAAATATGGACGCCATCACCATGAGGCCTGCCGCCGCAAGAAAATATGTCGAGCAACACGGCAGATAGGCAGCGGGGAGAGGAAACAGAGGGGTCGGAGAAGCCTGTTACATGTTCTGGCCTGGGTGAGCGGGTTTCTCCGAGACCAGATGCATCCTCCTGCCTCTGTGGGATCAGGTTCTGTGGTCACCGGACTGCTGGGGAGTGACGAAGCCCGCGTCAGGCCTGTCAGAGGGCTAAACATTGGAGTAGTCTGTTTCAATGGAAAAACAGCAGCTGACACTCAACGCTTGTGGTACAACTGCTGACCTCATTCAAAGAATGAAGTGTGCTTCATGGCGTCTGACAGTCTGGCACGCTGCAGGAGGAACGCTGCTTCTGATGCTTTCACTCAAAAGTATATGGGAAGTTTCCAATAACTTTCAAAGGGTGACAAAGAGAAAAGGCCACAGCTCGGTGTTGAAAATAGATCGGGTATAATGAAAAGGGCTGAGTGGCTTTTTTTTAATAGCTGTAAAACGGCTAATTAGTCCTCCATGATGGATCATTGTGGGAATGTGCATTTAGAGGTTTGAGACCCTGTGGTTTTAATAGTTTTCTGGTAAAATCATTTTACATTTCTCGTGTAATTAAGAAATGTTCAATGACCTAACTGACCTTTAACTGCAAATCGTGGATGTAGTTTAAGAAGTCAACTCGAGCTTGTGCAAATATGCGCAAATTTGAACACACAAATATACTTTTTTTATGTTTTACGCCAATATTCAAGACAGGTTTACAATAATGCAATTACATTTGACATGGCATTTAGAAAAGCTAATTACATGAAGTGCAAGGTAACAAATCAACTTGAGCATGTGCAAATAAGTTTGTTCACACACTATGTTTAAAACAATGTTTTATCCAAATATTAGAAATGTAGAATATTTACGTGTCTTCATACAAGAATGTACTTGAATGTAGCTAATAAAGATTTACAAATAGCAAGGTACTGTAAATATAGTTGTTTTCCGATACCGATGTTACTTGGGCCGATACCACCCTCAAGTACTCGTACTCGGTACCGGCCCCGATACTTTGACCCAAGTACCAAAACATCCAATTGACACTAGGCTGAACAAATGCAACGGGAGCAGCCGATCTACAAGCATAAATGACAACTGACAAGTGTAGATTGGAGATCCATTTGCATCTTATGAGAAAAATGGGGTAAAATAAGTGGTTACTCAACAAAAATAGAGTACTCGTATCGGTACTCGGTATCGGCGAGTACTAAAAATGAAGTACTTGTACTCGGTCTGAAAACAAATGGTATCGGGACAACTCTGACCGTAAAGTGCCATGAACGCTGGGAACAGGGAACACAGTGAGATATATTGGGTGTCCATTTAACTTAGAGTTAACAGAACATCTGTGTAAGTACTCACTGTGTAAGTGGTCTAGGCATTACAGTTCTATGAAAACAAATATGTACTATAATATCAGTGAAAGCATGAAAAATAACATGACTCTGAACATAAGAATTGGAGTAGTTATGACAGATTAGAAAAGCCTTGACAGAAACATGCAGTCTCTCCACATATTTTGCACTCATGATTAAAAAAAAAAAAAAGGGCCAGAGAGTTAGAGAGACGTGCGCTCCGAAGAGAAGTCGATCCTTGCACTTATTATTAATGTTTGTTTTTGTGGCTATCCCATTTCAGGAGGACCCAGGCACTGCGGTAGAGCGATTAAATGACAGAGATTACCTGTTTGGAAAGCCCCACGAGACACTTGATTGATAATGCATGACACAAAAATGTTTTTGTTTACCCAGTGATATGGCGTCGAGACAGGTTTCAATTTCTCCCTTTTTTTATGTTTTCCTTTCTCGGGAAATCTGATTCACTGAACTCAAGTGGACTGGGGGGAGATTCATTTGGGCCTCGTCTGAGAGTTTGTTTGGAGCCCCGTGCTGTATTGTAGGTACAGATGCCTCGTGTAGAGCAGAGGTCAGCCACATCATATCTATCCGATTCAACCCATGTTGTCCTAGAGGAGGAGGAGGAGGGGGGGGGGGGGGAGTGGTATAACACAGAAAACATAATCTCACACCACAATTCCATTCGTTGCCCAGCATTAGATTAGATTGAAAGTTCCCTGCGCACACTTTCCCGGGGCTGTCAAATGAGCTGTCAGTCATGTGTCACAGTCGGCCCCCTTGCTCATCTGCTCTAATACATCACAGTCTTTTATATGGATCACTATGAGTGTTGCTTTTCTTCACAAGCGCTAGCAGGGCCCTCCGCCGGGACTTCAGGGTGATTGATAACATCTCCCCGGCTCCTCACACTTGTGCCCATTTGTATAGTTGGTTGGAGAAGGGCCCCTGGTGTCCGTTCGCATCTGCGGTGCCCATCACCGCCCCGCGGAGAACATGACATCAGCCTGCTAAACGCAACGGGCCGCTCTGGATGCACCGTAGGACTGGAACAGCTTCTCCATTCATAAGGCAGGGCGTGACAGCCACTGATAGATCGCATAGTTTACCGGATGCTTTGGAAATTTACAATAAATACACGCAATATGATATATACTATGGAACCAGATCAGCTAAAAGCAAAATAAATAAATGGAATTACACCCGGTATATTTTTTTATGAAATATTGTGCTAAAGTAGACTTAGTTTAGACTATTCAATCAACTATCCAATATTCAGAGTATCACATTTCATGAATATTTATCAGTCAATATTCAGAGTTTTTTTTAGCCGGCCCACTGTTTGAATACTTTATAAATGCTGGAGTGATGAATGCCATTGGAGCGCCGTTGAGATTAGCCGAAGAGAATCCCGAGTCTGTTTTGCGTGTGCGGTCCTATTGGCATGTGGTCGCCGTGCCAACCTAATGGGCCCTTGGCACATAGACAGCTATCCATCCCAATCTGGGCTTCAATAATCCAATTGAGGCGACCTGCTTGGCATGAGAGCAGCTCATCTGTCTTTACTGTTCATTAACAGGCCTCGGAGCTCCGCAGCCATTCACATTCCTTTGGATCAGCCCGAAAGGAAATCCTATCCTGGAGAAAACTGGACCTGTATCTTAACCACTTAAGACCTATATTGTGCTTCACCAACAGATAGACAGAAAATGTGATGCCAAATGCGATGCTTGGACATCTGCTTTTTCCCCCCCTTTTTTACTATTTCATTCAAACCGAATCTACGAATGTCTCCTAAATTGGTTAGTTCTCAAGATTTTTCAAAAATAGCAGCGCGGCACAAAGTGACGCGCTGAGCTTGTAGATCTGCTGCTTTTTTAATAGACGATTATTATTTTCAACAATTTTTTTTGAAAATACTTTCCATTTTTTGAGGATTTGCCGAAAATAGGGAGGCCAGGGTTAATGTGGTTAGGATGCAGTGGAGGATACTGTACATCATCACTCCTCTGCGGTGTAAACTCCGGAAATATCCAAGAGATCCAATAAAGTATCAAATACAGTAACTCCAGAAATATCAAATAAAGTATCAAAGATACACATTTCCACAGGTAGCATAAGCATCCACATTTTATGGACTGTATGTCTAATATCAAAATGCTCCCTTGCTGCAGTTACTTCAACGTGCGCGCGCCACACACACACACACACACACACACACACACACACACACACACACACACACACACACACACACACACACACACACACACACACACACACACACACACACACACACACACACACACACACACACTTGTGTATGTATAAAGCCTCACCACACTGGTGAGGCTTTATGTCGAGCGCCGGAGTGATAATAATGTCTCTCTAATCTTGTTACATTGCACACAGAATTGTCTCCCATGTTAATGATGGACCAGCCCCCTCCCTGCTTCACTGCGATGCTTACTTTCAATTTGTGTACTGTCATCTCCCCGCCACGCAGCTGAAATTGATGCGCCCTCTCCCTTTTAATTAAATCAAAAAACAGTCGGGGGCCGGGCAGGTGGGGGTCCTGCGCCCATACAGCCGTCACAATGACTTGGCTGACTTCAAGACCAAACTGAGACCCAGTTAGTCCCTCTTCCCTCATGTGTGTGTGTGTGTATGTGTATACGTGTATGTGTGTGTGTGTGTGTGTGTGTGTGTGTGTGTATTAATATACTTGTGAGGGCCAAATGTCCCCACAAGAATAGTAGAATTTGATAAATAGACCATGTGAGGACCAATTTGCTGGTCCTCAAGAGAAATGGTTGTTTTATGGTAGAAAACAAAATTAGAGTTAAGTTTAGACTTAAAATGATGACTTAAAGAAGAAAAGGTTAGGCATTTAGAGGTTAGTACGGTGATTTATGCAGTTGCATGCGGTGTTGCACACCTCTTGCAAAATAGCTGATCTACAAGGTCACAACATTGCAAGCTTGTAGATCTGCAATTTCTCAGCTGTTCTCGGCTATTGCATCCTACGTTTTCGATGTCCTCACAAATATGATAATACAAACGTGTGTGTGTGTGTGGTGTGTGTGTGTGTGTGTGTGTGTGTGTGTGTATGTGTGTGTGTGTGTGTGTGTGTGTGTGTGCATTCATATTATACAGTACATCTGTCAGACTCCTTGTGCAGTAGACTTGTTCATGGACTTTTGATCACTTGAATGAGCACAAAAAGGGTATCATTCATAAAAGTAAATGATTGTTTCTTTCAACAAATACAAGAGTCCTAAACCTTGAACTTATTTCCTCAACTTTAAACTCAATTTCTTTTTGAATTCTGTGAAAAACCAAGGTCTGCCGTTTTCAATCAATAGCCAATGTACATTTTGGCTGCATGTTCTGCAGGTAATATAATAATAATAATAATAATAATAATACCTGAAAACTATCTTGTTCCCAGGACAGGTAGGCATGGCCCGGGGTGGAACAGGAGCCCCGAGTCTAGGAAATGAGAGCATACAAATTCCCACACATTAGAAGCAGGATAATTGGATTCCTGGTGTCCTGTACGGTGGGCGGCGTGTCTCCTGCAGCAGTGACATTATCAAGGTAACAGAACCTGAAGGCTGGGGAACAGCAGGACGGCCCCGCGCGGCCTGTCCTGATGTTCCACCTCGCTGCCTGCTTGGCTATTCATCCTGTGGACCCTGCAAATGAAATTATAGGAGGAAGAGCAAAGGACATTCTTTAGGAATTAACCCACTAAGACCGGGGAAAGCCTCCGTGTCATTTTAGATTTGAGCTAGAAATGTTGTTGTTTTATATATACCTTGGCGATACAGAAATAGCAAGATATACAAGCTCACTTCGTGCCGCACTATGAGCTTGAAGATCTATTTCTGTGTGCAAATCTTTTAATATTCTTTTAAAGCGAAACTTTTGTAACTCAAATCTTTGCTTCTGGGGTCCCTGGAACCAAATATATTGAGATGGGTTCTGTGGACAAATACATGTAATTTTGGGAGTCCTTGACATTAAAAGGTTTGAGCACCACTGGTATAGAAATAGTTTTTCAGAAAGCTGTTATAGGATTTAGAAGACAGCCTCAGGTCTTGATGGGTTAATCCCATTTATGCCTAAACCCACTTCAAAATGTTATAGTGAGGCCCCCTGTTTTAGATGTAAGGTGCATTTACAATTAGACAAGGGCTGGGGAGGATTGAAAGAAATACAACATTGTGTGTATTTGATCTGTCTTTCGAGTAATTTTCCAGGGAAAGACAAGAAACAAGGGAGCCTTTAAGGAGTAAAGAAATAAAAACTCAATTAGCTCAATGATATTTTTAGAAGGAAGCTGATTATGGAGTGGATCTCAGGCATAAAATATCTGTTAAATGTTAAAGTATGTTTGCAAACCGTACAAATTGTAATTCAAAAGTCCACACACACACACACACACACACACACACACACACACACACACACACACACACACACACACACACACACACACACACACACACACACACACACACACACACACACACACACACACACACACACACACACACACACACACACACACACACACACAGGCTAGATCAATAGAACCATTTCATAATTTTAGATGATAAATTATGGGCAATTCTGTTTTGTTTTATTTTTGTTTAGGATGAATAATTTCCCTTTAGTTGTAATAATAATACATACAATTCATATAGGCTAGCACTTCAGAGTACTCAACGTCGCTTTACAATGCCTCCGGATAAATGCTGCAAAATTAATTAAAAGTCTCACCCTATAGGCCATCACTGTATGTTTTGTTTCATTTCATTACTTTTATTTAACTGTATTATCCAAATCAGTGTAGTAATGCACAATTCACTGTAGTATCTGTGCACCAAAATGTAACAATAAATAACCAGGTGCATATGAGAGAGGGATTAAACAACATAATTGTGATTTTTGGATTATGACACAATAATGAACTATTTTTCCCCTGTCTAAATGAATGTTGAGTTTATTTGAGTCAATGGTTTAAAAATAATTGTAAAGTATTGGTTGATAGATAAATGTATACATACTGTCTGACCTAGGTTACTTATATTTTAATTAATAAATAAGTGACAGTATGATAATTTCACTGCAGGCCTTCTATATAACTCTATTTCAATATTAGGTTCTAAAAAATGCCAAAAAGCCCAGACCCCCTGAAAATAAAAATAAAAAAATGCTTTCATTTGAAGTCTATTGTAAACGGTCTAACTGCACTGCATGCTAGTTAATATCACATCACAATATTGTGCAACAAAAGTCTTTGGAAAGCATGGCACCATAAAAGCCCCTGATATCAATAAGTCCCGTCTGTTTAGTTTCACGAGTCCCAACGCTTTGCAGATAAACACTGCCCCCAGGTGGTCAGAGATAATACCATTCAAACACGTTTGATGTGTTTCTAAGGAAGTGGATGTGGACTACATGAGTGAGAAGTCTGATAATTATACTCACATTTTTTAAGGGACTTTATTATTTATTTTTTACAGTGTTTTACAAATTACCTAATTATTTTACTACATGACTTATCATTGATTAAAACCCTTTCACCCTTTCTGCTTAAACAAACTGATGGAAAAAAATGTATCTTGCTATATTGAATATGGTCCAATAAGCACATCGTGATATAATGTTTCATTTAAATAATTTGAATATTATATGTGAAAGTGAATGAAATTCTCACAATTTGACATTAAACAGTTTATCACTGCCTCTGTGAACATTGAACAAAGAGCCACATCTCCCTTTTTTCCCCACAAACAAATGAATAAATAAATTAATTCAGAAGAAGCAGGATTCAGAAATATCAGAAAAGTTGACGTTGCACATGGAAGCAGTAATTGAAGTCTCTGGGGAGATTAAATTGTGACTGCAAATTGTACAACACTACATCTCGCCGCGGAATCCGGTGTTCAAATAAAATCTGATATTCATGCATGCAGCACACACATGCACAGTAAAACCCTCGGTGTTCATTTCTCCATCTGTAACTCTTGAGAGAGTGCACTAATGGAACCGTCTGGTTAAATGAACACTAAGGATTTGACTGTGTGTGCATACACTGTAGCAGTCTATCAGCCACACAGCTGCTCTGATTACTGGGAGGTCCTTCACTGTCCTCATCAAGAGCAGCACAGAGTAGTCAGAGATGAGGGGCCACACACACACGTTGTACAGCATAGTGCGCGCGCACACACACACACACACACACACACACTCTAAACAAACAAATACAAACGACACATGGACATGTACACTCTCGGCCTCCGCTGTCATCCACACAAACACAGCTCAGGCAGGCGTTTCCCCGCCATTATCCCCTCCTCTACCCTAAACACGCAGTTTTAATTTCAAAGCTCTGATTAGCTGATGATTGCATGACAGCCGCCGAGCAGGTTCCCTGTTCGCCCGGCTCCCAGACTGCAACTCAATCACGCCCAATTAGCGGGTCCCCAAACACTCTCTCTTATTAGAGGACTCATAATCGACTCATTGTGTCCTGATTTGGCAAATAAATCACTCTGGAGGCCGCTGACTCCAACCACCCGCCCCCCCTTACCCCACTCCCCCGAAACCCGCTCTCTCATTTCCCCATCTCACTCTTCCTCTCTCAAGCCTAAATTATATTTCGTCACATGCCGGTGTCACCTCCCGAAAAGAACTGATTCAAAATCTAACAGTCGCGTTGAGGATCAGTTATTTTGGGCAAGCGACACCGACGTCAGACAAAATACAATTTAGGCATTCACTCTCTCTTTTACTGCCCACTCCCCTTCTTTTTCCCGTCCAGGGGTTCAGTGACAACGTTTTCGGGCGTGCGTTTTCATTGGAGCTGACAGTTTGAGCAACGCCCTGACTCCTTCCCCCCCCCCCCTTCTCTTCCCCCAGAAGAATGAAGAATAATTTAGCGGCTAAGGCAAGGCAGCCAGCAATGCGGGTGTCCTTGTCCTACAAGGTTAAGAATCCATTCCGTCTGAGCAAGAAAGGAGTGAATTAAAATAAATGATGGCTAGATATTTATTGCGAGTTTGTAGATGAAGCTAAGTCACTCCAGTGGACCAGCGGGCCCTGGGCTGCCAGTGGGTTTAGCGTAGACGGGTGACCTCCCTATACCTCTCCCCGCCTAACGGGGGAATAACACTCAATGTCACATTACTCCTCTCCTTTTGATATATTTATTTATATCCCTATATATAATATGTATTTATTTATTTATATATATGAATGCATGTGTTGGGGACGTTGGGGCAAAACGTCAAATGAGACAGCGGGACATATGAAATTATCTAGTGGTGGATGCTAAAAATATTTGTAATTTGATTGAATGAGGGGGAAATGTTTGAGAAATGTGAGCAGTGCATGGTACAAGTTGACGCAGACGAGGAGATCCTGAATGACCGAGGACAGGGAGGACGTCCAAAGACACAAAGTCATCCAGTGAGTCCTTGAGTCCGGAGACAGGAAAGTCAGAACGACCTGCTTCAGCCAGAACGGTTTTCATTGGGCCAAGGAGATCCAGGAAGCAGGTGGAGGAGACAACACTGATTGACGGTTTGAGGCACTATTAGATGTACTGTAAATAATAACACCACCATTGCAGAGATGCCAGATGAGAGCTTTGTCAGCCTGAGCGGACCAGTGATCAGAGCAAAACGTAGAAGAACCAGCGATCACAGACAGCAGACCAGTGGAACCAGCGGTCACAGACAGCAGACCAATGGAACCAGCGGCCACAGAGGACCAGTGGAACCATCGATCACAGACAGCAGACCAGTGGAACAGGTGGTCACAGAGGACCAGTGGAACCAGCGATCACAGAGGACCAGTGGAACCAGCGATCACAGAGGACCAGTGGAACCAGCGGTCACAGACAGCAGACCAGTGGAACCAGCGATCACGGAGGACCAGTGGAACCAGCGATCACAGAGGACCAGTGGAAACAGTAGTTGCTTGAGAGCATGGGAGCAGATGCTAGTCCGACATGCGGATGAATGTCGGACTAATGCCCTGTCTGAAAAGCGTCCACCTCCCCCATCAGCAGCATTTGTGACAGCTTCCGCCATCAAAGGAGTTTGGCCCACTAGCTTTTCAGAAGTGGTTCTGGAGTTAACCCCTGGAACTTAAAGACATACAGAGTTCATTTTCTTCCGTCACATCTATCCATATATATTTATAACTATCTTTCTTCAATGACAAAACTAAAATTGTGAACACAGCTGAATCTTCTTACCTCCCCATCATTCCTAGGGCTGTGTGTGTGCGTGCGTGCGTGCGTGTGTGGAGTGGTCATTAGTCTCTGTTTATGGTGGAGTGAGTCTGGCCAGCTGGCATGTGATGTGTGATGCGACACGCTGTGTTCTACCACTGTGAGACCCCCATGGCAGAGTCACGCAGGCCCCGGCACTCCCCCTCAACCCCCCTCTACCCCAGGCGGGCCGCCGAGACCACCGCGAGCCCTCGGCAGATGGAGCCTCCGGCTCCTGCCTTCTCCTCCGCGGGGCAAGGAGGTGGTGGAGCCGGAGGGTGGAGGTGGGAGCGGCCTGGCCCCCATCATCACAGATGCCAGAAGAAGCCGGAGAATCGTAGCGGAGCCCCTGCTGGGCAGGTGCTGCGCTGCAGCAGGTGTGATCTCAGCCCCTCAATCCCCTCTGTCAGCACCTCATTGGTGGAGCGCACGCGCTCGCTTCCTGTCCTCCCCCCCCTTCTCATTCACACACTTTAGAGGTGCAACGGGGGGCTTACATCCCGGTCCTCCCTCCCTCCCTCCTCGCTCCATCTTTTCACCCTCTCCTGCAGCCATCCATTTCCTGACCTATCCACCGCTTTAGCACTGAACAACAGACTACTAAGAGGTTGCTGATAGAGGTGCAATCGCCGCCTCGTGCCTCTTCGCCTCGTAAGAAACCCAAAATATAAAGTACCCAAGTTCAAAGTACAACGGCCGTCGAAGTGTTGAATGTTGCCGTCCCTCGGAGGGCAAACGGCGGAGTTGTGTTGACTCAGGAGTTTTCCTCCATTGGCCACGGCGATAAGCTCCCCGGGCTGACCTCACACTGCCAAGGGCTGCGGGGGCGGGGAGGGGCACACAACTGCTCTCCCATCAGCCCTTGCTTTATCGCCAGCGGCTACAAGACAAAGAGGTTCTGCTGCACACATGGCTGCAGCCAGCGTCCTGCGTGATGGAGAGAGTTTATGACGGTGGCGGGGGGGGCGCGGGGGTTGGCGCTGCTGCGGCCGAACGGCCCACCTTGACCTGTCCCTGCTCATAAGGCTTCGGTGATCCCTGTCCCCTCACCCACCCAGCCCCCCCCTACTCTCCCCCCCAGCCCTCCCAGTGCCCCGGCCACTCCAGCCACCACTGAGTTATTATCATAATTTCCCAGAGAGGCGTCGGAGGGCCTCCACAACGAGAGAGTCGCCCGTGTTTTACAGAATGTTTTGTGTTTTATTGCCTTTAAGTCACTCGTAGGCCAGCGGAGAGCGCCCACAATGATAAGAAAACCACTCATGTGAAAAATGAAGGGCCTCGCACGCAGGACTGAGAGGTGAAGAGAGGAAATAATAAAATACATGACAAATGTGGAGCCCGACTGTATTTCACGTTCAAAACCCCCGTCTTGCCTCCCGTCCCCCACGTGCGCCAAAAACATATGATGAGAAGGAAAGGAGGAAATAATAATGTTAATAATGAATTCAGCCAATCTCATTGTTACAAAAAGAACAGGGCTTTTGTTTTCTTAAAAGAAAAAAAAAATCTCCTTCTCTGGTCCTCTGACAACATGACGGCTGGACCATGCCCCTGGGCATTCCATGCTGCCACTGTCCCCGTCACTTCATGTTCTGGCCCACCTGGGGTAAACAGGGACTTAGGAGCAACAGAATATTAGCAAGAGTAGGAAAAATGGCCCAGACAAAACTGAAAATACTTTTTCAGCCCATTACACTTTGGGCCTTAAATGTACCACTGTCATTGTCTATCTGGTCATTCCTACACACAACGATCCCCTGGGGTCTTTAAGGTGCAGTGTAGTAATCTAAAGGAAAATAAAACATCTGTTTAATCGACTTCTTTCAAAGGCAAATGCCCTTTTGATCAAAAAATGATATTGATCTGGTGCTCTCAGTTCTGTGGCGAGGACTTCTCCTTTAAACTTGAAATATCATGGAGTCTTTGTTGCAAATCAATACTGGGTCTAAACAACCGTTTTTTTTCTTTTCTTTTTTCAAGTTGGTTTCAAAGGACACGGAATCCATTTGAATATTGGTTGCATTTGCATTCATGGCTACAACCAGAATTCAAATTGACCATGTATACACCTATATACTCTCAAATCAACGTGTAAAACATAATACTTTATTAAAAAGGTTATTTGAGACCGCAGATCAATGGTCTGCAGTACTTTGAGTCCTGGCCATGTTCATGGCACCTGAGTGATGCCCTGTTGGCCCGCTCAGTGACAGAGCCTGTGACAGGCGCGTGGCCCCTGGTGGAATGAGCCGCTCCTAATATCCCGTGAGATTTGCCGTGTCTGTCCTCACCCCTTACTCTGTGACTGAGGGGCCCCGGCACGGGGCCCCCAGCTATCTCCACATCTCCCCATTTTCTTAACGCTTTAATTACACATCAGCATATTGCTTTTGGGCCATATGGAAGGCAGATATTGAGACCAGATAAGATGTATAAACTTCTGTCAACACCACGGCATATTAGGTGGAGTTGGAAGCATATAATCGCTATTCTACGCGCTTCCAATTAGCGCCCTGTATCAAAATACATTAGAGCCAGAAGCCCGACAACCAGGAGGAAAAAACATTTTTAAGGAGGCCTGGGTCAGTTTTTTTATTAAAATTGTATTACTTCCCCCGCTTGTTTTCTTTGCCACAAAATGAAAAGTCATTTCCACTAAGGGATCCAATAAAAACACAGATAAAGGGCCCCTTTAAACTCCGCGGTCTGAGAACTGCCTGTGCTCAGCTGGCCTGACGGTTTTACAGTTGAACTTCAATAGAGAAACGCTGCTTTAAAAATAGCCAATGTAGAGTCACACGAGAAAGCCTCGTTTCCTAAATAAATAAAAGGTCTCAGAAGTCATTCCGCCACACAGCAACAGCGTCTATCCTGTCAAATCAAAAGTACTTTGTTGGAACGACTTGCCATTATCATATGATTTTGAACAAACTATCACGTTCTACAGGAATGCATAGTCTAGATTTTACGGCAGTAATGGCGCCATATTTTTAATAGAAAAATGTCAGTGACACAAATGACACCGTCAACACTGGGTGAGGCCTGTATACCCATTAAAATCAGGAAAGCATCTGTGTCATTTTAGATTTTTTTTTGTTGGCTATTCGAAAAATAGCAGATATACAAGCTCACAGCACTTCACTTTGTGTGTGCCGCACTGCAAGCTTGTACTTGCATCTGCTATTTCTGAACATTTTGAAAATCTGGGGATCCTTGGCACAAAACATTTTCACATGGGACTCTTCTCTACAAAGATGGGACATCTTAAACCAATTTGGGGGTCCTTGGTACGAAAACGTTTGAGAACTACTAATTTTAGTAGGCATTTATAGAACAAGAACGAGTGTGGCCTCAGACCTCGCGGTGACACCGTGTTCTCCTGCAGCCCGACGCCACGAGGACCTCTAGGTACAAGACTGTCGTTCTCACTTGGAATAACGTATATGTTACAGTTGGTTTGACGTGATTAAATTCACTGCACCCAGACGCCGAGAGGTCATTCTGAGCCCCGCGCGCTGCTGCATCAGGAGATACAACCAGAGAGACGGACGGGGAGGGTACGAAGGAGGAGGATGCAGGGGGAAGAGAGAGAGAGAGAAAGAGACCGAGGGAGGAGGAGGATGAGAGAGATGGAGGAGAGAGAGGTCACTTTGAGAAGCTGGATGCAGACACATGCCAAACAGAGTCTCTGGAACCTCTTTCCTCTCTCCCTCTCTAATCCCCTCTATGATCTATCGCCGGCGTGGCCAATAAGCTGAGCCCGGCCGCAGACCCATGATCGCCGGGCCTTAATCTGAGCCCCTCGGCCCGCTTGCCGTCCACCTCAGACGGCAGCGGCCCGGTGCCAGCGAAGGAGTGGCAGGCTCAGCCATTCTCCACAGAGACAGCTAGAGGTTGTCTCTACATGGATGGGCACTTCGCGGCTCGGCGGGGGTGGGAGGAAGGGGCAATGCGGCAGCTGCTCGGGGCATATGGGCAGAATTCATTAAGGCCGGCTAAATAAGCCAATTGTGGGGGACTGTAAAAAAAAAAAAAAAAAAGAAGTGTTTGTATGTGTGATAGAGAGACGAAGCGAGCCCACACTGCGTTTTGAGTGTCTGGCTTCAAATATGTCATCACACTACAGACAGATTATTATACGCACGAATATCCTTTGTGACAAGTTCGTCCTGAGGTACGCTCATCCCATCCCAGTGTGTTTGTGATGGCCAGTAATTGAGCTGTTAGATGCATGGATCGTATGTCCTTGAGGATTTCGGTGTGCATCCCCCGAACGTCTTGAGACCACCCTGTGCCTCAGAAATAAACCTAATCACAGTCTGTAAATGTTACACCTGTTTCACTAATAGGCCCGGCCCGACTTCAGAGGCCCGCATTTATATTCACACACATGTGCCAAAGACAATGCTGAATGCTGATACAGATACACAGTAGCCGCATGCGTGTTAAACCCGTAGTATAACCACCAGGAGACTGGCAATAATACATTCAATATTTAAGGGTGGTGTGTGTACGAGCCAATCAGGATACATTTTTAAACGGGACAACATCCTGGACCCAGTGAGGAGCAAGAGTTCTATGGTGTCTTGGTTCCATCCATATAGGTAAGAAGAAGCTGTTGATTTAAGTTTGACGAGCACACACCTGCCACCGGCGGCCATCTTAGTCCAGACGTAGATCCATACCTCCTCCTTATCCAGTAAAAAAGTATAATGTATGCTAATCCCTCAGGTGTCAATAGGAACCCTGTTCAATGCATTTGAGATAATAGAGAAGTAGGGGCTGCTTCTATCAAAGAGCTGCAAGATAAAGTCAATGGCAGAGTCAATAACAATAAGGTTGTAGGCTTTAATGAGGAATGTTAATTTGAACACAATCAAGTGGATTTCAGCTTAGCTGATTATCAACCTTGGACTTGTATGAGGGGGTTGATAGTGCCAGCTGTACAGGAAGGGCATTTGTATCTGTCAGCTCATTTCAGAGTGGTTCTTAAGACAAAAGTCAGTTTGCCTTTCGGCTGTTTAAGTTAAAGAAATAACAGGTGAAACTGAACTGAATGCCCACACAGGATGACAAACAACAGAGGCAGGACGGAAGAACGCAACGCCAATACGTATTTTTGTCAACTTGGTTTCTTTTTCTTCTTTTTAAAAAAAGCAATAAATAATTGTTTTTTTGTACAAAATATAAACTCTGAATACAAAAACACCATGAAGCTGGCGAAGGTAAACGTGAGGTTGGCCGGCCGTAGGTGTGCACCCACTGAGGAGACGTACCCGAGGTCCCGGCCCGCGCCGCGCCCCGCTCACGTGCCGGGCAAAGAGGCCTGCTCCTCATTCTCTCCTTGATCCCATTCCGTCAGCAGCTCCGAGGACACCTCGGTAAAGAGATGATCCCAGTCCCAACACACATCCTCCTAGAGAGACAGAGAGAGAGAGACAGAGACAGAGACAGACAGAGACAGAGTTACTCAATGACATCCTCGGTGTCAATTTAGTATTAGTAACTTTCCATTTGGTTGCATTTGTATACTCTCAGAGTCGAGAGGGAGAGAAAGCAAGATAGAGAGAGAGAGCAGACAATGGAAGAAAGTAGCGCAAGAGGGGGAGACGGGGAGAGAGAGAGAGAGAGAGAGAGAGAGAGAGAGAGAGAGAGGAGAGCAGAAGGAGGTGGGAAGGAGCAGAGGGTGTTAATGTACACATCATAAATCTTGATTACCTGGGAGGCAGAGTGGCGACCTCCCCAGGTGCTCTAGAAACAGCTGGACAGGCCCCTCTCTGGGAGCACACAAGCTATATTTACTAAGAACCCACTCACCTCCCTCACCTCCTGCTCCGGTGCTAAAACCTTGGTGAGGAGCCTCAAGTCAATCTCTCCGTCCTAAAGGAAGAACACAATAGAATCTACTTAGCTTGCACAAACACGGGTCTGAAACAGTGTGAGTGCGAGTGTTTTTGCGTGTGTGAGTGTGAGAGAGTGAGAGAGAAAGAGAGAGGGGTACTGGCTATAACCCAAATAGAACACCTTCAGGTGAAAAGGGGTTAGAAGGTTTTTACAGAGACAGGAAAACTAGAGAATTTGACTTACCAATGTTTGAAAGGCAGAGTAGGACTTCAGGTCATTGTCCAAGTCTCTGTAGGTCATTACTCGATTCACCTGGATGCTAAAGGGTGAGGACAGAGGAACTACAACTCAAACTCAACTCACCATTGGATACTGATGCAATAAAACCCAGTTCTGAGCAACGTTCTAAGCCTCTGTAAGTATGTATGACATGCCACGGGAAATAGCAATAACTAAACAAGTCGACAGTGGTACTGCACTGCTTGCAGGTTGCACGTGAAGCAGGACAACGAAAAGTGACTCTGGATAAGTTTGAACTCGGTGCTAAACAAAGCACCGAGACTTCATTAAAGACCAGGGTGAGGGGGAGAGACGGGTGCCAAGCGGTAACCGCCTCAAATTGAAACCCAGCTGCTTATCTGCGGGTTGGAATTAAGAGGGGGGCTCTCAAAGTGGCCAGGGCCTAGTAGTGCATGCCAGTCCTACTTACTGCACATTACACGCTACATTGCCCCCGCAATGAGTTCAATGTGGATATTATCTCGCACAGAGAGCGAGCCCCTGCCTAATAACCTCCAGCGCTGTCATAGCCTTGCTACATAGCCGACACATGTCGTGGTGTCTCTCACTGCCCTGTAAATCAAAGGGCCCCTGTTAGTAAGAGCGCCACTAACGCGGTCGCATAAATCACACCCTACTGTTATTACTGCATAAAGGCCCAAAGATACTTTGCAATGCCACCAGTGGAGGACAGGTAACAGTCAAAAGTCAACACTGGAAGAAATAAACTCCTCAACTTGTGTCCCTCATCTAAGCACACGGGAGGCAGGTGGGTCTTGGGTCTTTGGCCGGTGGTGTGTAGTCTGTGTACAACACTGAGATGTGTGAAGGGTCCTGTACCTGGGAGGGGCTGCGATTTGCATGGTTAAGTCTTCCTCCTGTATTTCATCAAGGTCCGGAATCACTGGGATGTCTGGAATACACACACATCACACATACAATCACATTAATATCATCCAACCCCACACTTAATTTAACTCTGAGAGTGTTAATGTGGTTACATTTCTACAGTATCCGAGTTACAAATGGATAGATTAACAGGATTCTACGGTGTATCACAGGTGGACTGCTGAATTCTGTATTAAGACACCGGAAACATTTGCTGATCAATCAGCAAATGACAGCACCACAACTTAAAAATGAATAAATCAAAGGAAATCTGCCATGCTTGCTAGTTAGAGGGGTGTGTGTTTGGGTGTTTGTGTGTGCGTGTGTGTGTGTGCGACTGCGCACACACACACTTACCCACTGGCAACTTGATTCGTCGCCTCCCGCTCTCTTGAGCTACATCCTCATAAGAGCTGCCCTGTCACAATAGCCATGCGGCCATGAATATTCAGAAGGCGAGGCGGCAGATCTTCCTGCTGGGAAAGGGGTGCTGGCCAGGGGCTCCCCAGAAAGCACCCCCCGCTACTCGAGCATTTGGGCCCTGTCAGCGGCGGCCACCCCCAGGACCCGCGGTGGCCAGTAGGCCGACCTCCGTGTCCACTCTGCCACTCTGACTGGGGCGGCATCCAGCCATGTGCAAGAGTATTTGCTTGCGGGCCCATCTGTGTGGGGTCGGAAGTCACAGTGTGGCCTGGCAGGGGCTGCGGTGCCAGGAGCCGCCAGCCCGCTGCTCAAACAGTGGGAACCCGCTTTAATTGGCAAAACGCAACAGGACAGAGGATGGCTCTGCTACCAAGAAGGACAGGGCAAACTTTAGCACCATATTTCAGATGGACTTTTGTTGAGGCGGGAGATACCGAGCCATATCTGGCAACTGCATGATAATTAGCTGTGTAGCAAGCTAGTAATGAATTAAGAGCTTTAGATAGTCAATGTTTGGATAGTGTAATAAGAAGCTGCTCTTCTTTATTCTACTTCATTTTTATGCTTTATTTGTAGTGTTGAGACGGCAGAGAGAGATGAGAGACGTCCGAGACAAGACGGGGGTTGGATTCCCAGCTTTATTATTTACTGAAATATCTTATTCAGTAAACCTCAAAACTGAAATAAATTAAATGAATAAGTAAAGTTTATAGCTAGTAGTGATGACATGAAATTGATAACAAGTGACATCACAGTTGTCCTCAGGGGGGGTATGGTTTTGACTTTTGTCATTACATTTGTTTCCTGAACAGAAGCTTTGTTTGAATGGAGCAGAGAAATGTAATTGTACATCCTTATTAACTCCACTGCTGACTGGTGACATGAGAGAGAAAAAAAGATGAGAGGTGGGGAGGGCTCGGGGAGAGAGAGAGGTGAAGAGGAGAGGCTGGGGGGATTGAGAGAGAGAGAGAGAGAGAGAGAGAGAGAGAGAGAGAGAGAGAGAGAGAGAGAGGCATCAGGAGGAGGTTTGTCAGTAATCTCTAAACACAGTGCTGAGCCCTGAGGAGGAAGTCAATAGAGGAGTTAAATAGAGGTGAGGAGCTGAGAGTCCACATCTGATGTGAGGAAATATCTTGGCATCTGTGTCACAATTCCTTCAAAATATAACTCCTGGAAATAAGCCAGAGTTGTAGAAATATCAGCATTGATGGCTCCTCAGCACTCTCTCCATATACGACGTACAAACTGTACTGTGGCAATAAACAAAATCGAGTTAAAATTCTAAAATCCTGATGGACGCAGGCTTGTGAGGCAATCTGGGCAGATAGAAAGACCTGTCAACTGACCTCGGATGTCAACAAGACCTCATCCTCCGTTGTTGATCACTTATTCCTTTCTCTCTCTTTTTTAATTAAGCAGAATTAAAAATGCCACACTCGTTTAGCCGCTGACAAGATTCATCTGCGTTTGTGATATCCAAATAAATGTGGGCGCGGGCCGCGGGGTATTTCATATTCATGAGGGCCCCGGTGACACTTTGTCCCCTCATTTACAAAGCACAGCGTTCAGCAGAATCTGTCCCCTCTGGACCCCCAATCAAATTTAATGGTCCTAGTGCAATGACATCAAAAAGCCTGGCTGTCCAGCTCTTTGCAAATAGCTTCCTGGGTTGTCTTCTACCTCCCCGCTCTCACCTCCCCCCCCCCCCAACACACACACACACACACACACACACACACATACACAAGCCTATTTCAGCCAATAATGCACTATCAACACAATTCCATGAGAGTTCAATGTGAGGCGGCAAGGCATATGTTCTCTATATGCAAACTCTATTATTAAGAAGGGAGGGGGAAAAGGAACAACATTTTTAAATGAGCTTCAAATTCAACCTATTACCAGAGGTCAATGGGGGGCCCGGTATCGCCTGCAAATAAGCTGGTGTTTTTTTCTCTGACACAAAGGGCAACTCCATCAGAAGGAGCTGTCTCTTTGCAGTGGGCTGGTGTGTGTTTACGCTTGATTTTTATACTGCGTCGTATGACGGGGTCGCTCGCCGAAAATAGACGATCTACAAGCTCACAGCACGTCGCATCACCGTCGTACAACCAGGTATGAATCGGGCTTTACCCCACTACATTGACTTGCTTCCCTACCTTGGTACATCTATCAAGGTTGCTTTGTCTGGCTGCGAGCGGCCGAGGCGTATCCTTATTACCCGCTAGCGTCCGGTTTCCTCGCTGAAGCATGTAAATATCAAAAGGGGATAATTTGCCCGCAAATGTAGACATGCTCCCGGCAGGCACCGCAACGCAGTCAGCGACTTTGGAGACCAGGAGGACACTTCTATAATCTAAGCGGGGGGTCCGGTCAAATGATTACCTAGGCACGAGAGATCCATTTGAAAGGCTTATGGGACAATATTCAACAGATCACTGGCTGAGAGAAAGAGAGAGAGACATGAAACAGATGAGTGTGTTTGTGATAGTGGTGCTATTTTAAGTGACAGGAGGCAGGAGGTGGCAGGCGGGTGGGTGGGTGGTTGGGGGGAGGGGGTTGCCTATGGGGTGATGGGACCCGGGGATTGGGCTAGCCTTCTCCCTCTCTCCTCGTTGCCAGTGGACATAAGGGATAAAGGTAGGGGGACATAATCAAGATCGCAGGGGCTATCTCACTAACCCTCAGCACTGTAATTTCCAATGCCCCTGCCTCCGGCTCTGTATTAAGAGGTCTCCCTCCACAGAGTAATAATCTTTCCAGCGGCATTTACTGAGAGAAAACCATACCGCTAGGGTCTTCACTCAACTGCCAGTGCAAAAAGAAAAAAAAAGGCATAATTAAGATGCAAACATTACTACTATGGAAAACATGTCTGTGTGGGCTATCCTATATGCTGCTCATGGCAGTACACACAAAGGGCAATACATTTTTTTTTATATTTTGGTCCTCAGGACCAGGCTCATCATCAACATACCAGGCAAAAGGTAGTTGTGAAAAGTGGTGAACTGTAATCAAGGACTTTTTGTATTTGAATAATTCGGGTTAGTTGAAGAATCGACTCCTCACTGGCAGGTGAGGCAGTGAGTAGGGTATAGCAGGGGCAACATAGAAATGTATGGGGATTAATTAATTGGCATTACTAACTAAATTGGGACAAAACAAAAATTGGTAAAAAAATAATCGGCTACTCTAAATTAAAAACAAATACATTTAATAAAAGAAGAATTACAATATACCCAAATATAATGATGACATTGAACCACATACAATTACATTCTTACAGGTTATAAGAAACTGTATTACACTGCTTTCTTACCCTTAATTATTATTTCACTGATGTGATTATTATTATTATTATTATGGTAAAAAGTTAAAATTGTAGGTACCGGAGCCATTAATGTCAAGACATTCATGGCATAATTGACTACTAGATAGTTAAGGCCTTTGAGATGTTGAACATTTTTGTTCTCTCGGCTTTCAAGAACAAACGACATGGTCTTTCTTTGAATTAGAACAAAAAACACGTTGCTACCGAGCCATTGCTATTGTATATGTATAAATTCTTTAATAATCAGAACTGAGGCGGGGTGCGCTAACAGGGCCTCTGCTCTCCTGTCTTTGCTAAGGCAATTTCACCCTTATTTCCCCTGCTGCTTTGCTCTGAAAAATAGAACAATTATCCTAGGCAGCGTTTTGTTGAAACCCCCCACCTACCCTATCCTGACATTGTTTGTGATGTGGAGAGTCGGGCCCTGAGGTGACACCAGTCAGAACGGCAGTGTTCCCACTGGATCTGGGCTGCATGGCACCTTCCTCGGCGGCACTGTGTGTGTGTGTGTGTGTGTGTGTGTGTGTGTGTGTGTGTGTGTGTGTGTGTTGCTCTGGGGGAGGGGGGTACTTAACCCATTAAGACCTGAGGTCGATTCTACAAATGCCTTCTAATAGTTCTCACACATTCAATATACTATTTTAAAAACTTCAAAAGTAGCAAATGTACAAGCTCGCAGCATCTGCTATATTTGAATAGCCAACGTATAAAAACTAAAATGACAGATGCGTTGCCGGTTAGAACGCTGCCAACACTTCAGCCAATGAATAAGAGCAGGGATTTACTGAATTCAAGGTCTGCTACGGACGTCGTGTGACTTGAGTGAGTGTAGGAGATTACCAATGATCCCCACAGCCACGGCCCTAACCTTATCAAATGAACATATTCACTTGTCACTTTCATCCAGAGGGGCCCGCGTGGCATGCCGCACTTTAAGGGGTGTCTAAGCACTAGGTGGTCAAAGCGGTTCTGACAGATGATTCCCCCACTTGAACCGAGATGAAAATGTGTTGTGGGTGCCAGTGCAAAGTGATGATCTGACTGCCTGCTTATCTGCTCTACTTCCAGTGGATGAATGCACTGGGGATGGGGAGGCATCGGAGGGCTCCACTTTGCCCGCGAGGAAGAGACACAACGGGGGACCGCAAGGGTGCTCTCACCTCCTTCATCATCCGAGCCCTGGGGAGTAGTTTGTGGTTGCAGGCGGTGGCTGTAGGAACAGGAAGTGCGAGAGCATGAATTATTAAATGCTTTCAAAAAGGCGACCTAATAGTGAGGTCATCGCAGCGAGCCAGACTTGGAGCCAGGCTCCTTTGATTTTGTCGTCTCTCTCTGGTATGACAGGAGGCTGGTTCTGTCTGCTACTGGCTGACTGGGGTTACACTCCACACACTACCCTCTGATTCTGTGTTGGAACATCGTTGACAAGCCTGAAACAACTGGAATCTGTTTCTGAGATTCTTTTGAAGGGCAGCAGCAGCAGCAGCCTCTGTTTCACATGAAGCCGGTGTCTCAGCATTCAAACCCCAGGTTCCAACCGATGATGAGTGAAACAGATGTTCACACACAGGCTCAGCCCCCTACTTCGCTGGGGGACCCGATGATGCTTACTGCTATGGATAGCATAGCCAATGCATCTTCCTATGGAACAAATGTGTCACAGGGGTCTCCCTGGATTGATTACTTTCTCTTCTGTGTTTGTCACAGATGTCCATTCTATACATTTATTTCCATGTCCTCTGCTCTACTTGCCTCGCCTCGTGGCGTTGTCTATTCTAGTCCTACAAGAACAAACTTAGCCCTGAACTGCGATCAAATTGATGACAACTGTTACGCAGTTTCTACTGCTCCTTTACACAAACATACAAACATTTAAAGTGACCCACTTTTTCTTACTCCCCTTGGATTTAATTGCCATTTAATTCGATCAGTACTGTCAACAAAAAGGTGAACTTACTCTTCTAGATCCTCAGTGGCAGGTCTTCTTGAAGATCTAGGTGGAGAACACAAATATTAACCAACTATACAGTTAATTCATTTGCCTATATACTTGGAACGACATGCCACACTGAAATATAGGATACTTGATCTGAGCACCTTTTTTAATAAATCGGTTTTAATAAACACAGCATAGATATGACTAATATGTATAAATAGTAATCCTGTTACAGTACATAAGGTGTAGTGGTGTTTGTCTACCTGCTTTCCTAGATACGTTGTAGCACTTTTCTTATCACACCATGTTTACTTGACTGCTTACCCCGTTGTTGGTTGACTGTGGCCTACTCAGAATTTGCACTTTGTCTCTCTGGACAAATGCTTAAATTGTAAGTTGTGTTTAAATTGTATCTTCTGACTGTGTACTACTGTCTCAACCTCATCCCCTGCAGGATTATGGGGTTACGTCTTCAGACGTGTCTGCATTTACCAAACCCAGACGGGTACATGCTCAATAATGCCATCTTCTCATATTTTCACTTCTCAAAAGATATGTTTAAAACACGCATTTCTACGATTACCATTACATGACCTAATGGGCATGCGGGAAAAAAAGGGGGAAAAAAGAAAGAAAAAGGTAATGCATAACTTCAGAATTATTGTTATTATGGAGCACTAACCATGTGATTTTAGCTAAAAATGTTTTGAAAGCTCACAAGCTCACAACACAGCTAGTAGATGTTTGAGAGAGAATGGAATGAAAATGTAATTGAATTTTAGAAAATAGGGCTTAAGTCATTGTCTTAGGGTGTCTATGTATAATTAAAAATAGTTTTAGAAATAGTTTCTTTGAGAATGGCAGCTTTTTGCTGTTCTTTCATATACTGCACACAGTGCACAGCACTCTTGCTTGCTCTCCTGGTTGAGTAGTGCCCCCTACTGGTTTTGAAAGCAATTTATTTTCAGTCTCCCTCTTCTGTCCTCAGCACCAGACATTTGGAGCCATAGTACTATTAGAAAACAGATCTATTAAGTATTAACAGTAGAGGTGCCCATCATTTAGAATACATACATTTGTTTTGTGGGGATATGAAGGCACTACAGCCCCATGTCAGCACACAATAATTAAGTAACAGAGATTATATTATTCATAAAACATCACAGTGATACCAATAGGCAACTACCTATTCCTTAAAGCCTTGATTTGAGAAGTATCAAAACCCAGTTCTTAAATACCGGTAGGTATTACTAAGGTAACACCATAGTGACTGGTTATTCTTAATTTTTTTGTTACTACAGAGTCGCATAACAAAAATAAACAATGATGAGAAAAATGATCTCAAATTTCCCGAGCAGTCAGCAGTGGAAGTACAGTACTGGAGGCCATTCAGTGAGAGCAGCCAGGGGCTGAGACAAGCGTACCTGGCTGCCCTTGGACAATGTCCTGTCTGGGGGGGGGCGTGGGGAGCAGGGGGGTGGCGACACTTATAAGACACATTACAGGTCCCTTGATTAAGACTCATGTAAGGCAAAGCGATAGACATGGTAAAACTGTCTGGAAAAAGTTGTTAGGGATAAAATATATTGTGACAACCCGGCTTCAAAGGTTCATCAATAAACTGACAGATCATTTAGTGTCAATTAGGAGTGATAGATCGACAAATCCCGGGATTTCTGCGCTGGGATTAGTAGGAGGAGGGCGGCGGTGATTGAGCATGAGGGGTGACATTGAAGGGAAAAGTCCTTGCCGGTTCCAGGGGGGACCATTACTTACTTTGTTTCAGAGAGGATCAATGCACGTGCAAAACCCCCTTTACACCTCCCGTATTCCAATCTCTCCAAGACCAAGAATCAAGCCGGGGGGGGGGGGGGGGGGTTGCGTGAACGCAGGGAAGCTATGCCACTGACCTTCCGTGAAAGAAGAAAGACCTATTGAGTTTGCTGTTCTCCTTACTTGCACTAACGGTGCGGAAAACCACGCAAATAAGCCCAATTGACTCGGCCCGTTCACTTCAATGTATGACTTTATGCATCTCCCAGGATCGCACCTCAGTCTGCGCTGAGGGTGGAGGCACACAGCGGTGGATGGAAGGCAAGACACAGAGAATCAGTTCCACTACCTGATTACACTAGCCTCCGTGGTAGTTTGCAGTATTTGAGGCAAGTGCATGGCTCATATTTCATATTCCGCTTGGGAAGAGAGCATTTGTCACACACATTCCATCTGTTTCAAATATTCTGTGCATTCTACATGTTGTGCTTCCCTTGTAAAGAGCAGACAGCGGTGGTAAAGGGGGGTGATTAAGTAGCTTGAACCCGTGTGATAAAGTGGCTGGCTGACTAACAGTGCCCTCCTGTGGCTGACGCATTAACCATGTCAATTACCGCCCCGCTCACAGATGAAGACGAATGGTGAGTGGCCCGCTCAGACAGGCTTCCTCTAACCTTGTTGATTCACAGCCCGAGTGCCAAATATGCACTGATAAATAAGCTCATTCGACAGCATGAGAGTTCATTAATAACGCATAACACAAGAACGCAGTTCCCAATTCTGACCACGTGTACTGGAGGGGCCCGTGTGAACCAGGGTGCAACCACGGTAGACAGAGGAAGATGAGGAGAGAGCCTCATACTCACTTGGCAGAGCCTGTACCCGAGCTTTCCTCGGCCCAGCCTCCCTGTCGTCTGGCTGGTTTAGGAGGGGGGCCCTGGAAAGAGAGATGGCTTTAATAACAACTCCTAAACCAAAATGTGTCGTGGCTCTCAGGCCTAGATAGCAAACCAAAATAGAGCATGCTCTCTACAGTATGTAGCGTATGGCCTTTACAACTTAGGCATTTAGCAGACGCTCTTAATCCAGAGCGATTTACAGTAAGCAAGAACAAAACATGGTAATACATCAAATACATAAAAGAATAATCATCAAGAATCATAAGCAAGCTAAGAACCTAACAATGGAATGTCTATATAATGAAACTACCGGTATGCGTATACACTGTTCAACACTATCAAAGCCCTTCTATGTTGAACTATTCCAAACATTGCATCTACATGCATTTAGGAAGTGTAGAGAAACAAAAAACATCAAAACTGTCAACACCACCATGACAATTTAGCGGAAGGCACTTCTAGAACAAAAGCAGACCCAGGGCCTGGAAACTTAAAGGATGACTTCACCCATTTTCAACCCATATTCATATAATTGGTCCTCACTAATGCTCATGATAATAAAATAAATTAAATTCTACTTGGTCTGTGTCATACAAGAGCTTTGGACAAACCCGCCCACCAGTGATGTCATATTAGGCTTTTCTTTTTTAACTAGATAAAAAAAATCCATTATAGCATAACTTTCCAGGAATAGAAAGCCTGCCGTTTCTATTACTGTAGCTTGGATTTCCCATCGATGATGTCACTAGTAGGCAGGTTTCTGAACTGTCCACAGCCCTCCTCTGAGACACAGAGTGAATAGACAAAAATGGTACCATATTATAGTCAGCCTTAGTGAAGAGTGACGATAGATAGGTTGAAAATTGTCTTTAGCGGCAAGCCCTTAAAAGATGAACATTACACATTACACTTCAAGGCCCTCCACAAAAGGTAGGCCGGTCTTATTGTAACCCCTGTTCTCGCCCTATACGCCTAATCATAATAACTGGACCCAAACACATTGTTACAAGCAAACAATACATAGCATAGCTCACATAAACAACACAGGAGACATGTACGTGCAACACAGAATAGTCGTCTATACATGGGCCATTGTTTTGTTTATTATGGTTTTCAATGCTGTCCAATGTGAAAGCATGAACATATGGAGCAGAGTGTGGGAACTGCCACATAAAGAACGGCCGGGGGCTGCAAGTCTGACCTAAAATAGCTTCACAGGAGGGGAAAAAAAGAAATGACCCTCTCCCTCTCATTCTTTGATTCTGAAAATAGTACTGAAAATAGTCAATTGAGTTTGGATCTCAATCCTGAGACCGGGACCCTGAGAGCAGCACTTGAATGAATGAATTCCTCAGAGCACACACGAGGGTGGGCACTGGGCAGTAGACAAATGAATTAGGGAAGAAGGGGAAAAAAATACAAAATTTCTCATTACCAAATTGGGTCTGCCGTGAACAAAGTGGCCAGGAAGAATTTCATGTGTTCGTCGTGAAAGAGGAAATCATCTTTCATGGCCGTGGCCCCTTCACCAAATCCATTTATAAATGTGAATGTCAGTGCTAAGCAGGGCGGAGGGAATGCAGGCGCCCATTGTTTAGTACCATTAACCAAAGTTGAGTCTGAATATTGCTTAACCACATGAACCCTATAGCGTCCCTATTCTGGGCATGTCATTAACAGGCTAAAGCCCAGTCCACACCAGTGATTTGTGATACATAGCAGTTTTAGGATTCTGCTGCAAGTGGTGGCAAGTTGCAACTCGTTGCATCACGAATCATTCGGCGAAAATAGCAGATCTATAACTCACAATACAATACATTGCAACGTGATGCACTGTGACCTCGTACTGTAAGTCAGCTATTTTCAGTTAAGACATTGGTGTAGATGGAAAGGGGATGGGGCCAAGTACAGAGCCCTGGTGTGACCTTGGTCAACGAAGTACAGTATTATATATACTGTAGTGTTAAGTGGTTAATGTCAGAAAGACTGGATCAGAAGCAAGAACTAATGGAAATTGTTCTATTTTCAACAATCTCACAAAGAAATGGTGTGTATGCGTCACATGACATTTCTGTTCAATTCATGTATACCGGTAGTGATTGTGTTGTTCACAATGAAAATAATCCAACGAAGAATAAATGTACGTGAAAAAATCAGCAAATATTTTCTTCTGCGTAACAATGCTCCCTTAAGCCAGGGGTTCTCAACCCGTGGGTCGCGACCCCTCGGGGGGTCGCCAAATTATTTTAGGGGGTCCCCAAATTATTTTCAAAAATAAATAAAAAATGATTTTTTTTTTTTGATTTTTTTTTCACGATTTTTCTAAAATAGCAGACCTACAAGCTCGTAGCACGCCACTCGGTGGCGCGCTATGAGCTTGTAGATCTGCTATTTTTCAATAGCTAAATTATAACATAATGCTTAAAACACCAAAAGGGGTTCCCGCCCAAAATGGGTTAAGGTTATTGTAGCAGTCAAGTTATATTGGGGGTCGGGAGGGGGCGGGGCGGGGGTCCCGAGACATTGCCAAAGCATTTCCGGGGGTCCCCGGCCAAAAACGTTGAGAACCCCTGCCTTAAGCAATCCTTTCCTCTGAAGAAAAAAGAAGAAAAAAATTAAAATGGAGAGGACTAGGATACAAAACATTTCCACTCATTGTACATATGTACAATATTCCAAATGCCAAATATAAACTTCACAGCCATGTAGTGAAGTGGTTGTGGCTATGAAGGCAATTAACTCTTATGTTTTCCAATTCAGGATTCTCTGATGGTCTCTGGGGCAGGGAACTTGCGGTAATCAAACCCTAACATCCCATAAAAGCAATTCAGGCTTTGTTGAAAACGATGTCGAGAATGTGACCAATCGGTATGGTATTTTTAGGAAGATGAGGCCAGTGCTGCTAAACGGAGACTGCAAATAGACCTACCCAGTCGCACGACACTCTGGAAAAATGTATTGCATGTGCACAGCAGGTCAGAGAGGGCGCGAGAATACTGATCTTACGTTAGGGAAGTTGGCCTAATTTGGAAGATTAGCCTACAGCATAAGCATGGCTGGCATTCTTGTGTTGGGAATGTTGGCTGGCTTACAGTTTACCAATCCAGGGGACGTAACTAATTCCATGAATGCCAATACTAGTGGGGTGGTTTGTTGTCTGTCCAGTGTCATCTCTAGCTTTGACTTCAATAGGAAATGTCCCTATCTGAGACAGATTGATTAGTGGTTTACTAAATGGATTACAAAGTAAAAAGGGTTTGAATCAGTGTATAAGCACATTAAACCACTTCAAAGGATGCGGATAAACACCCCATGCTATGCTGAACTGCCGGAAAATAGGCAGTTCAGTTCATAGAAATACAGTATTCAGATACAGTAGTAAGTAACAATGAGACTAACAATAACAATTTCATTATCCCCCCTCCCCCCTTTTCAAAAAGATTGAAACATTGTGGGAGGTTTATTATTAGACCAAGTTGCTGATCTCAGTTGTCTTTGTCGTGAAAGGGTAACCAGGGCGTCCTCCAGCACAATTAGTTATATATAACATCAAAATCAGATTAACCGTATATACATAGGCTATTGAAAATAGATGTACAAGCTTTTGTAAATCACGGAACAACAAGCGCATAACTCGTCACATCATGATGCGTTGTGAGCTTGTAGATCTGCTAAATCTTGAAAAATAAAAATAAATTATGAAACATTTTAACAACTCAAATCTTGTGTGAGGGGTCCTAGCACAAAACATTTTCAGACGGGGGTCCGCAGATTGCTGCGGCCACTCCTCACAGAGACAGACAGCAAAAGACAGACAGACAGACAGACAGACAGACAGACAGACAAATAGGTTTTTGTTTGTATTCGTTTTGCACTAGATATTTTATTTTTGTATGAACCTATGCTGTCTTTTAACTAGGAGAAACATAATTTTGTTGTTTTTTCTGAGGCTGCTTGTGGTTGGAAAAACTAATGACAAATGAAGCAATCTTGAATCTTCTTGAATGTAAAAGTAAAAAAGTATACACACACACAGACACACACACACACACAAAGAGGTTGCCTGTTACAGTGCAGCAATGTATCGATATTGCAGACAATTACATTTGGCAAGAATCTATGCAAAGAACGTCTTATTCCATCGCTAATAAAATGTAGTTTGTTCATTTACATAATTTTGGTTTAAAACGATCATCAGGTTTTGTAACCCGACTAGATGAAGGCCCGTGAACCCAAACAATGTCAATAAAAATCACTTTTGAACCATCACGTAAATAAACCGGCACGACTCAGATGTGTTTTTGACATCATACTGTATGCAGAAAACTGAATGCAGCTAAAGGGGCTGAAACTAAACTGTCTACTGTATTACGGCAGGACCCCCACACACACACACACACAATATACTGTAATTGGTACATACAAATATGACACAAACACACACACACACACACACACACACAATATACTGTAATTGGTACACAGTGTGTACACACACATATACAAATATGACACACACACTTAATTTTGAGTACCATTTTGCACTGCTATTTCTATAGGAAATGTGTCACTCACTACATTATAATTTTATACCATCAATAGTCAAGCTTTTACTCACACTGTTGGTATACTCTATAGGAGTCTGTTGGTATATAGCCCCATAAGAGGTTAACATATCTCTAGAGCAGGCTCATAGAATAGGCACCCATTATTCAAAGATGTATCAATAAAGTATCAATTAATATGAACTTGGCTAGGCATGATACGGTTGTTTCCCTTTGAAAGTGGTCCAGCTCCACAAGATTTTGAGAGCTATGGGCCTATAAATCAAATCACAAGAAACACATAACTGAACCAACCCGCAATTAGAGTTGGGCTTCCAGTGTTTATAAATCTGTAACTTCTGTAAATGGTATAAAGTTATTTTAATATCTAGAGAGCTTCAACTACACAAGCTACGCATTAAAACCATTTCATTCATGCAATACGTACCTCCTCTTCATCCTTGGATTTATGCATAAGACAGAACCACAATGAATATTCATGAAGCAACTTGTGTTGTAAAGATGTCGACACACAGCTGGTTAGTGGTGTCCAGATGAGCTCTTACCTCTCCCCCAGAAGCAGATGAGGAGAACTTCCTGACATGACGGCTCTCTTCAAAAGATGTTTGCTCTGTTGCCAGGCGAGATCTCCATCCTGGCTTTGCAACCTGTAATATTTAACACAATTCTTAATTCTTGGATCCGGGGACATCCAGAGGTCCTTGAGGGGGTTCCAGGGGGTGAACCTCATTTTTATACTTTGGCAATTTGAAAAATAGCAGATGCCAAAGCTCAAAACGCATTGCGATATGACACGTGAGCCTATAGATCTGCTATTTTTAAAGATCTTGGAAAAATTGTGAAAAGTATTGAATGGAATAAATGTGATTATTTTTGTATCTGTATTGTTTGAAGTGCAGCATTTGATGTCCTTGATCATAAGCTGTTGTTGAATAAATTGAGCTGTTATGGCTTTGAAGTATCCGCTGCTGCATGGGTCAAAGGTTATCTCACCGGCAGGAAGTACTGTATATTTTAATGGAAGTTATTCTGGGTTGAGGGCTGTGAGTTGTGTAATTCCTATATTTTCATTATTTACCTACCATTTTAATTTGAAATCATGCGGACGACTCACACATCTAGTGAACTTGCTAGAATTTTAAATTATGAATTAAAATGAATAGAAAATGGATAATTTATAATAAAATAAATTGGTTCTTAATAAAGAAAAGACAAAATCCATAATATTAGGTTCATACCATTCATTAAAATGTAACAATTACAGTAACTATGGGAGACACAAATATTGAGCAAGTAACCAAAGTATAGGCATTATATTGTTGATAGTAAAAAAATGGCAGTATGGCAGGATTAGCAGCTATAAAACATTGTAGTAAATACGTGCCTAAATTTTATACTTAAAGGTTTAGTTCAGATTTTTGGTGGGAGTTCTGGTCTGGTTTTTGTGAATATTAAGTAGTTCTGGGTATTTGGTGGGGGTCACTGGGGAGGCCACGCATTACAAATAAAAGAATCCACAAAACTAGGGTCACTTGTATTGTTGACCTATTTCTACCATATAGCGCAACTTTCATTCAACATTGACCCCTCTGTCACATGGAACGAATACCAAACGAGTCGCCCCTTTACCAACTCGCCCCCGGCGTACAGCCGGCGGAACTGAGCAGCCTGGTATTCCTGAAGTAACCTAAGTAAATTATGCTTAAACGGTTAAACCTAACCTTATTCCTAACCTTAACCTCAGTAAAACTATGCCTAAACCTAACCCTATACCTAAACTTAACCCCAGTAAAACTATGCCTAACCCTAAACTTATTTCTAACCTTATTCTCAGTAAAACAAAATAAAGAATACAAGAACCGCGGCATCGACCGATACCCATGAAACTATGGTTTTGTGCTGCTGCTGCCGTAGTGATACTGGACACAAACAAATTATTCCATGTGACAGAAGGGTCAAAGTTGAACGAAAGTTGCACAATATGGTTGAAATAGGTCAACAATACAAAAGTTGTATTAATTATTAAGTGATGATTAATTTAATTTTAATGTGTGGCCCCCACCCAGACCCCCACCAAATGACCGGAACTACTTAATATTCACCAAAACAAGGCGAGAACTCCCACCACGGGACTCAGGCAATCGATTAATACTTTTGCAACCACTACATTAATGGCAAATATTTTCTACAGCTTTAAGTCCAAAAATCTGAACTAACCCTTTAACCAAGCATTAGTGTTATCACATTTATATAATATATAATATATATAATATATATTCACTGATTTGGTCCAATACAACAGGAAGTAATTTGAACGGGTAACAGGATAGGCCAAAACAAAGCAGCTTGCATAGTTCTTCAATGCCCATATAACTAAAGACCCCAGACTTAATTTATAATAATCTATATTTTTTCTCAGATACACATCATTATTCTATATTGGCAGTCATCAGAGGGACATTTTTGTTCCCCTCGTGTAGAACTAATGAAAAACACAGAACAGTCATTACAGAGCAATGGTGGCATGGAACTCGTTAGTCGTTAGCCTTTTTTTTTAATCTTTTTTTCTTAAATCTGAAAGTAACACAAAGAAAATTGATGATTCTGGTTGAGATCCCATGTAGACTGCTGTTGTAACCCTTTGCTTTGGATGACTCCTGTTACACTGTCACAGTAACTAGTCACAGTAACTAATTGCCATATCCACTTCACCTACTTTAGGTAAGAAATCTAAGAATGCAAGTAATATTAGTAACTAACTAACTAGCTAGCAGTCGCTACTTAATTCGAGCTTAGTGCTGGGTCAGGTTTTTTTTACCAGGATAGTTTAATAGTAATACAAAGCTAGAAATGTCAGGGTACAGCGGCTAACATCAATGTGAGATGAAATAAAACACATCGCTTATTTAAACGGGGACTCGTGTTGCATTTTAACAATTTCGTGTTGTCTTCAGACCAGAGACATGTAATGTCAACAGGTTAGCTTAGCTTATTAGCTTATTGCTTAGCCTAGCCTGGTCCCATGGTTGTGGTGCTGTCTAGTTTAAACGGCACTGCAAATCAAGACTAACTAAATGTTCAGCACGCGAAGCGAACACTCACATTTCTCCCAGATCCAGTATCTCCGTGTTGAATATTATTGTCGTCCATTTCTCTGCTTGCTAACAGGCGACGCTGCTTGCACGCTGCTGCTTCCTGGAGACAAACAAGCGTCACATAGCAACCGTTTCTATGGCGACGGGAGCGATGCGCATGCAGTGGCGTACCGCTGGCCACAGATTGCGTTGATAAAACTTTGAGGGTGTGAAAAATGTCCTGTGTTTTTCTAATGAAAAATGTCCTGTGATTATCGAATCAGCAATTATTATTCCTCAATTAAATATGTCATTTAAAAAATCATTTGGCATTTGGCATAACTAAATATTGTCTTTGACCATAATATGTGGCCTAATGATTCTGCCAATGATTGACGTGTGTTGTTGCTGTTGTTGATAATGGTGGTGATGTATGCAAACCGTATTTTAAATATTTATTGTATCTTTATCATGGTTTGCGGCTAAAGATATTTTCTATTACTCCTGCAGTCCACTAGATGGTGGTGTTGTGCACTGTTAAAAGGACTGCCACTAGTAGTCAGTGGATCTGAGTTTATAAATTAATATTAGCTTAGTTTGTGTCTCCGAAATTCCACTGGACAGTGTAATGGCTTGTTTGAGCGTGCATCACACTCCTGCTGTGTTAGATTTAGATTTAAATCATTATCATGTGCCTTATTTTAGGTAGACGTTTTCGGAAACTTTTGCAACAGTGTCATTCTAGCTATAGGCGATGTTGTCCCACGTCCACTTGGGGGCTGGCTGGTGTGAATAAAGTCACCAATTTCTGCTCTCATGTTAAAACAAATCAATGATTATTTCACATTTATAGGCTACGCCACAAAAAACAATGTTTTTGATTCGGATATTGTTGAATTCCCGTGAGAGCTGCATGGGATAAACGTTGCCTTTTATTGTCTAAGGAGACTATAATGCGCAGTCCCTCCCTCTCTACGTCACGGCTACCTCCGGGTATAAAGTGTCAGTGAGCGTGGAAAGTGCGTCTGTTGACTGTATTTGAGCCTTGGCTGGAGGGAGACAGAACTACACGCAGGGGACCACATATATAGCCTAGTCCTACACACACACAAGTGGATAGAAAGCGCTAATACGATGGAGAAACAGAATGGTACAGAAATTGATATGCTGGTGATAAACTAATGCAAGAAAGAAGAGATGAACGTGTGTTAAACCAATGGAATGAAGAACAGGCAAAGAAAAGAAAACACTGAAAGTTTTGATGAAGAGTTGAGGTTCTATTTCAGAAAGGTCATGGATTATAGCTCTCATGCCAACGCGCATTTTGCACACATGACATGACACAAAATGGGATTCCTTGGAGAAAGGACTCGGTGACGACTTGAATAATATTATATAAAAGGATTCCATACAAATCGGAATTAAGTTGAAAGAAAGGAAGGAAAAAAAACTTTTGAAAACTTGACGAGCTTCAGTTGTGAGTAAATACATAAATATGAATTTGGGAAAAGCACTCCTGTTTTTACTGCTCTCGAATTGTGTGACCATGACTTTGTCACTGTCAACGTGCACCACTGTGGACATCGACCACATCAAGAAGAAGAGAGTAGAGGCGATCCGAGGACAGATCCTCAGTAAACTCCGGCTGACCAGTCCGCCTCAGACCATCGGTCCGAATCAAGTGCCTTTTCAGGTGTTGGCGCTTTATAACAGCACGAAGGACCTCATTGAGGAGCTGGGCAGAGACAAACAGCAAAGTTGCGGACAGGATAACACGGAGACCGAATATTATGCCAAAGAGATTTACAAGTTCAACATGGTCAATGGACCCTCAGAAAACAGTGAGTAGAGCCTATGTGTGTGTGTGTGGCTTTGATATGCGTCCACGTAGGCCAGCCGTTGCCCAACACACACACACACACACACACACACGGGCTCGCACACAGTTTATTTCCAACATCACAGTGTGTATACGCGTGTCAAATAACCCCCAGCTTGTTTTATGTACTTATGTTTTCCATAATCGTGCGTCAAGTTTCCTTAAGAAACGTTTATTTTCACAAACGCCCTAAAAGCCTGTTTATATAGCATGCGATTATTTGCAACCACCGTGGAGAAATGTTAAATAAAGGCCTCCTCCAGTTGGCATTAATGTCCAATATCCGCGTGACAACGGAACTGGCTGGCGCACGCGTTTGAGTTTGAGCCCCGATTTCATACTTCATCGCAGGACGGTGCTGTCTCGAAAACACCCGATCTACAAGCTGACAGCGCGTGGCATCCGCCACGCTGTCAGCTTGTAGATCGGGTATTTTCGGAGCATAAACTATGGCTTTTTACGCACGGACGGGCGCGCCTGCCTGTGCGCACTGCAGCGGAGCGCGCAACGGAGGGCAAAGTAAACAAACTAATTGGAATGAGCGCCATTCCTCATACATACCTCACACCACAGCCATGGGAACGGCAGCAGCCTACCACACGACAAAGTCTGACACATTCCAAACGGGGGAAATTCTCAGGCAGTTAAGTCGGGAGCATTTTTATTGCCAACTCCAATACCTCATTTCCAAATTTTATTTGGCCTTTAATTTCCCAATATATTTCAGCAAGCTTCACCGTTTCTCGTACTTATATTTCCATAGTCTTCGTTTCCAGTAGCGATGGAGGCTGCCTGCTGCTGACTGTTTTGTGGATTACGGTCAAATTGCCCTCGCTCATTCATATTGGCATTTCCTGTATAAACTGTGCTCAATTGATTGTTCCAGTAATCACAATGGGGAGTTTATTGGATTGGGTTCTCTCGCCCCCACTGCAGTGATTCTCCAGAGAAAGGAAACTTTAAGTGGAGTTTTTTTTTTTTTTTTTTTTTTTACATGTGCCTCTTCTCCTCAAAGAGGCTGATCAGTGCACAACAGCACTTTAAAATCAACAGGTGTTTATTTGCGGAGCCAGTCCAGCTCAATCCCCCCTGAATCAAATCCATTTCACAGCAGGTCCCGCAAAGTGCTTCTGACACTCGGTATACAGCTCTACAACCGGGTTTATCCACTGGTCAGAGCTAGCCAGAGCTCCCAAAACAAACAGAGGTCTAAGGAGTGGGATAAGTAATGGCCACGTGCCCAGGACACATCACCCCGCTACACAGTCAAATCCTCACTCAGTGTTCATTTAGCTCCACAAACGGAACAAAATCTACCAGAAAGGGTCCGCATTTGGTTCCATTCATATACTCCTGGAGCTAATATAAACACTGACAATTTATTTTGTATGGTCTCAGACTGTAGGCCTCCATGGTGATAACATACTACATGAACTGGACTGGCTATTGGCACCAGTGATTATCCTAAAACAAGTATCCAAGAAGGGTGTTACCCTCATTAACATGGTCTGCCAGCATGGATGAATAATCAGTTTTCTCTCCCTTTGACTTTCCATTATGTAATTTCATAGCAAGCAAGCAGAGCCCATTTCAGTAGGAGCAGCATGTCTGTCACCACAGTAATAGCAGTGTGCATTCAGTCATATTTGATTATCTGATAATGGATTTTACATGATGGGCTACATGTTTTTCTGTGTGATACTGTAATAATTTCCATTTAGGTTTTCTGATTGCAATAAGCATAAATCAGCTAATGAGCAATCTAAGCTGTCTGATGCACTGTGAGCGGCCAAAAGGATTATGTTGTACCACCAATCCCACCGTCAGTATCACAGAAAAGTGAATACTGGTCAGGACTTCAGAAGTAGAAGACATATTCATTCATCCACACAGCATCAAGTTACCTCTGGGTGACCTTTGGCACAATAAGGCTGCCCAGGCAGTCCAGTGTATTGGCTGCAACATTTAGGAATTACGCATATTGTCACTCACAGAGAGAAGTTCACAGTCACAGCCTAACATAAGGTAATCATTCACTGAGTGTTTGGAGGATGACCGGAGTTGAGGACAGCACTGTTCCTGATATATGGAATAGTAGAAAGGTGATGTCATCCCAGCAAACAGAGACAGAGTTCTTTGGCCTTATTCTGAAAGACAGCCTCTCTCTCACCCCCCACCCAAAACCCCTCTCCATTTCCCCTCTTCTTCATCCTTGATCAAGTGGAAAAAAGCTGTCTGACTTCAGCAGAAAGAGAGAGGGGGAGAGAGAGAGCGCTCCATTGCATTATCTCACACACTCTCCAGCCTGATTTACTACGCTTCGGCGACAAAGTGTCCTTGCGACATGCCGCTCGATAAAAATAATGTATTTTCATAAAAATGCTTCTCGGTCCATGTGGTGCTTCTCTCCTGGGAAGAACACCAGATACGAAGACCTGGTTCTCTCTGAACATTCCACGTTCAGTCTGTATACTATAAATATTTGAGGTGAAAACTTTGTTTTCAGTTGAACAAGTTATGGGCTGACACTAACCACTCAAGGCCTATTTTATACTTTGTTGTGCAATGGTGTCATGTGAAACTAGCCGATCTACAATCTTGTAGTGCTATTAAATTGTTTTTTGCCTATAATGCCATGCCCAAGGCTGAAAGTGGTTAAGTATTTGTCACACATCTTGTTTTTAAGTCCATTCGTGACTTGCATACAAATCACTAATTTGAGACACAAACTCAATTAGAAAATCCACTAGTCATTTGTGAATGTGTTGAAATGGCAATTTTGGGCCATTTCTCACTGGTTAAAGAGGTCTAGACGCCTCGGCAGCTGGCGAGCACCTGCCTCCCCATGCACGCATCCCAGTTCCTCTGTTTACCTCCACATAGCTTTGGAGAGACTGACATCACAGCAGCCCTCTGGCTGCCAGTGAGAGGAGGTGATTGCTGGGAGCTTCCGTGTGACGTCACCTTGTGAGGGAGACGAGAGGGGTCATAGTGGTGGGACTGGGGGGCATCCCAGTCAGACACAGGAAGGAAGGCAAGGGTTAAGAGGGTAGTTATAGGCTACCGGGTGGGGTGGGAGCTGTAGAGAGTGTCTGGACCAGACAGACACTTTATGAGAAGCTGAGCTACTCAAAGTCTGTCCCTAGGCAAGTCATGAGTGTTCATTTAAACACATAAATCAGAGTCCAGCACATTCATTGTGAGTTTGTAGATTAGCTATATTTGGAGAAGAGATTGGTGTAGTAGGGGGAAATACCAGCAGACCTAGTATAGAGCCCTGGAGGACCCCAGGCAACTAAGCATAGGGTTTAAATGGTTAACTCAGATGTACAAATGGTACCAAATGGACCTGTGGTTCCATCTGTACACTCTCAGAGTTACAGACCCTTAAACCCCATGCTTACCGCCCATATATGGAGCAATTGATAGAGTGATAATATGAAAATGAGATCAGCTGGGCATCATTTGGTGATCCAAGCTATGAAAAGTGGTTATAAATACACTGCTGGGTAGGTGTTAATGGGAATAAACCAGCTATAAAACTCTTTAATTACAGACAAGTGAGACTCATTTGTTGAAATTGAGGCGTCGGCTCTAGCCGTGCAGCTCTACATTTTTAGCAATGTTTCCATAGTATGTATTATTTATACGTCGTTACTTGTAATTTTGGTAATAAGTGCTGCCGGGATAAAATACAAACAATCAGCAGAATATGAGCCATGGTTTTGAGAAGTGTGGTGCCCTGTGTGTACCGAGGACCAGTACGTTCTACTACAGTAAACAGCAGATATGTATGTTTATGTTTCCCCAGGGAAACATATAATTGATGTCAGCTCTGTGTACGGGTCAAGCTGATGTCATCATCCTGATGCTGGCGATAGGACCAAATCTGATAATGGCGGGGGTCGGGCAAATTAGTCAATGTATTTCACTTTAATTACACAAGCAAACCCCACCACTGCACTGACATGGAACAAATTACCTTCAGACCCGTGGCGAAAATAAGGCGTAATGTGAAATCCACCTAAAAACCGTTGCAATGGGAAAAATGAGGTCAGGCAAACGGGAAACCAAAGACTTGATTAGAATTTCAAATCTCCCCCGAAGTGGGGCTTTCCACCTTGTATGAGCGAGGTAGAGGGGAGAGAGAGAGAGAGAGAGAGAGAGAGAGATAAATACACTAGTAGTGTGTGTGTGTGTGTGTGTGTGTGTGTGTGTGTGTGTGTGTGTGTGTGTGTGTGTGTGTGTGTGTGTGTGTGTGTGTGTGTGTGTGTGTGTGTGTGTGTGTGTGTGTGTGTGTGTGTGTGTGTGGAGTTGGGTGAGGGTCTGAGGGAGGAGAATGCTACTGATTTTTCCTCCTTATAGATTGTATGGAAACAGTGGACAGATATCTGGCCTGGGATGCACGCAGAAAAGGTCACCTATAAATAGGGAAAGTTACGTAAAAAGGCCTTGTGGAAATATCAGATAATAGCTTGGAGGACACCGTGAAATAGAATTATGGGTCAAATAGAGTGCATATATTTAGAGTAGAGATGTGCAAGTGCCTTCTGCATGACACAAACACCTCGTAATTTTGAGTTTCCTTTATCAAAAAAGAATAAAGGAGAATTAAAAAAGAAAACACTCAATCATGCGAGTGTGTTAAAGGTGCAGCTCCGTTAACCACCAGCAAATCTAAGGGCCGGTAATAAAGCTTAAGCTTGGGGTAATAAATTAGCAATGGCTTGGCTGTAAATGACTGTTTCCACTTGGCTCATAAAAAGCTTGCTGTGTGCTTGTTTTGCTCAACGCTGCATGTGCTCGGCCTGTTAAAATAATAAACGATTCAATGGCATTAGAGGGATTTTTTAAGAAGAGTGCGAAAAGAGAAGGAGTTGAGCGGGCGTCCAACAGGAAGCGTTTCAGAGGGAACCTACTGTATGGTGCAGCCATTGCAGTAGGTTCTGCTGCTGACTACCACACCCACACCCACACACACACACACGCACGCACGCGCACACACACACACACACACACACACACACACACACACACACACACACACACACACACACACACACACACACACACACACACACACACACACACACACACACACACACACACACACACACACACACACACACACACACACACACACACACGCGCACACATGCATTCAGGCATGCAGAGCGCACAAGTGCACACACTGCTTGTCAGCCATGTACTTGGCAGATCAACTGTCACCCTTAACACACTGGTTCTCGACGTTAGGTCCAGAAGAACCACCAGGAGTCCAAATGGAGCTTTACGGGTCTGTAACTATCTCTGAGGAATTGCAGCGTGTGTACCATAGACTGCGATCCCCAGAGATTAAATCGTGTATCAAATGGGGGTCCGTGGCCTAATCACTGCCTTATAACATTATATGGGAGCAACGGCCCGTTGGCTCAGGTACGGTTCTGTTCCGGCATGTGATAGCACATGTTCCTAGCCGAGCTGCCTGCTTCCAGCCAGGGAATGCTTGGCTTCCATCCTGGCCCCTCAGAGCACCTGTTGGGCTTCAGAGCCGGTGGGGAGGAGAGCGCTGCCGTCTCCCTCCAGTCCGTTCCACCGCTGCCACATGGGACATTTGGTTTTCATTTCATGACTTCAACTTGTTGCTAACTCGGACTGCACAAAGCATGAGCAGATGGTTACACGGCAGCGGACTCTGCACTTCCTCTCCCAGAGAATAGGCCTAGAAACGGTTAAAACAACTTTGTTTTTCGGCGAAACATCTTAGTTTGTCGTGTCAAATCCTCAGTAATAAGTACAATAAGCACATCAATATTCAGAATGTAAACATGTCCACCCTTGATCATAGCTCATGCCGGAAAATAGGCTTCGATAACGTGTACACAATGAGGTAACAAGAATAACAGCTTAGAGGGATCCGTTAAAAGAAACAAGGACGGCTCCAGTCGAGCTCAGATCAAACAAGCAGCTATTATAGCCGTCATGATGTGAAGTTTCTATTGTGCTCCATGTGTCCTGCAGATGACCTCTCCTACTGCCCGAAGGGCATCACCTCCAAGGTGTTTCGCTTCAACGTCTCCGCCATGGAGAAGAACTCCACCAACCTGTTCCGGGCCGAGTTCAGAGCCCTGCGGATCCCCAACTCCAGTGCCAAGAGGAACGAGCAGAGGATTGAGCTCTACCAGGTGGGTGAATCTCCACTGGTAGCAACACATGTGGGTTGTGTGTGGGTCAATGTGTAGCAACATGCAATGCGCTCCAATTCTCCCATAAGTTCCACTGCTGTGCGACTGGGCAGGTCAACGAGAAGGATGAAAACATTTATATCAAGGCTCCCAACTCCCTCTCTCCTCTTTTCAAGGGCTGATCATTATTCCATGTGTTTCCCAGTCAAATGGATTCTACATTAGCACAAATTTAAGAGCTCGCTGCAGCCATCTCTGAGAAACTCTAGATTGCCATTCTGCGATTTCTTCTTCCTCAGCTGTCAGTCTCAAAGCAATTGTCTCCCCCTTGTTATTTCAAGTAATGCGCTGCGCTTTCAACAGGGCATTTCTGCACCTGCATAATGTGTATTTACATGGCATGAGTGTGCGTGCGTGCGTGTGCGTGTGTGCACGTGCCTGCGTGTGTTGGATGTCTGCATGTAGGGTGGCAGGGATGGATTTTTTTTGCTCGGTTTCCTCATTAATCTCCCGTGAGAGACTGGGAGCAATGATCAGGTTCCAACATTTCCTGCCAGGGAGACAAGTGTCTCCGGACTGCATACCGCCTCTGAGGCGGGCTCTGGCGAGGCCTGAGCGCAGACTGTCAGACCCTCAGATTGTTTCCAGGGGCCCAGGAGGAGATAGAGGCAGGGTCAGCCATTGGGGGAGTAAACGGAGCCACTCGCCCCCACACTTTAGCCGGGAGCTGATTGGCAGGGCCTGGCGTTGGCAGCCCTCGTGGCCCCCCCTCCCGGCCCCACAGGAAGCCAGATTAGATGCTGACAATGTTCAGGAACCTGGTTATCCCAGCAGCACTGCTGTGGGGCTGAGCGCTCAGCTCCCCTTTCCACTCAACTCTCCCTAGAGATAAACCTCTTTGTTCAGCGAAAACGCTAGGTGCTGCCGCGGGCAATGAGCCCTGAATCCCACCGCCGAAGCCCTGTCACTCAGCCGGCATTGCCGCACATTTGGTTTCGAACAACATAAACACCCGTAAGAGTGTTATGACACGAACGATGCTCAAGAGCTAAAAATATATGCAATTGCTTTCTCAAGACTCGATACAAAATTTGCAGTGCTGATGGAAGGGACAGCCAGGTTCGCATTGGCAGAAGGGTAACATACAGGCATTAACTTGCAAAATGGGGATATCAACACAAGGAGTCACTTTTTCCATGAGGAGAAGACATTTGGCCCAGGGCATCCTGGAGAGTCTGGCTCAGACAGCGCTGGCTGGATCGCCGTCTGGTTGTGTGTGTGTGTGTGTGTGTGTGTGTGTGTGTGTGTGTGTGTGTGTGTGTGTGTGTGTGTGTGTGTGTGTGTGTGTGTGTGTGTGTGTGTGCGCACGTGTGTGTGTGTGTGTGTGTGTGTGTGTGTGCGTGCGCACGTGTGTGTGTGCGTGCGCACGTGTGTGTGTGTGTGCCTAATATGAGTGAGAAATGGAGAGAAAGTGAGAGAGAGACCATATGCAGCAAGAGTCAGACTTTCACCTCTCGTTGCAGATACTCCAGAAGGATGACCACATAGCTAAACAGCGCTACATCGGGGGCAAAAACGTCCTGACCAAGGGAACGCATGAGTGGGTGTCCTTTGACGTGACTGAGACCGTTAGGGAGTGGCTTATGTACAGACGTGAGTGAGACGCATCAGACCTTCTTACACCTGATCTATACTTAGTCGTACGCCGGTGTCTCGCACCAATAATAGCCGATCTACAAGCTTGTAGAAGAAGAAGGCGAAGCTTGTAGATCTGTTATTATCGGTGCGAGGCACAACGTGCAACCAAGTATAATTACGGCTTTACAGATCAATGACTGTGCTAACAGGCATCACTTGAAGTCAAACTGATCATCAACATCAATACAAATGAACAAAAACAAAACAGATAAATACATAAAACATCTGCCGCCCTCCTCACGTCCCTGTGCCGTTGTTTCTCCCCAGAGACCAACCTCGGCTTGGAGATCAGCGTCCACTGTCCCTGTCACACCTTCAGTCCCAACGGCGACATCATCGAGAGCGTCAACGAAGTGCTAGAGGTGAAATTCAAAGGTGAGTTTGACACACCTCAGTGATGCGGGAGGTGGAGTCTCGTATAACTAATACAAAGGGATCCTCCATGACGTCCCCACTTTTTGGCTTTCTGTGCTCTCATGGCAGCAACTCATCGCTGCCCTTATTAAGAGCTCGGACTAAGGAAAAAAAAAGTTCTGTCTGAACTCTGAAGTGCTATCCAGTCATTCCAGTGAACACGCGCCCCAAGCGTTTGATACTCAGTCGAGGCCATTTTTAGGAAGATAATGGCTTCCATTTCTAAGAGCAAGCGAGAGAGACACAGACCATGGGAATACAATGGTCTGGTATGTCACTTAGCATATGGGCCCCCGGGTCCTTGGTCCTGGGAACGTTCCCCTGACTGGCTCGGCCGCAAGGAATGTGCTGCCACGGCGCGCAGACGTTTGGCCCTGAATTAAAGAGGGGCGTCCATATCCACCAGCGGCGTCTCTCTTGAGATCTCCGCTGCTTTAGCTATCAGGGGCAGATTGGATGAGCAGACACGAGCCCAGGGGGGAGGATGGAAGAAAGAGGAGAGTGAGGGAGCAGCCCTGACTGTCGGAGGTGATTGAAGCCCGGCCACTCACCACTGGAGATGATCTTTTTACTGCTGAAATTAAGATGTAATAATAACATCCCATCTAGACTGAATGAGGGTTCATTTTCAAGCTCACGCTTCCGCCATACAGAAGCTCTCACCCAACAAAAAGAAACATTAGCATGAAGCTGACTGTAGTCTCTGTACGTAAAGCTACAATCTGTACAATATTATATCCATTGTTTCACTCTCCTGAAGGAGAGTTAATTTAAATAATGTCCAAATTACAGTGAAGATAACGGTGCACCTATACTGTCGAATCCGGCGTGCTGTCTGCGTCACCACCGCCTCCCAACCACCGCAGATGTGTTATATTGTATAACATACTCCACCATAGGGATTGGTTAACGTTGTATTCATTGAAATAAGGCCCAGAATAGATTGTAACTTTAACCGACGTCTCTGTGCAGGTATGGAGGGGGACTATGAGGAGCAGAACCGTATGAAGAAACAGAAGGAGCAGCTGTACCCTCATCTCATCCTAATGATGATCCCCCCCCACCGGCTGGATGCCCAGTCCTCCTCACGCCGGCGCAAGCGGGCGCTCGACACCAATTACTGCTTCTCGTAAGAAACCGTCTATGGCTGTGGGACATGTAGTAGTATGTCGTTCATTGTCTAATTCAGGTGTCTTCAACGTTTTCCAGACCAAGGAGCCCTTAGTTGAGAGAGAGATAAAGCAGGGATACCCCCCCCCGCCCCCACTACATATTGTGTATAAAATTGTGTTGCAGATCAAACCTTTTCATAGATTTCATAAATAGCTTCATAGACTCGTTTGACAACTCTGCCCTATAAAGCCAAAGTGCAATAACTAATAATAAAAGAAAGAAAAAAACTAAATCTGGTCAGCCTAATGGGATATTACACTAATTGTATATCTGTTCTTGAGGTAATTGTTTATACCCCAAAATCACAAAGTCTAATTTGACCTTTGGGATGCACAAATATTTCGTGTGTGTCCAAAAACCGAGTTACTGCACTTTGGCTTGGCTCTATCGTTGTGTAGCATCGTGTTGGCTTGGCTCTATCACTGTGTAGCATCGTGTTGGCTTGGCTCTATCACTGTGTCGCATCGTGTTGGTGGATTTATGTTCATGAGTTCATGTTTTCAGACAGTCAACCACTTAAACCCCAAAACGTGTACTTTGTGTGCTCTCTACTACACCAAACCTCTATGCTGAAAATAGCAAGCAAACACCAAGCAAGCTTGTAGATCTGCTATTTTCGGATAATGTTACCTTCAGAATAGAGATTAAGCGTGTCCCTATTTGTGACAATAGCCGGTCTATTTAGAAGGGCAATAAGGAGTAGGCCATGGAAAGACCCCTAGGGGATCCTGGTCAATGAATGATATAGACCAGTGGTTCTCAACCCTTTTCATATCAAGGCCCATTGTTTATTTGGCATTTGAGCCACGGACCACGATTTGATGAGATTTAGCCTCTCGGACGCAAAACTAAAGAATATTTTGATGTCGTTGGATAAGATTTTATCTACAATTCTGTGCTTTTGGCAAACGTTCATTAAAATAACAATTCTTCTACATTCGATAATTGTGTAGACGTCTTGTAAATGAAGTAATGCAGATGTTTAACAATAATTTAACTCTTGAGAGCATAAAATGAAACCAAATGGACCTATACCATTTGGTTAAATGTCTTGCTCTCAAGAGTTTAAGATCTATAAGGGTCCATTTGGTTTAATTTGATGCTCTCAAGAGTTAAAGATCTATAAGGGTCCATTTGGTTTAATTTGATGCTCTCAAGAGTTAAAGATCTATAAGGGTCCATTTGGTTACCAACTCTCCCCCCTCAAGGAGGACCACTGGTGGTCCCTGAACCACTGGTTGAGAACCACTGATAGAGTGTAAGTGGTTAATTGGCCCAAAAATATATATATTTTTCAAACTGTTTGTTTGAGTACATTCACACAGAACACAAATATTAGATAGGTAGATTTCTTTCTGAGCGTCCCCACTCCCCACCATGACACACTCACGCATTAACCATTTTGAGTATACAATACTCAGAATCTACTTATTGACTGCCATTTCAGGGTTTTCATTGATTACGTTAGATCGCACTCTTAGCCAACGTATGAATGGCTCTAGATTGCTAGGAGACCGATAAAATTGAAATGAACCGGAAGTGAAAAGTACGGTACATCTCTGTCCATCAATTTCCCAGATTTAGTTTTTGCTTAAAACAAGCTTTATTCACAGCTCATAACTAAAGAACCGATGTGTGTAACGCGGTTACAAAATGTATTTTCCGGGTGGAAGAAAATACGATCGTCCGGCACTCAAACACAGCGTTTGTTTACTTCCGGTTCACGTCTCGGGACCCGTGAAATAAGGGTTTTCACTGAAAAAACACTGGCAGTGGCGGAATAATTAATGAATTAAGACCTGGAAGTGAAAGTAGAATTACTCATTTTAGAATGAATAGAAATAATCAACTTTTTTGCAACAGTAGAGTACTTACAGACTACAGAGTGGTTATGTTCCCACACTTGGTAATGGCTGTACATGCAAAATACATGTATACAGTATATAATATATATATATATATTATAATATACTGTATGTTATAATATAATAAAAGCATGGCAGAGGCACAAGCAACATTATACAAGTTGAGATCTGTCCCAGTGCTGGGAGACGCTACCTCCTCTCTTACACGTTGTTTCCTCAGCTCTGGATTCTCTACGTCAGACTGACAGGCAGCTCTCCTCTAAGACACCTGGGCTGACTCCAAGAGGGAAAATAAGGGCACACCTAACAGTGGAATTTATGAGCTTTTTCAGGCTTTGGCGTCAAAAGTGTATGTAGCAAAACGTACACAACTCTGTGAAAAGACCGTTTCAAACGAAAAATTGCCTCTTCTTACTCTCCCCTTCTTGTCTCCAGGAATTACGAGGAGAACTGCTGCGTGCGGCCACTATACATCGACTTCCGCCAGCATTTGGGCTGGAGGTGGATCCATGAGCCTAAAGGTTATTATGCCAACTTCTGCTCAGGGCCCTGTCCTTACCTCCGCAGTGCAGACACCACCCACAGTTCGGTGAGAAAAAAACTGCAGAATCAAATTGATACACTCATATTATGGTGCTTTCTCTGTGCATGGTACCTGCTCAACTCAACTCTACTTACCTTTTTGTCTGGCCAAGACTAGTACATAATACCTGGTACTTGGCATCACCTCTCTCCAAGTTAGCTATCACTAAGCAAATGGTCAAGTCACGATAGACAAGTGGCACAAAAGTGGCAACCCATGTGTTGCGACTCTTTTGCACCGTATGTCTAACCTCATGCACAATGCACATACCTGCTGCTGATTTATGGTATATGTATGTGTAGATATCTTTGAGTTTCCTTGCGTTTCCTTTCTTTCCTGGAAAACAACAAAATGAAGAAGCTTGCACAAAAATGAATTTCACTCACTGATTTACACCTGTAAACCAGTGATGTAAAACGGATTCTGATTCAGTCTCCCCTACTTGGCTCCCCTGTATATTGCATGCCAGTGCCCCCAAATACCATTAATAAAATATTAAACTAGCCATAGCAAATTAGAAATTAATCAATGTGTGGCTTACTTCTCACATAAAACGTTTGCCTGGAGAGGCGAAATAGAGCTTTGGACGTCACTATTTACATCCAGCTACTTTGAGGGGATACTGTCTGCAGTGCAAAACAAAGTATGTGGCACCAAACATGAGTAGAATCATGTCCAGTCGAGCCGGTACCATGCAAGTGCAAAAGCATATATTGTTGCTGTTTGGTAGAAACCTTGTATTTATTTAAATTTTGTATGTTATTTTTGCCCTACTACGTTGTACCCAGTCTACTGTGTCACACAGAAATAGCTGATCTACAAGCTCACAACACACTGCCTGCATTGCAATGTGAGCTTACAGATCAGTGAAGTGAAAGTGACGGTGTTGTTTATAAATATTGAATCAATGAAAAGTATTTAAAAAGAGCTTGTGACTAAATAATAACTATATTGGATCCATCGGGACACAGGCTCTTTTTTTTCTTCCAAATTAACAGTTTTGGTCATACAGTACAAGGTCCCCCCACCCCTGACAGTGACGATATGTAACCAAGTAGTCACTCCCTCACTCAGCTCTCTCACTGTCTTGTTGGTTCCTCCGCAGCTGCTAAGCTTGTACAACACCTTGAACCCCGAAGCGTCCGCCTCGCCCTGCTGTGTCCCCCAGGACCTAGAGCCTCTCACCATCCTCTACTATGTGGGCCGCACGCCCAAAGTTGAGCAGCTCTCCAACATGATCGTCAAGTCCTGCAAGTGCAGCTAGAAAGGGCCCTCGCGGTGCCCCGGCAGCGAGAGAACTGGGATCTCAAAGGGCCCCCCCCCCCTCCAAGCACTACTCAGGTGGGGTGGGGGAGAGGTGGGGCGGTGTTCTGCCCCCCCACACTCTCTAAGAGTATACCTCTGTCCACCTTCGCACCCCCCACCCCCCCCTGCCTCAGCCATGCACGTGCGCTCTTTCTCATGCACACATAACCCTGCAGACGGGAGGTGGCCCGCCACACTACTTGCATTCTGTGGGACAGTGTGTGGAGGACCCAGTGAACTCACCACTTTATTAACGACGCTCTCAAAAATCAGCAGAACTGTTCTTTTGGGGGAGTTTTTGACCGTCAACAGTGGCCTTTTCAAATAAGTGTTTTTGTTTTGTTTGTTTTGTTTTCGTTCCCCCAGTATTTCAGATTTTTGAAGTGCCTGTACGTTCGCCATATGACATGGGCATTCAAAGACAGTATTTTTGTTTTTTTTTACGAACAAGAGGAACACAACTTAAAGGTTCTTGCTATGACCACTGCATATTCTGAGGACATACAAATAATTTGCAGTCGAAATGGGGAAAGTGGCTGAAAATGCAGACTGAATATACACTTCGTCGTACACCGGCGTCGTGTGCTGAAAATAGCTGAGTGAGCTTGTATTTTCAGCATGTGACACCGTCGTACAACGGCATATAAATCATGTGTGATTGTGAACATGTCCAAGGGGGGTTCAAGCTAAACAAACGTTGTTTGCTAAAAGCAAACGTATCCCTCTTGACCAACAATGCATGGCTATAGGACGCACAGGACAAAACTAGGATTGTCTATGCTGGAAACAAAGCGCTGTGCACTCCACAGCTCCCTACACTGTTAATCTAGGAAGAAAATGCTGTTGGGTTAAAAAAAGAAGAAAAAAAAACCTATCTTAGGAAAGAAAAAATAACATGCTGGAAAACAACCTTTATTCGAAATAGTATTTTCATGGTTATGTTTACCTTCTATAATGGAACAGGACAGTGTCTCCTGGAATGTGTTGTGTTTCTGAAACCAAGCCTTACTGTTGTACAAGACCATGTACATCACTAAGTGAACAATTCACTACATCACAAACTGTAAATGTTTTTTCATTAATCTTGGAAACACTCTTTTTTTATTAAAATAAGGACAGTCTTGGACCAAGTTGCTCCATTTTCATTATTGTTTTTTAGTTTTTTTTCTCTATACATGGTTCACGGTTCTGTAGCCCTTATTAATGCAAATTAAATTAATTTGTCTACACATTCTCACTCCCAAGAAGACATACATGTTGTGGACACTTGGGCGACGTATCTTTTATGTCCGATGACGAGGTTGGGTCATTTACTACATACTATTACACTGCCCATCCGTATGCAACTAGAACGATGCTGAGTCATACTATTACACTGCCCATCCGTATGCAACTAGAACGATGCTGAGTCAGCAGAAGTGAACGTCACACCGCTGCACGGCGCCGGGCGGTCACTTGGCTTGCGACCAAGCCCCCAGTAAGGCTATCCAACGTTGAAGCTGCCACTACCTACTGGCGGAAAGTGCAGCACGTTCATGGAGGTGGACGGACGTTTATGACGTCATGTGCTTAAAGGGGAAAACCACCCATTTTCAACATTTTACTATGTCATTAATATACCTTAGAGCTGTTGTGTGGAAATAATAAAAAAGTCCCCCCATTTTGTGTTTCCTAGAACTGTAATTATGAAAAAAATCATTAACATGGTGAAACACATCTTGATGACATCATCAAGATGTGTTTCACCATGTTAATGATTTTTTTCAGACCTCTAGTTCTAGGAAAAACAGAATGGGGGAACTTTTTTATTATTTCCACACAACAGCTCTAAGGTACATTAATGACATAGTAAAATGTTGAAAATGAGTGGAATGCCCCTTTAACGTGCGTCTTCCCAGGACCTCAAATTTTAGGTCCGGGCTTAACTTCCGCTCACTCGAGCCATTGAGTTATAATTGTACTTCCGCCAGTCTTCAAAACGCCACTGAGCAACTTCCATCAAAATGAATAGCGGGGGGGCTAACACTCCGGTTCGGTCTCTATCCTTGTATTACTCTATGCTTGCGACTCAGTCAGCCAGTCATGCCTGCCTGAGGCCAATTCTACAAATGTCATCTAAATCCCGACAGTTTTCTCAAAAACGTATGTTGCTAGATCAGTGGTTCTCAAACTTTCATGTCAAGGACCCCCGAAATCTATTTGGCCGCGGACCCCCCCCCCCCCCCCCCCCCATCTAAAAATGTTTTGTTCAAGGGACCCCCAGAAGCAAAGATAGGAGTAAAACAAATTCACTTTAAAAGAATACATATAGGCCTATTCAAAGATTTGCACAAATTGCCACGATATACAAGCTCATAGCGGGTCACTTCGTGCCACGATACGGGCTTGTAGATCTGCTATTTCTGAATAGGCAAAGCATAAAACAATGCTTTTTAGCGCAATCTAAAATGACACGGATGCTATCCTGCTTTGTTTTCAATATGTTTAACAGTGTTCTCAATAGACACGATGTCTGCATTACGCATCATGTGATGCAGACTACTGTAAATGTTGAAAAGTGACGCCAAAGAAGCGCCCAGTTCATTGTCCAGGTGACACCCAGGGGTCAGTTCATTGTCCAGGTGACACCCAGGGGTCAGTTCATTGTCCAGGTGACACCCAGGGGTCCCGACAAAGCCTCAGTAATGTATGCGACGAGTCGGGAGTGAGAATGTTTGAACTCTGTTTGAAAGTACAGGAGGATATATTCAAGTCGCCCAAGCAAAGTGTACTTTACTTAAATGTACTTCTTGACAATATGCATACACATACAGTATACGTACATGATGGTTTAATAGCTGAACAATCACTTCAATATTGCTATTATTAGTTGCCTGTATTGGTCCCAAAATACCTTGCCATGCTTGTGCGCCGTTGACAAATAGCAACTACAGATCCGAAGACCTTTTCATGTAAACGAACCATTTTAAACAATAATGTACTGCACAAAATGTAAGATAACACAAATGGACTGTAGGAGTCTTATCATACAGCATGCATAGGCAACAGTAGTCAATACACAAGATAAAACATTCACATATGAAGTTACAAGAAACCATCACGGATATAAGAGCTGCTATGATTTCAGTGTAATAAACCCAACTACTGCAGCCAAACTGCAGACTACAACCATGTGCAAAAACACTCTTCAATGTTACATAATATCATTTCACTTTAGAAACAAAAGGACAAAATTCAAGTATTGATCACAAAACGTTATCATAAACATACTGAATTTGACCATCATAATGCGTGTTTTATCAACAAACCCCTGAGTATGTTCACTACAGTCATAAATAGCAGAATATCTTTAAGGATGCTGCTGTGGGTGTATTGCAGGTGAAGGTAATAGCCTTGTGTCATGCTTTGAGCCACAGAAAGGGTTAACGGAGGGTGCCCAGTTTGATGGATGTTGTCACTGAATACAGTCTAGTGTTTTCCTGCAGGAAAAAGCTTTGCCTAGGGGCAGGGGTTCTCAACCCGTGGGTCGCGACCCCTCGGGGGGTCGCCAAATTATTTTAGGGGGTCCCCAAATTATTTTTAAAAAAAAAAAGATTTTTTTATTTTATTTTTCACGATTTTTCAAAAATAGCAGACCTACAAGCTCGTATGAGCTTGTAGATCTGCTATTTTTAAATAGCTAAATTATAACAATGCTTAAAACACCAAAAGGGGTTCCCGCCCAAAATGGTTTAAGGTTATTGTAGCAGTCAATTTATATTGGGGGTCGGGAGGGGGCGGGGCGGGGGTCCCGAGACGTTGCCAAAGCATTTTCGGGGGTCCCCGGCCAAAAACGTTGAGAACCCCTGGCCTAGGGGGAGGCCGGGGGGGGGGACTCTCATGCGCGTGTGCTTTGCGCGATTAATTCGATTAATTTTGATGAATTAACGTCAAATCTGCATATAGCTGTACAGTGATGGAACTAGGTTTTCATTGTAGTGGGTCCCGGGACCCACAGGTGGTCAATCAAATGGGCCCCTAAGGAAGGATGTTGAGAACCCGCAAGCGCATTCACGTTGATGTTGTGTGGAGCCAGGAATGTACCGCATGATAAGTCTTGAATTTGGTCATACCGTAGCAGGATAAAATTGAATGTGCGTCCCATGGTCGCCGTGGTGGTTGGTTTAATGCGTCCTTTCATTTTCACCAGACATGTTTGGCTAAAGATTTGAGCTAAGAGGCCCTCCTAGGAAAAAAAGGTCTGCCAGAATCCCTGAGTCAGATACATTGTCATAAAGGAAAACCTAAATCCCTTTGTTCTGATGTGAGGAGCTCATCAATCTAACTATAAATGCACCAAGTCTCTGTGTGTATGTCTGTCTGTACGTCTGTAATCCACGTAACTCGAGAACCGTTCGCCCCACCGACTTCAAATTCGACACACGCGTTCCACACCACCACAGGGAGTGCAGTGCCCGGTGTCGAGTCGGTCGGACCCACGGTTGTGTGGGGCCTCTGCCCAGGGTCCATATATGGAGCTGGCCTGTTCTGACCTCACAACACTCCATATTTGGGAATGCCTGACACAGAACGCCATATATAGGAATAAAGGGACACAGAGAGACACACAGAAATCTGACATCATTCTGACGTCGGGCATAAAAGGGACACAGACATAATATCTGGGTAGGACATGCATTTCCAACTTGCATCATTCCAAGTAGGCCAGTGCCCAACGGGCACCGCCGTAGAGGCCCCACGGGCACCGCTCTACTAATATATAATGTGGCAAAAGAAAATACCTGACATCTTAATGATAAAAAATACTTATTTTCTATCATTTACACACCCCATGAAGCCTTGAATATTTTTTTTTGTTGCATTCCTAAACCAATAATATGATGACCGTCTCCGGTCTGAGTCTCCTATTGGCCGATGACCCGGTCATCAAATTATTGACTCTGAAATGAAAAAGAAAAAGAAAAGAAAAAAATAAATCCAAGAATTCAAGGCTTGGGTTGTGTAGTTGATAACGACGACGATGCCAAAACGTGTCGTTTCAAGTCCTCAGGCGTTCGTTTTGTACGCTCGTTAACATGAAACGATGCGTTTGACATCGTCATTGCAATGTCAACATTTTGCTAAGAAATACACAGAAGACATAGGATATTTAGCTACATTAATCAGAAGAATGGGATTTAAGTTTTCCTTTAACGTAGTGGGGGAACCTCACAATGAGAACAGATGAGATTTCAACACAACCCCACAATCTATAAAAATGTTTACTTGACAATTTTGATTGGGAAACATCCATCTGGCCAGCGATTATGTCATATTGACCTGATGACTACCAGGCTATGATGAAACAACCGTGAATTGAAAAGGCAACAAAGCAATCTCATTCAAACGGTGGAATGTCCTTGAAAAAAAACAAAAAACAAAAATCAAGCCTACATGCAAAGGATGCTAAGCTTTCAACACGTCCTTTGGCAACGGCCAGAGATGGTCTGAATTGGCAACGGACTTGAGCTTGGAGAGAGAGTGGGAGCTGGAGAGCGTTCTGACAGCACACACTACATGAAAGGAACACGTCAGCCCGCTGACTGCTCATCGCAGCGAGACGAGAGGTGACCGAGGCCGTCTCTAGATAGAACGCAGAGCCAACGAGCGGCAGCAGCAGCAGCGCGGCAGGTCTCTCTCATTGACGAGAGCACACGGCATTTAAGCGTGACAGCGGTTACGTGCCTTTTCAGGGCGCAGTGCTACAGAGGAGAGCGGAGGGTGCCGCGTTGCATTGCATTGCCAACGGTGTAGAAGAAAGACTTTCATGCTACAGTGATGGTGACCTATGGGGCTCGGAGAACCATCTGTTGTGGTCGATCTGTCACTGGAATCCTTCCATGGCAACAGTAGCATGGGGGGAATGAGGGACAACTGGTAGGCCATGGCGAAGGGAGACTTTAGAAGGCTAGATCCCAACCTGCATCTGTGCGTGTGTATGTGTGTGTGTGTGTGTGTGTGTGTGTGTGTGTGTGTGTGTGTGTGGATTTCAGACCCGACAGGCTATCGTCTTGCACATCTGAGAGTGTAGTCAGAGAAATTGATGGCACGCCGTCGCTGGCTTTCCCCCAGAATACACCTGTGTCCGCTTTGCGGCTACATGCAGAGACACCTTTCAGGTCGACAGGGCTGCGGTGCGTCGCTCCCTTTCCCTTCCTGTCATCTGTGCTTGGGTCCCTGGCCATGGAACAGCTTGCCGTACACAGAGAGACCTGAGAGAAATGACACAAACACAGAAGTAGGAGCAGTCCTTTCCTTTCTTTATACTAGGTGCCGTTACCCCGGTGCAAATTACTCTAAAGGCCTAACGGCGTCGCTTGCCAAAAATAAGAATAATAAGAACCATCACCATCTTTTTCGCTTTTAACCACACTTTTATACAGTTTTTCTAAAATAACGAAAATGTCAGATCTAAAAGCTCGACACGGCGCAAGTCAACAGGTGGTGAGCTTGTAGATTGTCTATTTTGAGTCGGTGTAGACGAGGGGAAAAAAGTAGGAGGCCTAGTATAGACCCTTGGGGTACTCCAGTCAATAAAGTATATAGTGTGTAAGTGGTTAAAATATTCAATCATGTTACAACCGCTTTCTACACACCAGTAAAAACCACACGGGCACACACTCCAGGTAGATCCGTTTTTAATTCTGCGTGGCGGAGGTGGGTGCAGTCACCCGGGGGTCAGCCTCTGTGCGGCCGTCGCTCTGCGCCTCAGCCCTCTTCCCTTCCCTACGGCCGGCGGCCTGGCAGCAGGCCAGGTATCCTCAGCCCTCTTCCCTTCCCCTACGGCCGGCGGCCTGGCAGCAGGCCAGGTATCCACAGTAGAAAAGGAATTCCAAGTACAGTCGGAGCTGCCGTGTTTGTGCTCCCAAACAGTATTCCCTTTCATTCCCCCTCAGCAGACTCTGTTTATTTTGGTGCTCTTTTACACCGTGGGGCCTGACGGAGCTGGAAAACCAAAACATCTCCCCCGACTTCCAATCCGATGACATGACCGCTAGCGGCGGCTTCTTCCAGCTCAGCAAAAGGAAGATTAACCACTTGAACCCTAGCGCCCCCTATTCGGGTGTGTGTGTGTGGGGGGTGGCCTCCACAAGCTTCGCCGGAAATAACCTCTACAAGCTTACGCTATTTCTGGGGAAGAAGAAATTTGGTGTAGAAGGAAACAAGAGCAGACTATGATCCAACTCGGGTCCGTTTCACTAAGTATAGAGGCTTTAAGGGTGGTTAAGGGCCAATATTCCCTCTCAACCTCTCCCCTGTCCACACTGACTGACATCCTAGAAAGTGAACATGATAAGCTAATGAGCTGCTACCAAAGAACACAAGGAGAACGTGAGAATATCCAGACTGGAAAAGAGAAATAAGATGATAGTCGGGCGGCTCCTGTACGAAACAAGCCTATACATCCATGTTAACCACTTAAGCCCTGTTTTATACTGTGTCGTCACACAGCGGAAATAGTTTCTATTTGCGCTATTTCTTTTGCTTGCGAAGACATGCACAAAATAGGGATGTTGGGTTGAAAGTTGTTAACGTACAAGTAGTACGGCTACCAAGGGCTTACATATCGTCGCTGTCGGGTGAAAACCTTGTATGTCCAAAACCGTTACTAAAGTGCAGATTGCAGATTGGCTGTTTTCACCAGTTTTGCTTGACACTCTTGAATGACAAAGTAGGGCATTCAATTACGGAAAAAATATATAAAAAGTTGAAATTTGGAGATACAAGGTTGCGACAATATAATGTTTACAACAGTGTAAAAGGGTGATTTACTTCTCTTGATAATAAACCGGTTCATAGCATCTTTGTAGGTCAAGTGTAGCCATGTTCATGCCAAGAAAACAACTGCTCAGCCAACCTCACCGTCTCTGGGAAACAATAAATACAAAGTAATAAAGTATAAAAAAAATGGGTGGGGGGTTTAGACAATATCCCTGTCTTTTGAAGAAAGAGATAAAGGCTATGCCTAATTTAAAATCCATCGCACAACAGTTAGCTTGTCGATAAGGTTTATTCTGGTCGGCAAGTACACCGTCATACAATGAAGCATAAATTGAGATTTACCCTAAACTGCACAGGGATTGGAAATAATGGGGGCCGGACGACAACCGGCCAAAAGTGCGTGCATATTACACGTGCACGCAAGCCTTTACTTTGGTAGAAACGGGCCTAAAGTTATCTGCCTTGACATGATCAGGAACCCATTAAAACGGGCACAAGTGCAGCGTTCATTTCCTCCTCAAACAGAACGCAATAAATCTCCTCCATGGAGCCCTGAGAACTTCAATCGGAGGACTTTAAAAACACATGTGGCCAATAGATATAATCTGGTTTCATAAAGCATTGATGGGTCCTCATCAAAATCCAGTCTCTAACACACATAAAAAAATGAATGGGAGGGAAGGGTTCGACGAGGTGAAGCGCACGGAGAGAGACAAGTGAGGGAGAGACAGAGAGAGAGTTACATGATTAAGAGAGAGCAGAGCGAGTGAGGGTGGTTCTCAGCAAAGAGGAAGAGAAAGAGAGAGAGATAGGAGAGATATAAAGGGAGCGAATGATTAATGCGAGCGGACAGCTGATCATAGAGAATGCTGTCCGTTTGGACCCACTCTAACTCCCTGTCACAATCGATCAGGGGAGCTCAGTCATCTCGCTACAAAAGGTACACTGGGCGGGCAGGAGACCGTGACTCGCTGCCGAAGCTCCACAAAGGGCTGTTGCACCTTCCAATAACAAACCCACCCACCCAAAAAGAAGAAAAAAAAGTCTCTGTTGTACTCAGTCCTATTCTCAATGCATGGCTTGTTAACTGGTTTCTGGTGCGGAGAGTTTTGTTCGTTCAGTTACTCAGGCTCCATTTTTTTGTGGGGGGGGTGGAGGAGTCATAAGTGAAGCCCCCCACCCCACCCTTTGCGCCTTGAGTCGGCGGAAAAAATGCATTCATGAAATTCAGAAGCTGCTCCCAACAGATCCAGTTACAGTTATAGATGAGTTTATAAGATGTTTGTTAACCTACGCCAACCTTCATTCTTTGAGGGGGGAAGAAAAGAGAGAAATGAAAGAAAAGAAAAGAAAGAATAAGAAATGTTCTGGTTATAGATGCAGACACGCACACACACAGACACACACGCGTACATTTTTGGGGGGTTTGTTGGCACACAGCTACTGTCTTTTTCCAGTAGCTCCGTTTGGAGCGACTCAGGCAGGATCTCGCTTTTCTGTGGGTCGGCTCAAGTGTGTGACGCTCGCGTGATGATGAATGGCGTGAGCCGCTAACGCTCGCTAACGCTAAATGTATAGGAGAGGTCTATGGAAAAGAAAAATCCCTGATCAGACAAACAGATGTGCATCAAACTGCTTAATATCACTGTTACTGCAATAAACTCAACAGCTTCCCCAGTCCCCCCGGCCCCGGCTCCAGAGTGGAAAGAGTTGTGCAACAACTTCAAGACGAGGGGATGCACGTGAGCGCACACACGTGAGCCTACGTGCGTGCGCAGCAGCCTATAGTAAGGCCATAATAAATACATTACACGTATAAGCCATTTATTTTGCTGCAGTTGATGTAACGTGGGCACTAAATAATGGTCACAGATTTAGGGGGCCACGTAGTAAAGTCCTTAGTGTTAAATTAATGTCAGAATGTGTTAATTATTTTATTAAAGAAAAGTGTTTTTTCTTTTACATAACCTTTCACTTCATTTATTTTTGGGCTTCATGCCTTTACTGATAGAACAGTAGACTGACATTGAATGGGGAGAGAGATGAGTTTGTCAGGATCCTAACCCGCGACACGCTGTCACTGTCAGGTTGGCATTGCAGCCTAGGGTTCCTGGACCACCACGCCAGCGACCTGGGCATATATGTGTTCTCTAAACACTATTAAACACAATATCTATTCACGGCTGTGCCCTCAACACTGACGTAGACACCGGAAATGTACTGTATTTATTTATGTATTTTAAAATAAATAAATACATTTAGAGCGCTACTTCCGTATAGATAGACAAATGCTGCAATGACAATGGAGCTAAAAGGAGTGTAGCCAAAAATACTACTAAAATGTTTACATTTTGAAGTACAATGTTGTCTTGCACCGAAAGTAGAAGATCTACAAGAGTAGCATCCTCTGCCTCCCGGCCCCCATCCTCCTATTTTTTGTAAATGGAGCTTTTACTGCTACTGAGCTTTTACCGATATTATATGTACAGTATGTATGTATTGGCAGCGGTGGCCGAACGGATTGCGGAGCAGTCTTGATACCGGAAGGTCGCCAGTTCGAATCAGCGGTCCGACACGTTAAAATTACCACCGCTGAAGTGCCCTTGAACAAGGCATTGAACCACTACGATGAAATGTTCTATGAGCAGGGCCTGGCTGGAAACAAGTTCTTGAGCTTAGCCCAGATACCCTGGGTAAATATAGTAATCATTTCATTTCATTTCATTATTGAATGAATGTATGAAGTGAGTACAATGGACCATAACGGAAACCCCATGATGTGATATCAACTATTGACTGTACTGTTAACAATATCATCTTCAATCAAACAACCATCTAGCACGTGCCGCAATGTGAGCTTATACTGTAGCTCTGCTATTTTTGTCACGGGAACGCCGTCGCACAAGGACGAATAAAATTAAGCATGGCTCCGACAAGTGTAAAAATGGAGCCGTAAGGGTCCTCAGTGTTACAGTAAATTAACACGGAGGGTTTTGGGACTGGGGCAGCATGGCCAACAGATGAGGGAATGGCCGAGCTGTGTCAGTTTCCCATCACTGGATGTCATTACAGAAGAGAGATGCCATCAGCGTAATGCCTCTTTATCCTCCAGCAGTAACATGACCTCTGGAGTTGGACACATGGAGACTGAATGATCAAGTGAGCAGATTACTAAACTGGAAAGTTAATTATGTGTTTATGCCCACTCATTTATGGCTGCTTAAACTCTGCTTGGCCTAAACGCTAAAGACGGCCACGGCACCAGTCATTATGATATAATACCCGATAAAGCCAGCCACTCTGACCCTTTTCTTTTTCGTTGCGTGGGTTAAACCGGCCAGTAACAAGAGGCTGTGTATTGTATATTACAGAGATCATACTTTTATTATTATTTTTAGTGTGTGAGATGCTTAAATGGGATGCGAGTCTTAGGTTCATTATGAGCCTTAGGTTCATTATTTACAATTTACAATTTAGGCATTTAGCAGACGCTCTTAATGAGCCATACCACACACACCATTGGGCAAGCAAGATAAAAATATCCAACTGTGTTTATCAGTCCTCCATGAAGGAATGGCCACTATGCCTGGCTGCAATCTCCGACACAGGCGTGGAGGGGGCATAACTCACCATCTGTCCAACAACTATAGCCCTGACAGCCTGGGTATGCTACAGTACAACAGTAGAGCAGTGGTTCACACACTTTTTAACCTGTGACGTGACCCACAAGAGAAATTGTCTCCCCGGGACCCAAACTAGTGAAAAAGCTCACAAGGCGCCGCTTACGCGAGCTTGTAGATCGGCTATTTTCGCTACTACTTAAACGTTTGTTTTCTAATTTATGAAATTGCTTTGATTTTTCATTTATTTCTTCATGAAATTACTTAAAAGATTATTGAATTTGTTTTTAATTCATGAAACATTTTGCTTTTTTTGGGAATGTTTCTTTAAAATGTTTTGAAATAACATGTAGGAAACAAAAAAATGTGTCCACGACCCACACATTTGTCCCGACCCAGTGTTTTGGAACCAGTGCAGTAGACTAGTAGAGGACGGTGGTATACAGAGAACAGCACAGTGTCACACCCACCTGTTTTCCCGCAGACAGCCTCGTAGACACCATGCTGGCCATTGGACATGGTTCCGTTGGTCGGACCCTCTGAGGAGCTCTGCCTGTTGGTCAGACACAAGATAAAGAGTGAGTGACTGGACGGACATGACCCATCTCTGAAGGATAAACAGGAGAAGGGCGCACACCAGTATACACCGACACCACGGCGCGTAAACAGCGCCTCAAACTGTGACTCCGCCCACAACCAGGGGAAGTTGTGATTTGCGCTCGTTCACTGCAATGCAATTTGCGGCATTTTCAAAACAATATTGAGCAGAGTAGCGATTATCAAACGTATTTGCAATGCCATACGTTGAAAGATCTGTTGCCCGTGGACAAGGCACGCTACCTCCGCAAGTTAGATAGCATCGGCATAGATGTTTGTCCGTATGTGATTAAGGATTGGACCAAGTTGCATTGGCAGCCATAGAAAATTCTTACCCCAGGCTAAAACCGGATGTGACGTTTTTGGGCGTTCCTGTCTAGCGTGGTGTCAGTGTATGGGAGAGGTGCTAATGGCCTTGAGCGGTAAACAGGCTGAAGAAAAAGGCTGCACACTCATAGCCACGATTCTGAAAATGTATTAAAAAGAAACCAACGTTTCGACCTGTAAGGTCTTCTCCTTCTCTGAAGGATACCACTAAACTTAGCTGTACGTTTCAGCTGAAGAAAAACGGTCCCAGCTGTGCCGGGAATGATGGGAGGTTTAACGCCTCTCGGGGCTTTATCGCGCATCTCTCTCCAGTTTGTGCAACATATTCCACCACCAACAACAAACGGATCAGCGTTTTTTGACAGCTCATGCAAGCCAGTGTGCGTGGGTAAGTTTAAGGGCCGGAGCCCAGAGGGGGTTTCTTGACATTCAGTCGAGGTTAAGTGTTTACTGAGTGCTTCTCGTGGGCTATTGTGATGGGGAGGGGACACATTCCTGCCCCTTGGTAGCTGTCCAGAGTGGTGTGCTTTTCACACCGATGCCTTGCGAACCAAACCTGGCATTTAGACAGATAACCAGAGATATTTGTGACAATAAATTAGTAGACAGGCCTGTGTGGACAATGAGCAAGCGACAGGAAAGTCATAGAAAAGCGCTTAAAGTATTTGATGTGAAAAGTTAGCGCAATCATCGCAAAGACCTTCATGGCCCTGGAACTCACAAACAACCCACTGTGCAGTCTCTCCGATTGAATCGGCACTACACATGGAATGTCAAGTGGTTCCCAAACCTTTTCAGCTTGAAATGTTGGTGTCTTTCCGGGACCCAAAGTTACAAAAATACATTACTTTACCCAAAATTGTGAAAATACCTTACAAGCTCACAACATGTCTCATTGCACCGCATTGTGAGGTTGTAGATCGGCTATTTTCACAAAGGACACATGCGCCCATGCCTGTGTGCACACAGAGATTTCGTGAATTTATTCAAAAACAAAAAAAATTATATTTACTACCGACCCATAAAAATGGGTCTGCGACCCACACTGGGTCACGACCCTCTGTTTGGGAAAGACTGGTCTATGTGAATAGAGCATAATATTTTCTCAAAGTAAGTGGCCGTAGGGCGTAAGAGCAGGGGGCAAACAAGTTTGTAACCCTACACGTTAAATCTGTTAAGCATTTCTTTTCTTTTCTTTTTAAGGGGAACAATAAATAAAGCTCAGCTGGCATTAACCTCTCGCCCCATAACAGCGGCTTGCCAAACCGGCATTAACAAGGTAATGAGGGCACACACTGCCTCCTTGTAAGGGACTGCGCACAGTTGTTCTTTCATAGCATTACACAACCGCAAATAGAACTGGCCCACTTTAAGCATGGCATAACTGGACAGGAAGCGATCTCTTTCATATTTGGAGGGAGAAGGAAAGAAAAAAAAATTGACCTCTGAGTTCTTCACATCACATTCTTTGTCAACAGTCAGGCAGTCAACGCCAGCCTAGGAGAGAAGTGCTCTGAACTTGCAGCGTTCAGATAAAATCCTATATCCCCGCAGCAGAGAGTAATGCCTGATTTATACTTAGGTGCCGGCGTCGCCCAGCGAAGATATCCGATCTATCAAACTGCAACATGTTGTGAGCTTGTAGATTGGCTATTTTTGGTGCATGACACTGTACACAACTATCAAGTACTGTACAAATCACGCTTAACACACAAAAATGCTTCGGAAGAGGCTGAAAGGGTGCGTGTAAACAAATCTGAGCATTAGGCCTAATGGTGCTGTGCGTGTAGGTAGGTAGCGTGTGGTAATGTTATTTAGATTGACCACAGGGATAAAGTTCGACCATAAACACACTTTTGGCAGCTCCTGTGTGTATACAGTATCCTGCGCGGCTAACTGCGGCCGCAGCTGACTAATAGGGAGTGAAGGCAGCGGCGCGGCTGACATTAATGGTGCTGCTGTAATTGTCACCCTATTAGTAATGCCACACGACAGCCCGGGTTTCCGTAGTTACAGCTGCAAAACTGGCAGAGCCTCGCAAACAAAATACCAACACACACTCATTTTATTTGTGTTACAAATTGCCCCTTTCAAATCCTTAAAACTGAAGTCATACCAGCGTGATACCTCGCAGCCCCTCGGCGCTGGCAGCCATCGTATGTTGCTAGACCAGTGGTTTTCAACCCTTGTATCAAGGCCCATTATTTATTCAGCATTTGAGCCACGGACCACCATTTGATGACATTTAGCCTCTCAGACCCAAAACTAAAGAATATGTCCACATTTCCATACTGTATTATTGATGTTGGTACCATAGGAGAGATAACAGGCAAACGTTGATCAAAATAACAATTCTTCTACATTCTCAAATTGTGTAGACTTCTTAACTTAAGTAATGCAGATGTTTAACAATACTTTTACTCTTGAGAGTGTAAAATGAAACCCATAAGGGTCCATTTGTTTCATTTTACAACCTCAAGAGTAAAATGATTAGAGGATATGCACATGCATAAAGTGAATGGCAGATCGAGTGGCAAAGTGAGTGACAAAGTGAATTTAAGGTTGTTTAAAGTCCTTTAATGCAATCAAATAGGACTTTTCTGTTTGGATGTATGGGTTGTCGAGGCCACAAAGTAGTTTTTTGACACTCAGTAGGCGATCCCGCATAACTTCCGGGTATGATGATGATGTCACGCGCATACCCTCTATTCCAAAAGGGTCCATTTGGTTACCAACTCTCATAATTTAGCTGGGGACCACCTGGAAGCCCCTCAAGGACCACTGTTGGTCCTCGGACCACTGGTTGAGAACCACTGTGCTAGACTGTTGGGTTCTGCCCTGCTCGATGCAGTACAGCTCTGCTCTATACAGTGCTTACGGCACAATACAAGCAGGGTTATCATTCAGAACGGGTGCCAAGGCCTTATTCAGCCTGCCGTCTCCGCATCAATTAAAAACTAAATGTAATGAGGAACAGAAAGCAAATGCTGACGGATCAGTTTGTGTGATCACTGGGCCGGAGTGAGTCGGCGCTTTCTGACAATGTTCTACTCTGATTGGATGGCATTCTGGTTGGACGGCGCAGGAGGGGGGAATTAATGGAGAGTTCGTTTTATTAATCTCCCAGGCTTTTAGACAGAGGAGTCCATTTGGCTGCATCAACAGAAACCACCCCTCCCTCCATTTTCCTTTCTTTTCTTCGCCTTATCTTAATCCTTATTTGTTCCTTTCCGTTCAAAACAAGGCCAAAGAACCGAGCGTCATGCATATAATAGATTCAAATAACAGAGGAACAACTGTCAGTAGTCATCAATGGTGTATTGTCCAGGGGAAAAACAGGCCGGGGCTAACGCTTGTAGATTGGTATCAAATGTAGCGCGGCTCGCTCTGAGTTCAACAGCTGGCTATTGGAATGGTGTTTGAAGGATTGAGTAACCTTGAGCTGCTCCGATACGCCCAACACAGTGATGCTATTATAAGGTGGAGGGGGCTTTAGCCTGCCCTGGGATGGCTTTCAGATGTGCCATAATAACCAAGGTACTGAGCACTCCCCCCTAAAACGAGTGCAGAGAATAAAGGGAAGCAACTCATTATCCCTCCATCTTCTGTGAACAATCATCTCCTCTCTTCTGGACAGAGTTTAGATTCTCTCTCTTGCTCTGTCATTCTGTCATCTCTTTTCTCCCCCTTTATTCTTTCTCTCGTTGTTTCCATCAGTGCATTTTTGGTCTTGAAGAAGCTTCCGTTTTTCCCACACTCTCCCCTGACTGTCACACTGGTGGACCGCAAAAATGCAAGACAGTGGAGAGTGTGAGGGGGCTCAGGAATTCCACATGCCGAGGGTAAACACGGCAACTGCCAGGAACACACACACACGCGCGCATGCACACACGTACGCACACGTACACAGTGTCACACACACACACACACACACACACACACACACACACACACACACACACACACACACACACACACACACACACACACACACACACACACACACACACACACACACACACACACACACACACACACACACACACACACACACACACACACACACACACACGAGCAAACACTGCACCTAGCCAGCTGCCCTAACCTATCCTACAACCTCTACCCCACACCCCAGCCCCGGTTAACTCTTCGTTTGCCTGCCCGCCCTCTGACAGCAGTGTGGTCCATCCCAGAGATTGATAATTTCGGACCGCATCACGTTAAAAGACCAAGACGCGTTGGTCCCGTGTCCTCCGCAGCTCTCTGGCCTGACCAACCACATCAAAGCTTCGATGGACACACGCACACGCATGCACACAAAGTTAACTCATTGACCTCCAACAGCCCCATCTAGTGGTGGCTCAGAGTGCCAGCCATATAACTCATATAGTCAGCATAAGACCAGCGGATTTTCCATTTCCGTTTTAATTCAACGGACCGCTACCGGAGTGTTATGAGCGCATGCAGGACACAATTGATCATCGTAATCAATTGTTATTAAAGTAGGCGTCCAAAGGTGATCTTGGTGCCCGGGGTGTTTGGAAAGCAGGCGTCAAAAGGCGATTTAGGCGATAAATGAGTTAAGCTGTCAAACAGGTAGGCAATACACCATATTAACTCACACCTAAGAACACACACACACACACACACACACACACACACACACACACACACACACACACACACACACACACACACACACACACACACACACACACACACACACACACACACACACACACACACACACACACACACACACACACACACACACACACACACACACACACACGTGGGGGGGCAGCAGTGGCTCAGGGGTAGAGTGGCCGGCAGAACAGCAGGCTGGGAAAACTGTGAGGTTCTCAGTTCAAACCCGTGCTCCCGATGAGCTGGTTGGTGCATTGCATGGTTTCCTCCGCCATCGGTGTATGAATGTGTGTGTGAATGTAATGCATTATCGATGTAAAGCACTTTGGATAAAAGCGCTATATAAATGCACCATTCAACACACACACACACACACACACACACACACACACACACCCAGTCTTCTGTGTTTCTCCCATCCTGTGCTGTACTCACACTGAAAGTACACAAGCAGCGGTCCACCACTGCAGCCATGTGCTTTAAACAAACAAGCAGCTCCTATCACTGAGGTTTGCTATTGTTGTGTAATTTGGCCAGATGTCGGGCTAATAAAGTCATACTGTAGGCGTGGGAAACAGCTGGCAGTTTGGTCTCCTTCGGCCGCTATTCATTTTTTTCCTCCTTCCTAATATTCCCCTCTTCCCCTTTTCTCAATTCTTTTATTTTTCCCCTTCTCTGCTCTTCAGCTAATCTCCAAACCAAACAGGCTTTAAACGGCGCTCAGGGCCCAGGGCCCTGCCGTTGAACCGCATTCTGTTTACGGTTCAAGCAGAAATCAGGCCTGTGATGAAGTTGTTTACTGAACAGGCAGATACAGCCTGCAGCCAAGAGGCTGGGACCACTCCGCTCCACACGTATTCTAACTCTCATTACCCTGAGCCATTTCCTCTTCAAGCTCGCTGATGCAAGTGGACCTCGTTTCACCCCAACATGGCAGGCCTACAATCGATGCCCCCTCCCCTCCCCCACAAATTAGCATCACTTAATATCGCACAAATTAGACGATGGATTAGACCTTCAGCTGTGCTGGATTTAAGTAGTGGAAAATAAACGGTTTTGTGGCATGCAAATGGACTGTGTCATCTGCAGTCAGTGCTGGCCTTACTTGCTGAGGCGCTGGGTTGCTGTCTTCCGGACCGGGCCCTCCCGGCCACTGCTGGGTGGCTTTGGGGTGAGGAAGGGGCCAACGGGGCGACCCTGGCTCTGGCTGGAGTTGTGGCGGACGGGGTGGGCGGCTGAAGTCATGCTGGAGGAACTCGTGGCAGCCCGAGGATCCGGCAACATGGCCTAGGATGAACGAAGGGGGGACTTGGGTTATAAAACTTCTCAGAACTTCAAAGCTAAAATTGGAACGTTTTCTGTCTTTACTGACAATGTGGACTAATTTAAATCAGTAGTTCTCAAACGTTTTCATGTCATGGACACCCAAATTGAATAATTGATTATATATTTGGACCCCCTTCTGAAAATGTTTTGTGCCAGGGACCCCTAGAAGAGAAGATTTGTTTTAAGAAATTCAAAGAAATAAACAAAGGTTTCCAAACATTTTCGATAGTTTTCTAAATATCACAAACAATAGAAGGTGTACAAGCTTCTATAATAACATAAAATATGGATAAAGGGGTTAAAATGATTGTGATGCTGCATTAACACATTTTGCTGGGGACCCCCTGGAACGCCCTCCAGGAGCCCTGGGGGGTCCCCGGACCCCACTTTGATAACGTCTGCTTTAGATGTCTTACCTGACACAAAGGTCAAAATGTCTCATGGAGACCATCTTCTCCAACCACTAGAGATGTGCTACAGTATACTGCATCAACACCCTACCATGCATTAGTTTGATTCATGACAAGAACATGCCCCGGATAGCATCTTTACAGGGATAGTATCTTTACAGGGATAGCATCGTTACAGGGATAGTATCTTTACAGGGATAGTATCCCTGATAGCATCTTTACAGGGATAGTATCTTTACAGTGAGAGTATCTTTACAGGGAGAGTATCTTTACAGGGATAGTATCTTTACAGGGATAGCATCTTTACAGGGATAGCATCTTTACAGGGATAGTATCTTTACAGGGATAGTATCATTACAGGGATAGTATCTTTACAGGGATAGTATCTTTACAGTGATAGTATCTTTACAGGGATAGTATCTTTACAGGGATAGTATCTTTACAGGGATAGCATCTTTACAGGGATAGCATCTTTACAGGGATAGTATGGGATAGCATCTTTACAGGGATAGCATCTTTACAGGGATAGTATCTTTACAGGGATAGTATCATTACAGGGATAGTATCTTTACAGGGATAGTATCTTTACAGGGATAGCATCTTTACAGGGATAGTATCTTTACAGGGATAGTATCTTTACAGGGATAGCATATTTACAGGGATAGCATCTTTACAGGGATAGCATCTTTACAGGGATAGTATCTTTACAGGGATAGCATCTTTACAGGGATAGTATCTTCACAGGGATAGTATCTTTACAGGGATAGCATCTTTACAGGGATAGTATCTTTACAGGGATACAGCAACATCTTGGCACTCCCATCAAATCAGAGTGCAATAAAAAATATATCAGTTTGCAGCTTCCCATGGAAGTGTCCTGTGGTCAACTATGGCAGATGGCAACACTGTGGTAACAGTGTGAGGTAGCTTTGTGTCCAAGAAAAATAATGATATAGAGATAGACCACAAGAACAAAGGTAGCAGTACTAGACACCCATATCTCTTTTCACAAGGATGCACAATACTTTACTAATTGATTAAAACAGTTAGAGTATGGCTTTAACCCTTTAAGACCTCTGATTCTACAAATGTCTAAATCCTATAACAGTTTCCTGAAAAACTTACTGTATGTCGCTACTGTATATCAGTAGTTCAAACGTTTTCATGTCAAGGACCCCCAAAATTACATCTATTTGGCCGCTATAATTTGTTCCAGGGGCCCCCAGAAGCAAAGATCAGAGTTAAAAATGTTCACTTTAAAATATATTAAAAAAAAGATTTACAAAATCTTTCAAAAATAGCAGATCTACAAGCTCATAGCTTGTACAAAGTATAAAATAAAAGGTTAAATTGTTTAAAATCTAAAATGACACGGATGTTTTCCTTGTTTTAATGTGTTAACAGACAGGCACATGGCAACGCATGCACAGACACCCCACGCACGTACCTAGCGTAATCTTTCTTTAAACCACTCTCAGCTTGTCTCTCTAGTTTATGTTTGCACACACACACACACACACACACACACACACACACACACACACACACACACACACACACACACACACACACACACACACACACACACACACACACACACACACACACACACACACACACACACACACACACAGTCATCATCTATGTGGAATTCACTGTTTATACAGTTACAATAAAATTTATCAATGAGTGTAGTGTTGTAGCAATTGGCTACAATTTGCACTCAACTCCCATACCAAAATAGGAAACGGGAAGAGCTATTAAATTTGGAATGGGCTACACTACACATGGGAAAAAATGTCTGTCCCAGGTCATTAAGGTGAAATATCAAAGACCCTAACATGAAATACTGTAGAAGAGAAGAAGAAAAGAAACACCCAAAACAAGCTCTACATAATATCAGAATTCTGCTGTTGAAAAAATAAATTCTTCAAATTATGACTTTGTTTTGACAAGATTACTCTTCAAAGACTTAGGGGAAAAGGGGGAGGGACAGCCTTTTCTTGACATACATTTCCTAACATAATATTTAAGAGCTACCATTCACCAGGTCCCCGCGATTCTGCGGAATGCTGCGCGTGCATTCCTTCCACATCTCACGCTTGTGCCATTTTCTCTGCCACTTTATATACGTCTATCTAACCAGCTAATGGTTTAGCGGTTCCACCGGCGCGTCCGTTCAAAGGAGCCGGCAGCGTGACAGGGAATATCTGATGTAATTTTTTGTGTTGATAAATGAGAAGCTGGGTTTCCAGGTTGCAGGGGCCGGAGCCACGATGCAGTTTGCAGCGTGGGGGCCAGGGCAGGGAGGGCACCTTTCTTTGGCTGCCAGGTGGCTCCTGGCCAAGTCTGTGGAGGAGCCGCACAGTCTGCACCCAGTAACTGGAACAGGGGCCACAACGGCCGGAACAGCCCACTCGCTCTCTGTCTCTCTCTGTCTCTCTCTCTCTCTTTCTCTCTCTCTCTCACACACACACACACGCACGCACGCACGCACGCACGCACGCACGCACGCACGCACGCACGCACGCACGCACGCACGCACTCAACATCATTTTTGCAGTTGGCTGAAGCCAAACACATGAATAAATTGTCCAAAAAGTGCAGGCGTGGCGGGACCCAGTGATGTGGAGCAGATTTATTTCAATGGGTCCAAAGAAATAAAGAGCCCTCTATCATTTTGTCTTGTCTCATTACAGAGAATGGACCAACAAAGATGCACATTGTGCTGAGCTGCAGGACAGCAGCGCTCAGCATCACTGAAGAGTCCTACTCTACCTCCCAACCAGGCCGACATCCGTAACACACTAGGACCCCGGGTTTGGTATGCATTAGGCCACGGACCCCCATTATACACGGTTTTGTCTGGGAAGTTACACTGTAAAATGTCACTGTAAAGGTTTGTTTGAGTGTACAAATAGTAACACTCTCGGAGTTGCAGACCCGTAAGGGCCCATTTGGTATCTCACTATCAATCATTTCGATGGGGACCCCCTGGATCTCACTCAACGATCCCTGGGGGTCCCCGGACCCCACGTTGACAACCACTGCACTAGCTGCATCTAGGGAGTGAAAGGGGAGATTTCAGGGAGGGTTCGTTGATTGGATGGTGACTCAATCGAGGCCAAGTCACCTTCCCATGATGTCACTAAATGGGATGTTTTGGAGGTTGGGTCTGTCTCAGCGACCCACTGTACGTACACATGGGTCTGTACTTGTACACGATTTCAGACAATTTCTCATAGGGAGACATAGACTTTTTCCAGTGTCAGGTACTGAAGGATGATGGGAGATGCTTGCAAGCGGTAGGTGAAACTTGGTGAACCGTGCTGGGTCCAGAGAGCAGCTAACGGGAGGGGATGAGACAGGGGGGGGATCACTTTCACAGTATGCCTTGCGTAAGCCAGACCGGCTCGGCCAAGAAAAATATCACCTCAACAGCATTAATTAGGGCCAAACCTAGATCATGAAAAAAACAATGACGTGAGGGCAACTGCATTACTCAGGGCCGATGTAAAGAATGAGTGCGCCCAGTCATTCTAGCCCATAAAGCGCTCCCACAGCGCTCCCCTGCCTTGCGTTTCTCTCCGTCCATATAGAATGGCTCGTCACGGCCATCAGCGCAAGATGAATAAACACGCTCTTCCTGTTCAGATTCCCTTTCAAAGCAAACAAACTGATAGACAGAGGGCCGTATATCTATTTTCTTCCAAAAAGTGAAAACAATACAGTGTCAAGTGACTCAAACTTCTCTGCCCCACTAATCTCCCTCAGCACAGGGCCAAATCACATCTGTCATGGCCGCTTGCGTGTGACTAAAGTGTTAGTTGCTACATAACTAACAGTAGAGAAAATCATGTCTCAACGGTTTTGTTTGTGTTGTAGCGTGAACCATAAACAGCGCTCGCATCTGATATGAATGTGTTGGTTAATAATAGATACGGAGGCCACACTAGGACCCCTTACCCGGAAGGTGTCTCGATTAATCACCTCACGATAAAATAAAAGCCCAGCCGAGCCGTTTAGCAGCACAACAGGTTCTGTTGGTGTGACGAGTAATTCTTTGCTCTCCAGGAACGGACTCTTGGTGAGGAGAGGACATTCCTGAATGATCACTGTTTTGTTCAGCCGCTTACACAGTCAAATCCTTAAGTCTTAGTCTCGGTGAGTGTATAAAATGGAACCAAATGGACCTGTAAGGGTACATTTGGTTCCTTTTGTACAGAGTTTCAGAGTTGCGGGTCCATTTGGTTGGTAAATGGTAAATGGTGCATTTATATAGCGCCTTTATCCAAGGCGCTTTACATAGATTGTGCATTACATTCACCCATTCACACACACATTCATACACCGATTGCGGCGGAAGCCATGCAAGGTACCAACCAGCACATCGGGAGCAATTTGGGGTTCAGTGTCATACCCAAGGACACTTCGACATGTAGACAGGAGGAGCCGGGATTCGAACCGCCGACCCAGGGATCATTGGACGACCTGCTCTACCTCCTGAGCCACAGTCGCCCCGGTTCCATTTGAACATTATGTCTGAGTTAAATTGAGACTATGGATTATATTGTGTGAACGCGGATTCCCCGCATAGCTTTGCACATGCTAACATGAACGCTTTCCCCTTGATGTGGGAAAGGGTTTTTCTTTTTTCCTTCTTTTTGCACCGTTTTGGACGGCACTGTACTTTTAACTAAAAGAAGATTTTGTACAGACAAAATATGAGGGGTTTCCTGAGTCATAAATCAATGCTTCTCATAAGCTTTGCTCACTGTTTCTCAGAAAACAACAGAGACAGATGGAGAAATTGGAACATTTTACCACTTCCACTCGATCCTAATTAAAAGAAAACACAAAACGCCTTTTTTAAAGGAGCAAACAATATAAAGGCTGTATAAATTAAACTGTATAAATGAGATCTACTGCAGAATACAGTTACAATGTTGCGGTTTAGACACCCAGCTTCATCGTTAAAAGGAGAACTTTGCGATTTAACAACATGAATACCATGGTTGTGTTGCGAGGGTGTTCCAGGGCTAGCGCTGGAAAATTGCAACGCCAGCATTACGTAAAAAGTCACTGAAACACATCAATTTATGTAGGCTGACGGAAAACAGGACTCAAGTTAGAAGCAATGTTCTACTTTAAATTAAAGGTGCTGTAAGGGATGTTTTGTTAAGGTTAAAATATTAAAGCTCTGATGGTAATCATTGCTATAGACTAGAGCGTTTGTTCAATAAACAGGGGTCTTTCCATATCTCCAGCTCTTTAATGAACAAAACACTACATTTCATCCAAAGTTCATCCAATGAGGACAGAGGTTTCCTGCTTAAATTGTATAGTGTTCCAGTTAAAATGTTAAAACATTTTCTTTGTTTCATCATTTCACTTGTTCATCCATCCTGTATCATGAGTTCTCTCTTCTGATTGGACATAATTGGTATCCCGAGCTGAAAATGTAGTTTCTGTTTACTAAAGAGCTGGAGAGATGGGGAGACCCCTGTTTCTATAGAATGATCGCTCATAATCGCTAGTTCTAAAACGTTCTTGGCTCAGAGCTCAACTACAAAAAAATCACCCCTGAATTACATTGTTACTTTATAGCACCACACATGTATGACATATTACAGTAATCTTTCCCCCTAGGATACATTATACCACAGGGAAAACATCAGAGAATATACCCATTAGGACAGATATAAAAATAACTTTATACTTAACCTTTAACCAGCAAAATACCAGATTTGTCTAAAATAGCCGTTGTACAAGCTCACAACGCGTCGCACTACGATGCGTTGTGAGCTTGTGATCGGATATTTTTGGCAACGAGATTTGGTGTGGATCGAAAAAGAGCAGTGTAACTCAGGTTCGTTTTACTAACTACAGACTAAGGGCTATATCTTGCGCCACCCCTTACCCTACTAAAAAATACATTGCATTGATGCACCTGGGACGTATCCTCAGTGATGTATCCTGAGGTCAACAGGGTTTTGGGTCTACCAACATCATACCCCTCACTCAGGCGACCCAGCCGGGGTGATCAAGTCCCGACTTACGTCCCAGTAGCTACCCTCAATCAGTCCCACTAGGGCAAAACCAGGGCCACACAATCCGTTGGAACTACTCCAGAACTACTCTGCCAGGGCTGGGAGGTACGCTTCTAGCGCATGGAAGGACTAGGCTCTGTGGGTTGACTCCTGTCCGGGCCCCTCCTACGTCTCACCAGGTCCACTCCTGCTCTCACTAGGCCCAGGACCTGTGCGTTGCACCAGAGTCCCAGCACCAGACATTTCATTCAGGAGTGATGGGCAATGGTTCCGCAGACTCCACCCGAGCGAGAAGGTGGTGCCGCAGGCTCCGCCTGCTGCTTGAATGGCCCTCCGAAAAAGTGGTTAAATATTATCAAAGTATTCAGCCACACACCTCGACTTGCATCACAGGCCACCCTAGGGTGCCAGCCAGGGCACCCACTTTGAGAAAGGCTGGCCCAGTGGTTATACCTGATGGCGGCTGCGGCTGTGGTCCAGGAGCTGGCGGGACAGGAGCCTCTGCTGCTGCAGCTGCTGGATGGCAAACTGCAGCTGGTAGCTGCCCTGGGTGGGCCGGTACTGCTGCTGCTGGGGGCTCACCCCCGTCGCCAGGCTGTAGGCGCTCTGTGTCTCTGCATCCCAAACGCCCTCGTCCTCCATCAGCTGCCTGTGGCTTTACAGAGTCGAGTAACAGCACATTAGAGTCGGCGACCTCCTGGTTGAAAGGAATTCAAGTTGGTTCAGTTATATAACAATTGGGAAACTGTCACCGGGTGAAAAAAATAAAGTGTATCCAATGGATCCAATGTAGTATCATATCTATCTTTTTGAATTTTTGAATAGCCAAAGTTTAATATAACGGTTAAAGTCGTTAAAATGACACAGATGCTTTCCCGGTTTGAATGAGTTCAAGACCTAGGTGACATAACATGGGTTATGTGCAGTTCAGTTCATAATTCAGTGACTGGTGGCAACGAACTGTTTTTTCTACCATGTACTTTTCTTCAAACACTAGATATACACGTACTGTACAACATAAACCACCAAACAGCTCATCTGAACCGCAACCGTGAATATTAAAGCCGCAATCCGTAAATTCCATATCCTACCCAGGATTTGAATTCAGACTTCATTCAAACTTCTACCGATCTTACAAGACGGAATCCCTGCTTGGGAATTATCAAGGGAAATATTGTGCATATGGGCTTCAAATGGCACTACTTGTCAACCAGTACATGTCCTACCCGACACCTACTCTTCCACTTCCACCACCTCCAAACACTGCAGATGTTATAACATGACTATACCATACAGATTTAAAATAACGTTGGGTTCTTTCCAATGGTTTCCGGGTTGCAGCTTTAATAAAAGGAATATTCAGGCTCCAGCGGCTCTGCGGTGAGTCATGGGTGTATTTGGACCCCCATCTTCTCCTCGTCAGTGACTTGACCAGGCGAGGCAACCCAGGAGGAGATGCGGCATTAGCCAATTAACTGCCCCATTTCCTTCCACATGTTGAATTGCAACAACGTGTGGCAAGACGCAAAAGAGACACGACAGCTCACGGGCCCTGTGCACAAGCCTGGAGTGAACCCCTGCCAGCGGCAGTCGAAAGCTGAGGGCAGACCTGGAGCAAACAGAGGCCCCGGATTGAAAAAAGAAAAGAAAAACGGTTATAGTAACCTCTGTGTTAAATGTAACTCCGAAGAGTGTACAAATGTAAGCAAATGGTTACATTTGTACACTCTCAGACTTAAATGAAGACTCTGGATTTTACATTCGTTTCCTCCCCACCTCTCCGCTCTCTGCGCTTCACGTTCCATCCACATCACGGAGCCATGACCTGGAAAGCAAACCTCCACGCGTTTGTAACTGGATTATCTGTCATTAGGACTAAGCCTGGTTTTAGCCCCTTTTTGGCATTTTGGCCCCCGCTAAAGAAATGAGGCGTCCGGGCAGGCAACCCCCTCCATGTGCCCAGCTTCTATATGTGTAGTCTGGTGCACTCAGTGCTGCACATGACATGCACCACCCCAGCAGCCAAAAACAATGCCGTAAAGAACTGTGCACGAGGAGCACACATAATGAAGAATACACAGTCAAATTTCACTTAAAGGGGAAAACCACCCATTTTCAACATTTTACTATGTCATTAATATACCTTAGAGCTGTTGTGTGGAAATAATAAAAAAGTCCCCCCATGCTGTGTTTCCTAGAACTGTAAGTATGAAAAAAATCATTAACATGGTGAAACACATCTTGATGACATCATCAAGATGTGTTTCACCATGTTAATGATTTTTTTCAGATCTCCAGTTCTAGGAAACACAGAGTTGGGGGACTTTTTTATTATTTCCACACAACAGCTCTAAGGTATATTAATGACATAGTAAAATGTTGAAAATGAGTGGAATGCCCCTTTAAGCTCCATTATATTATTATTAGCCGTAGGATGCTGTAGCAGGAAAATTGCGGAGACAGCTGTCTACAAGCAGATTTTGGAAGGGTTTAATCTATAATGAAATGCCCGAAATAGGTATGCAAGGTTGAAAGTGGTTAAGTTGTCTCCCTATATGCTTCCATTGAGAAATCTAGACCCTGGTGTTGGGCAAGACACCTACTGGCTGACAAGTAGTACTGCCCAAGCTCATAAGGCCAATATTACCCCCTCGCCAATTAGGGATTTCGTCTTGGAAAAGAGTTCAAATCCCGGGTAGGACATGATGAAACTTACGGATTGCAGCTTTGCGTGTACAAATGGTCCATTTGGTTCCATTTGTACACTAAAATCTGCATTAATTGCACACAGATTTTAGTGAAAGGAGGAACAAGATAGAGCGAGAGAAGATAGAGGGAGATATAGGACTCTTGAGGGCCCTAATGACAGAAAAAAAGGTTCTTGGAAATTCCTCTCATTATATAACTTTATTGTTCCGTCGCAAGGGTTAAAGAAAATATTGTCTTAAAATATCACAATCACCGTCAACATTTTTAGACCCACGCTGAGATAACGTCTAAAATTAGAATTCAATTAATCTTGAATAACAATGCACGCTGCGGGAAAGTAATCCGCTGTTGCTCCAGAGCACGCATGAAAAATATTCCCATTACGACACGGCCAAACAAAGACACAGGGGATCTGAAGCTATCGTGTGAACAATGCTATCCATCCCCGCATTTCTCAGTGCATGTAACCGCATGTGTGTTGCAAAAACAACTGGTACTGTATGCCCCTGAGCTCATTAAAAAATAGAAGAAAAAACAAGAATTACCCAAGAATAAATGGTTGCATTTAGGGCTGTGACTAACGATTAATTTCACAATCACTTAGCGTCTGGTCGATAATTGTTTTAGATTATTATTATTAATCTTTGTAATCAATTTCAACCAGTTTTTTCAGCTGAGAGAGAGATGAAGGAGGGACCCTCACTACATACAGTATTGTATAAAATTGGTGTTGCAGATTGTGTTGTTGTAGTAACAGTAAATGATTATCACATTATCTGAATGTAACAGACGGCATGAATATGCTTAAATATTTTTACCCAGTGGTCCAAAACATTTTATAACAATGCGACAAAGACAAGCTTTTTCATTTTGGCACGTACTATATTAGAACATTTCACATGATCCACCAAGTGTTGTTTTTCGGATGATCGATTCCACCCCTTGTTATATGTAAACTTTGTAAGTGCAGGGATTCAATGACGCCAGGGGAAAGAAACCAATTCTCACTCTTTTGTTTATTAGTTCAGTCGGATAACTCACGATTATAGAATGAGAATATAAATGTGCATATAATATTTTATCTTGCCGTTCGGCTCTGCTACACTTTCTCCCTGATTGGCACAATTATACAGCCATCATTAAACATTAGGAGCAGGGAGATAGATACAATAACAACCCCCCCCCCCCCCGGGGAACAGGAGTAGCAAACACTGTACACCAACATAGTAATGCAGCGTATTAACCCCTCGTGTATATCTGACTGAACTAACTCTGCAAGCTACTCTATTTCCTTGAACCACACAAGTACATATACTGTATATACACTATATTTTCCCCAAAAGGCTTGCAGATCAGCTATTTTAGAATCAGGAATGAAGAATCTGTTTATTTTGCCACTGCTCATACAGGTACAAGAAGGAAAATGCAATTTTAGATATTATGACATACTGAATATCACTGCCGTTGGGTGGAGGAAACCTCAGGTGGAGGATTCAAATTCAAAAATAGCAAAAGGAGCAGATCTACAAGCTCAAAAGGCTTCAAGCTTGCAGAGACACTGTAGTATGTGGCATCGGTGGCCGAACGGTTTGCGGAGCGGTCTTGATACCGGAAGGTCGCCAGTTCGTATCCCCGGACCGGCACGTTAAAATTACCACCGCTGAAGTGCCCTTGAGCAAGGCATTGAACCACTACCATGAAATGTTCTATGAGCAGGGCCTGGCTGTAAACAAGTATCCGATGCTTAGTCCAGTTACCCTGGGTAAATATAGTAACTTTGTATGAGTATAGGACGTTAATCCCACTACCAGAATCAGAATCGGGTCGACGTGGTCGTGGTGTCTGTTTGCTAGGGCCGAGCTTACCAGCACTCCACTTGCCTCCCAATTTGCCCCAGACTATTCATAACTCTGCCTTGGGTCTAGGCTTATTATCCCGCCCTCAATATCTTCACATATTGTACAGTTAATATAAAACGCATTATTCAGGCACATTTCAGCCACCTCTTTCGCCCATTAAGACCACGTCATAAAACAGCGAACCTATGGTAACATCATTCTTTTTTTCCCGCGGCGCTAGAGTGTAGCTTCTAGTTTACAGGAAAAAAATATATATAGAAAAAGTTATAATATGGAGATAAGATGTTTCTGCCCGACAGATTATGTTAGCATGCAGTTGCAGGCCTAATCACAGTGCTTTGTCTTTTCAGTAATAATTCCCTTTGGGCAACACTAGCACACACATCTCGCATCGGGGATGAACCGAAGTTTCTAGCTATTCAATTCTAACACAATAACCCACTAATAGGCTAAAGAGAAAGGGGATAGAGAAGAGAAGAAAAGAAGAAGAAAAAAACCCCTCAGTGCCACATCTGAGTTTTCCATCACCAGTTGAGCACATGTGTGAAGCTTCAACTGTCTGGGGCTTCCCTGGCTGCCATGCCTGTCATGTCAGGCTTCTCTGCTGCGTGTGGGTGTCAGTCTGCCTCCCTGCTGCGCTCAGCGTCCTGTAATACGCTGATATGAACTTACAATAACACAGCAGTGTGAGCCCAGCACATGTGCAGCATCAATCTAAACCCGGCGCAGAATGTGGGAAAATGGCTGGTCAGAGAATGACATCATGGCTGTGGCCCTCCCATACCTAAAATCCCCCTCCCCCCACCAACCCACACCCCCTTGGCCGGTGCTGCGGACATGGGTCCGGAGTGTGTGTGGGTATTTCCAGCCATTTGTTGACTTTTCCCCCGGCTTGTTCATCAACGGCGTGGGTCGAATGGTACGAAATGAGCGGAGTCTTTGGTTTCATTCAAATGTAGAGGCTGTGGTTAGAAGCAACGGTATGAAATCTAGCCTACAGACTCAGAGAAAGGAATGCATGGGGGGTTAACTCTGTGGTTGGCTGCAGGGAATGAGGACAGTGTGCGGTATAGCACACCTGTTGTCCATTGTTGACGTTTATGACCGTCACCAGGGTAGACATGCATGTATACATTACACTTACAGTATACTCAGGTAGAACCCTGCTGTGAAGGCATCTGCTCATTAACATGAACACAATCCTGGAATTTCACTAGTTCTCACCTCAGGGGACTCCAAGGTCCAAGAACCACATCTGGCTACAATTGAGGTGAATAAAAAGGAAGACATCAAACCAATTTTTGCTGATTTATTTTCTTTTCTTTTTACCAATATATAATATTAAAATATATATATATATATAATCCTGAGCTTTCTTTGGTTTGCTGGACTTGTTGGCGTAGCAAATAGACAGTCACAAAATGTGCTGGAATGAAATGTCCTGGCACAATCAGACCAAGTTAAACAAAAGTCTGACAAAATATTGAACAAAACTAAAAATACCCAGTACGAGTATGGTGGTGGACCTCAGTTGGAATAGAAACCAACAGAACAGAACTGTAATGCCTAATTTACGTTCCGGTGTATGACAGTTTCGCGCACAGACAATAGCCGATTTACAAGCTCACAACGTGTAGCGATTGCATCGCGCTGTGAGCTTGTAAACCGGCTATATTGCTGGCGCGCGACACAGTTGTATGACTAAGTATAAATCGGGAGTTAAAGATGACAGCTTTGTGGTTTGTTGAACGTGAAGAAGTAAATGGTGCTAAAAGAGGCCAGTCTGCAGATGCAAAGTGAGTGTTCCACTGACTGAGAGGGGTGAAATGGACCAGGCCACAACACCATCCAAACCTTTAATATAGCATAATCACGGACCTCCATCACAATTTCAAACCACAACTGTTATTAACAGTCCCGAGCATTGCCCGAACCTTACTGGAAATTAATTTTTACCTGAGCCAAGAGACGAGTTTCTTGTCCAGGATCGAGGTAGTGTTACCAAAAATTATTGCAAAGTACAACCTGGTACAGTACAGAATCAGAGAAGAAAAACCGCAGACGAGAAGAGAACCAACTGTTTGCTCGCTCCCTTGTTAAGTTTGTCATCTTGCATGTAGCTTTAATATCTGAGTGTCAACATCGTGCTTCCAAACGTCCAAACATCATGTCACACGACACACGGCGAGTGACAAGTATAAATGTTTCAGGAAGTATGTGGTGTGGTGGTGGTGGGGCATATGGAGACGGGCCAAACATTGTATGGCTTTGAGTGCAGCCCCCCCATAGCCCCTCCCACCACCCCCAATACTCCCTCCCACCACCCCCAATAGCCCCCCACCCCTGGCCGTCAGCAGGCTGCAGCGAGGAAGCGGCTCTCCACAGTGCTGAGCCAGCATACCTGGCAGGTCCTGGCAGCGGGACTTCAAAGGACCCGGCCCCTCTTTGAAACCCATCACGCTTCACCCCCGTGGTTGCTTAAAGAGCCAGTGTGCTTAACAGTTTCAGCATGTTTGGCAGCGACCATCGGCCCCAGTGTGTGTGTGTGTGTGTGTGTGTGTGTGTGTGTGTGTGTGTATGTGTGGGTTGGTTGGAGCATGGGGGCAGGGCTCAGGAAATCCTATGTTATAAGAAACAGCACTGAGGCCAAAATCAAGGTAATTTATCCCAATATCTCATCAAAGATGTCACACCGCTATTTTAACCATATTATGAACTCTAGCGTCCCTATTCTGGGAGAACATTCAGCGCAAAATAGGGAAACATTGAGTAAAACGTGCACATGCCAAGTATAGAGCCCTGGGGTCCCCCAGTCAATTAAATCTATAGGGTTTAAGTGGTTAAAATTCTAGCACCAAACCTTAGGTTGGGGGGTAAAGAGGTGGAGTAGGCTTTTTGTTTTTTGCATTGGTGCTCAGTAGCAAATGGAAAGTTACAGGGAGCCACGTATTATCTGGGGAACTTTGGAATAAAGAGCTTTCAAACCAAAAGCTCTCTTGTGATGGAATGAAGGATTCAATATTATTCCTACTTCTTCAAGAACCTGGGTCACAGCTGAAACATGAAGCTGCAAACTGCTTTCCTCATGAACAGACATGAACAAACAACCAAGGGGCAGGAATATTCTAATGGTGTCATATGCAGCAGAATTACAGATTAACAAATTCCAAACAGGAGAGTATAGTCTGTCTAGCACAGGACACAAACATTTAAATATATCAAAGAGTGACATAGTATGTTACCTTAGTCTCTTATTAGAAGAGTTGGGCTAAGCTTATGCTTTACTTAAAAAGAAAATATATATGTATTTATTCATTTATGATAATGTTATAATCTTCCTTTTGGTTTGTGATTATGTGAAACTAAATTAATAGGAAAAGAAAAACCCAGCCATTCCAAGAATTCTCTGACAGTTCCATACATACGGAAGGGTTGGACTGGAAAAACACAGTGATGTTGATGTGGGCCAATGTGTCTGAGGCACTGTCACATATCACTGTAAAAATACAGTGATGTTGATGTGGGCCAATGTGTCTGAGGCACTGTCACATATCACTGTAAAAACACAGTGATGTTGATGTGGGCCAATGTGTCTGAGGCACTGTCACATATCACTGTAAAAACACAGTGATGTTGATGTGGGCCAATGTGTCTGAGGCACTGTCACATATCACTGTAAAAATACAGTGATGTTGATGTGGGCCAATGTGTCTGAGGCACTGTCACATATCACTGTAAAAACACAGTGATGTTGATGTGGGCCAATGTGTCTGAGGCACTGTCACATATCACTGTAAAAACACAGTGATGTTGATGTGGGCCAATGTGTCTGAGGCACTGTCACATATCACTGTAAAACACAGTGATGTTGATGTGGGCCAATGTGTCTGAGGCACTGTCACATATCACTGTAAAAATACAGCCCAGGCACCATGTACAGTATGTTTAACCGCCCGACGGCGACACCTCCAACGGCCCCTTATAATGGGTCAAAATGACCACGGTATCTATCCTACTTGCTTGTCTAATGTGAAGAAGCAAGGGACCAGGTGGCGCAGAGTAAAAGGTCCTGCCCACCACCGCACAGCCTCAAACTTTGAATTCTCCATGGCTTATCTAGCTTGCCCGGGTGCCTTCACTGTCGCAACACTATAGCGACTACCACAGGGTTAGGGGTGACTGACTGTTCAGCAGAGAAGGAAGATAGCATGTTCCTTCCACATGTGTTTAGGTCCTCCTGGTGAAACTCCTCACGCGGCTGGCAGTTGTACCAGAGGAGGCACATGCTCGTCTCCACCCTCCCACATCAGTCAGCAGTGACAGGGACTCACGCACGCGTGTACTGTATGTGAATAATATAAGGGAGGTGATGGTTGCGGAAGAGAGGAATCAGGAGACTGAGTGTGCATGTGTTAATGTTATTGTAAATTCTGCTCCCTTCTTAAGCCTGCTTTGTATTTACATGCGCACCAGTGTAGTGTGCCGAGAATAGGAGATTTACTAGCAAGCTCACAACATGTAGATGCGAGGCGTTGTGATCTCGTAGATCTTTTTTGTGTGCGTGCAACACTGGCACACAAGTAGAAATCAGACTTTATCTATTGCAATACATTAGGTGGTTGCCAGCATGATGCAATTCAGCTGCTACATTACCTAGCGCAAGCTATCCTCACCAAGTGAAAAAGAATATATATATACATATGCATGCATGTATTGAAGTAGACTCACTCAGGGGACTGATGCTTGAAAAGGCGGTAAGAGGCCGTTTAAAACGAGCATGCAAGTTTTATTGACAGTGACCAAGTAGGCTAACAATCTACAATGTAACTACTGTACCTATACTTACAGTACAGCAGATTTGATTAAAGTTGATTGCAGGGGCGAAAACGTCATTTGGTGATGAATGTTTGATTGGTTACTGAATTATTATTTATTTTGTGTTTTATATTTTTAGCAAGATAACCGTCATTAGACTGACAACCTAACCCAAACCCCTAACCTAACCCTAACCGCAAGCACGGAGCAGCGCATGTCGGACCAACGCATGTCGGGAGGAAGAGGTGATTTTCTTATGTCGGATCTGCGTACGCACCCCGTCTAGAACAGTGTTTCCCAAACATTGGGTCGCGACTCGCGAGTAAATCATCTTTTTTTTCTCACATGATAAACTATATCATTTCAAAAAGATTAAACAAAATCAAAACATTCCAAAATGTAGTAGTTCAGTTCAACTTCAAGTAGTTCATGAATAAATAAATCAAAAGGTCTAATAAGTTCTGTATGTACTGGACCGATCAGATTGTTGCCATTCTGCCATTGCCAGTATGCCAAGAACATTTTTCACATGTATTGTGTTCAGTGTTTATTTTTATTTTTATTAATAATAATAATCTCACATGCACCTCCAGGGATATGGCAGGTATGGAGTCGTGTGAAACTCCACATTTGGGTCACGACTGACGTCACGTTATATTGGTGACATTGTGGGGTACTGTGATGCCCACACCCCCATACAGTATGTTAATTACGCTGTCGCACAGCGTAACAGAGTTCTTCCGCAACAAATATGGAGTTCTAAACAGCTCCAGACAAGACATCCAAGGATGCTCAGGTAAGCCATGCAGTTATTAGATTGTCTTAATTCTTTATGCAGTCGCATATAAATTGGTCTGTCTATGTTTGTCTGGGGATAATATGATAGCTTTTTTCACATATTTAGATTTTTGAGCGGCGCCGGGCGCTCCAACGTGTGGGGTGCCACGGTACAATAGTGGCAGCCAAGTCTATGGACTTATTATGTAACTTTGATGAGACTTGATGACTTCATCATCATGATAAACGGTGCCGCTGACTTCACACAAGTGTGATTTTTTAATAGATTTTTTTAAATGTAATTGTAATAAACTAGAGGTTCGGCCCTAACCTCTAGTATATCGCACAAATGTTATGCAAAGCTCAGCCAATCACAGCTCAAAGTGACACAAACTCGCAATTGTATGGATGGCTCAGGCTCAAACCTTGCCCGAATATGGAGTCATATGTCACAGATACGTCATAATAACTGAGATGTCAGACTGGCCACGTGAGGTCCGAGATCCAGATGGAGCTGTAAATACAGATATGCCCATCTCCTGACAAGCGTGGGATGCTAGACTAGAGGATAGCTGGCTGCTGTCGCAATTCCAGTGGTTATTCCTGTCTTTAGCCATGTAGATGTAACCCTCGTCTCCCCACTTCTCGCCCCAGCTGTTCTTGACAATCCAATAGGACTTGCCGTGGTGGTGTCCCTCACCCTTCTGGCCATAACCGACCACCAGCACACCGTGGTTCGGCTCTTCATCTCTACACTTCCCATCATAGTAGATGCCTGACTTGTAGAACTGGAAGGACTCGTGGTCAGCATTGATGGCTACGGACACGGGTCCCACGGCAGCCACAGCCTTCATCAGAGCATGTTCATTGCCACTGGGGATGTCCACAAAGCCGGTGCTATTGGTGGAGCTGGATTTGGGAGCGTAGTGGCACGGCTGCTCGTCCGTCCCGAGGTAAGGGTAGGATTCCTCGGAGTCCAGGCCGTGGTTGTGCTTGACATACTGGAAGGCCTGGTCCATCAGTCCACCTTCGCAGCCTTCGTTACCCTCAGGCCTGGAGCAGTCCACAAGGTTCTGCTCACTCAGAGAGACCAGCGTGCCCGTCTTCCTGAAGTGTTGGCCCTCAAGGGCCCCGGTGGCACTAAATGCCCAGCAGGAACCACAATCACCCTGGTCTTTGACGGGCGTGACGTAGCCCTTTTCCCTCCAGTCGACGGAACGAGGGGGCTCGATGGAGTCGGGCTCCGTGACCCCCTGTTGTTCATGGGACCCGGTGAACTTCCTCTGTTGGCTGCCACTGAAGCCGTTCACCATCTGCCTGAACTCCTTGGGACTCATGTCACCAAAGAGGTTCATTTCCAGACGATAGGTGTGATTGCCCATCGAATTCTCCAGGTTGTGCAATTCAATCTTCCTCAAGTTCTTCTCCCAGACCGTTCTCCTCCAGCCCTCGTCCTTCTCATGATACGTCCTGCTGTGAGAGTTCTTCCAAAGGTTCCAGTGTTCATCCAGCTGTGGGTCTGGTGTGGAGACTGAAAGAACAGCACTGAACAATAATGTCAATACCGCCAGTTTCAGCATCATGGTGACCCGCGAATTGCTTGAAGAGGGTGAAGAATGTAAAGGCTCTAGCGAGTGCTCACAAAGTTCACGAGAGCTGAGAGGAGTGTCACTGTTCTTATATTCATGAAACCCTGCCACCGCCACCATCATGACACGTGATCTAAGCCATTTTTGGTTATATTCAATCTGTCGGATTGGCTGTTCTGAACAACCGCCTTTATATTATGCCCATATATGGAGGCTCCCTGATGTCATCAGTATATGTCCATATACAGTACAGTATAGGCATAATATCGGCTCTTTGTTTCTGGACAACTGGATCTCCATAAATGTCTATACTGGCATATGAGTATTTCTCCTCATAATGAGAACAATGGGATTTATGTTGAACTGGGGAGGGTGTTTAAAGCACGCGGCAACTTAATAGCGTTGTTTCCTTTTATCAGTGGCATCCGTCAGCTGTATCGATTGCTTTAAGAAAAGGGCAACTTCACTAGAAATCACACACTCAACTATCTCAATGAGACTCAAGTCAGCACTTCAATTCAAACAAGCAGCACATTTTTGAATCACACAATAAATGTGATTAAAATGGCACAATAAATCATAAGGCTATATTTATTTTACTCTGTCACGCTGAAGCTGGTCTGTGTGGCGGTACTGTAGGTACAGTATAGAGCAGGGGTGCCCACACATTTATGACGTGAGATCTTTCAAAATGACCAGCTCAACAAGATCTACCCACTGAAACAATAAGTGTACCATTGCTGAAAATAGTTTAAATATATAATGTACCTGGGGGGGCTTTGGAATAGGGAGAAATTATGACAGGCAGTTTCTGCTGTCAAAATATGTCCCCCCCGTACACAGGTACAGTATGCTCTATACTATAGAGCATACCTGTAGTGTGTACCCACTGAACTCTCCAATTCATTTTTCCCATAGAGATTTACAAAAATATTTATATAAATTTTTCTAAGCCTAGAATCAAGCCATCCATGCAGGATCCAGGTGAATCATGACCATAACACCTTTGATTCTGTGAAAAATAAATAAATATTATTTTATGATATACTACATTTAATAAATAGTACCTTTGTTTAGCGTTTCTCATTTGTTCAAAGAATCAAAGGTTTTATGGTCATGACTCATGCTTGAAAAGGCGGTAAGAGGCCGTTTAAAACGAGCATGCAAGTTTTATTGACAGTGACCAAGTAGGCTAACAATCTACAATGTAACTACTGTACCTATACTTACAGTACAGCAGATTTGATTAAAGTTGATTGCAGGGGCGAAAACGTCATTTGGTGATGAATGTTTGATTGGTTACTGAATTATTATTTATTTTGTGTTTTATATTTTTAGCAAGATAACCGTCATTAGACTGACAACCTAACCCAAACCCCTAACCTAACCCTAACCGCAAGCACGGAGCAGCGCATGTCGGACCAACGCATGTCGGGAGGAAGAGGTGATTTTCTTATGTCGGATCTGCGTACGCACCCCGTCTAGAACAGTGTTTCCCAAACATTGGGTCGCGACTCGCGAGTAAATCATCTTTTTTTTCTCACATGATAAACTATATCATTTCAAAAAGATTAAACAAAATCAAAACATTCCAAAATGTAGTAGTTCAGTTCAACTTCAAGTAGTTCATGAATAAATAAATCAAAAGGTCTAATAAGTTCTGTATGTACTGGACCGATCAGATTGTTGCCATTCTGCCATTGCCAGTATGCCAAGAACATTTTTCACATGTATTGTGTTCAGTGTTTATTTTTATTTTTATTAATAATAATAATCTCACATGCACCTCCAGGGATATGGCAGGTATGGAGTCGTGTGAAACTCCACATTTGGGTCACGACTGACGTCACGTTATATTGGTGACATTGTGGGGTACTGTGATGCCCACACCCCCATACAGTATGTTAATTACGCTGTCGCACAGCGTAACAGAGTTCTTCCGCAACAAATATGGAGTTCTAAACAGCTCCAGACAAGACATCCAAGGATGCTCAGGTAAGCCATGCAGTTATTAGATTGTCTTAATTCTTTATGCAGTCGCATATAAATTGGTCTGTCTATGTTTGTCTGGGGATAATATGATAGCTTTTTTCACATATTTAGATTTTTGAGCGGCGCCGGGCGCTCCAACGTGTGGGGTGCCACGGTACAATAGTGGCAGCCAAGTCTATGGACTTATTATGTAACTTTGATGAGACTTGATGACTTCATCATCATGATAAACGGTGCCGCTGACTTCACACAAGTGTGATTTTTTAATAGATTTTTTTAAATGTAATTGTAATAAACTAGAGGTTCGGCCCTAACCTCTAGTATATCGCACAAATGTTATGCAAAGCTCAGCCAATCACAGCTCAAAGTGACACAAACTCGCAATTGTATGGATGGCTCAGGCTCAAACCTTGCCCGAATATGGAGTCATATGTCACAGATACGTCATAATAACTGAGATGTCAGACTGGCCACGTGAGGTCCGAGATCCAGATGGAGCTGTAAATACAGATATGCCCATCTCCTGACAAGCGTGGGATGCTAGACTAGAGGATAGCTGGCTGCTGTCGCAATTCCACAGTGGTTATTCCTGTCTTTAGCCATGTAGATGTAACCCTCGTCTCCCCACTTCTCGCCCCAGCTGTTCTTGACAATCCAATAGGACTTGCCGTGGTGGTGTCCCTCACCCTTCTGGCCATAACCGACCACCAGCACACCGTGGTTCGGCTCTTCATCTCTACACTTCCCATCATAGTAGATGCCTGACTTGTAGAACTGGAAGGACTCGTGGTCAGCATTGATGGCTACGGACACGGGTCCCACGGCAGCCACAGCCTTCATCAGAGCATGTTCATTGCCACTGGGGATGTCCACAAAGCCGGTGCTATTGGTGGAGCTGGATTTGGGAGCGTAGTGGCACGGCTGCTCGTCCGTCCCGAGGTAAGGGTAGGATTCCTCGGAGTCCAGGCCGTGGTTGTGCTTGACATACTGGAAGGCCTGGTCCATCAGTCCACCTTCGCAGCCTTCGTTACCCTCAGGCCTGGAGCAGTCCACAAGGTTCTGCTCACTCAGAGAGACCAGCGTGCCCGTCTTCCTGAAGTGTTGGCCCTCAAGGGCCCCGGTGGCACTAAATGCCCAGCAGGAACCACAATCACCCTGGTCTTTGACGGGCGTGACGTAGCCCTTTTCCCTCCAGTCGACGGAACGAGGGGGCTCGATGGAGTCGGGCTCCGTGACCCCCTGTTGTTCATGGGACCCGGTGAACTTCCTCTGTTGGCTGCCACTGAAGCCGTTCACCATCTGCCTGAACTCCTTGGGACTCATGTCACCAAAGAGGTTCATTTCCAGACGATAGGTGTGATTGCCCATCGAATTCTCCAGGTTGTGCAATTCAATCTTCCTCAAGTTCTTCTCCCAGACCGTTCTCCTCCAGCCCTCGTCCTTCTCATGATACGTCCTGCTGTGAGAGTTCTTCCAAAGGTTCCAGTGTTCATCCAGCTGTGGGTCTGGTGTGGAGACTGAAAGAACAGCACTGAACAATAATGTCAATACCGCCAGTTTCAGCATCATGGTGACCCGCGAATTGCTTGAAGAGGGTGAAGAATGTAAAGGCTCTAGCGAGTGCTCACAAAGTTCACGAGAGCTGAGAGGAGTGTCACTGTTCTTATATTCATGAAACCCTGCCACCGCCACCATCATGACACGTGATCTAAGCCATTTTTGGTTATATTCAATCTGTCGGATTGGCTGTTCTGAACAACCGCCTTTATATTATGCCCATATATGGAGGCTCCCTGATGTCATCAGTATATGTCCATATACAGTACAGTATAGGCATAATATCGGCTCTTTGTTTCTGGACAACTGGATCTCCATAAATGTCTATACTGGCATATGAGTATTTCTCCTCATAATGAGAACAATGGGATTTATGTTGAACTGGGGAGGGTGTTTAAAGCACGCGGCAACTTAATAGCGTTGTTTCCTTTTATCAGTGGCATCCGTCAGCTGTATCGATTGCTTTAAGAAAAGGGCAACTTCACTAGAAATCACACACTCAACTATCTCAATGAGACTCAAGTCAGCACTTCAATTCAAACAAGCAGCACATTTTTGAATCACACAATAAATGTGATTAAAATGGCACAATAAATCATAAGGCTATATTTATTTTACTCTGTCACGCTGAAGCTGGTCTGTGTGGCGGTACTGTAGGTACAGTATAGAGCAGGGGTGCCCACACATTTATGACGTGAGATCTTTCAAAATGACCAGCTCAACAAGATCTACCCACTGAAACAATAAGTGTACCATTGCTGAAAATAGTTTAAATATATAATGTACCTGGGGGGGCTTTGGAATAGGGAGAAATTATGACAGGCAGTTTCTGCTGTCAAAATATGTCCCCCCCGTACACAGGTACAGTATGCTCTATACTATAGAGCATACCTGTAGTGTGTACCCACTGAACTCTCCAATTCATTTTTCCCATAGAGATTTACAAAAATATTTATATAAATTTTTCTAAGCCTAGAATCAAGCCATCCATGCAGGATCCAGGTGAATCATGACCATAACACCTTTGATTCTGTGAAAAATAAATAAATATTATTTTATGATATACTACATTTAATAAATAGTACCTTTGTTTAGCGTTTCTCATTTGTTCAAAGAATCAAAGGTTTTATGGTCATGACTCACCAGAATCCTGGATGGCTTGATTCTAGGCTTAAAATAATTTATATAAATATTTTTGTAAATCTCTATGGGAAAAATGAATGGTCGATTTTGGTGTGGGTCTAGAAAACCACGCCCACTGCTATGCTCTATACACCGGCCGGCATCTCAGACCCCAGGCTCTCATGGGAGAGAGAAACAACAGTTTGTATTGGCAGAGAATGGTGCTGAGTTGCAATGCACCATACCCTCTGTTCTGCCTTCATGGAGGGCAAACAGCGCACGTGAGCACAATGCTCAGATTTCGCCCCGAAGCATCGCCACAGCTCTTCAAAGGAAACAGAGGCGTAGCTCGTAGTAGCCAAATTAACAGGGTGTGGGGGGGGGGGGGGGGGGGGGTGGACTCCCTGACAGCAGTAACAGCACAATGTATTAGGGTGCTAATACAAGCGTTTTTTCGCCCCCACATGGACATTACAATATCTTCTGCACCTCACGTGAAACAGGAGACTATATAGCTCCTGTTTCACATACTGTGAAACAGGAGCCTTGTTGTGGGCATGGGGCATTGGATTTCTACTTACCCAGCGCTGCTTGCCAGACCCGGGTCAGAGTGAACAGCCTTCAATGGCCCCTGGGTCACTGTGGTAGGACGTACTGGAGGTGTGAAAGTGATGCCGCCTCTACTCAGCACCCCATTGGCCAGGTTTAGGTTGGTCAGCTGTGAGAAGAAATGACTTGGTAAGAAGCGACAGGCTGCAGACACATGGTCAAATACGATCCTAATATTTGATACGCTGTTTTATGGGGCACTACAGCAGTGTTACAGCAGTGTTTAACCTGTCAAATCCATTACTCTGTGACCATTGCTCTAATCAGCACGACATAGGACTAGATGTGATCGTTTCCTTTATTTTCCTGCCACTAGTTGTGTGTCGGGTCCAGGGGCAGTACAGGCTCTATGGGCTAACTGCTAGCAGGGAATTTAGAGTCAGGCTCTTAGTTTTGTTTTATAAAGTGTAGTATATCTACAACAGCAATATAAGCTGTATTTTCATATCGTCCACCACTTTAGCTGGAGATTCCTTCTCCTCCTTCCTCTCTCAAACCGACAGCCTCATGGCTGTCCTCCTGTGTAGACTGCAGAAGTCTCATTTATCTAGAGTGCGCTAGGAAATGTACACAGCACATGGCAGAGCTAGTCTCCGGCTCAGCTCTGAATCCAGGTGGTCCCTCCACACCCCCCCCACCGAAACCCCGCTCCCCCGTTTTCTTCCCCTGACAGCATTGGTTATCATGACTCACCGGGCCAAATCTGTTTACAACTATACATTATCAGCACAATCAGTGCTGCCAGGCCCCTACACCCTACTCCTTACTGCTAAGTGAACATACTGCACCTCTGTCCCGGGCCCCTACACCCTACTGCTAAGTGAACACACCTCTGTCCCGGGCCCCTACACCCTACTCCTTACTGCTAAGTGAACATACTGCACCTCTGTCCCGGGCCCCTACACCCTACTCCTTACTGCTAACTGAACACACCTCTGTCCCGGGCCCCTACACCCTACTCATTACTGCTAACTGAACACACCTCTGTCCCGGGCCCCTACACCCTACTCATTACTGCTAACTGAACACACCTCTGTCCCGGGCCCCTACACCCTACTCATTACTGCTAAGTGAACATACTGCACCTCTGTCCCGGGCCCCTACACCCTACTCATTACTGCTAACTGAACACACCTCTGTCCCGGGCCCCTACACCCTACTCATTACTGCTAAATGAACACACCTCTGTCCCGGGCCCCTACACCCTACTCATTACTGCTAACTGAACACACCTCTGTCCCGGGCCCCTACACCCTACTCATTACTGCTAACTGAACACACCTCTGTCCCGGGCCCCTACACCCTACTCATTACTGCTAACTGAACACACCTCTGTCCTGGCGTACTGCTGCATGTTACGCAAAGAGTTACTATCAGTGCTGAAATGTTATTGACGTGAACAGTTCTCCAGCTGCTGTGGGGCTCCTTTACCTTACCGTGTAAAGTCAATCCTGTGCCAGTTCAACTAAAAAGTGCAAACAAGTGGAAGATGACACTACTGCTGAAACACTTTAAATAAGTTAATAACCTGAAGCATTCTGTGCATGTACATGCTTAGACAATGGATTGGCAATTGCATTCACAGTTTGTAGAATGGGTACAGTTCAAATGAAAGTACAGGTCAATACAAAATCTAAACCAGAAAAAGCAGTAAGACTTGTTTACATCAGGGTTCTCCATTTTCAATTCATCAGAACATTTAAAGACGTACAAATATATATATATATATATATATATATATATATATATATATATATATATATATATATATATACGGTATACAGTACACACTTCTATGGAAAAAAATCAGACTTGTCTGAACTGCGCCAATAATAATACCACGCGTTATTGTAACAGCCAGGCGCAGATGAAAAATGATATTATACTATATATCTGATTGACATTTATACAACTTAAATAAAGATCGGTTTCCCCAGATACAGATACATACAATTGCCGATTATCGGAGCATCTCTAAATGCAATTCCTCATACCAATTACTTGGATTCATGAACATTGCATGCATGAGACCTGTCTGTCTGCGAGCAGCGAGAGAGGGAGAAAGAAAAAAGGAGAGCCATGCAGGCAGAGACATCAGTTCCACTGGTCGCTCGCGGAAAAGTTTACGGACAGAGGATGGACAGAACTGTTTTTATCTTTTGACTGACAAAACATTTAGAGGTTAGGTAGTTCTATCGGGTTGGAATGATTTCAAACACTGTCATTTTTATTTGGAATCGCATCGCAATGGCACGCATTTTCACTCCAAGGAAATGTCGGTCAACCCGACCATTCGAAAACGTCCCCTCATCATGGATACTAATCCTATTATCAACATACAAATTCTAAGTTAACTGACGATGGATAGCTGAGCTGATGCTGAGACAAACATATAGCCTATGATGAATTAAAAGGCTCCAGCCGCTCCACCATGGCAGCAGCAACAGTTTGTGCTGCCTCGCCAAGCCACGTTACATTATTGCTGACATGATTAGACTGAGCCTCACTGATTCCGTGTTTATTATGGTAAACCTTTCATTTCATATCACACCTTAATGCACTCATAGCCTATAACTTAGGTCGCCATCATATAGCCTATGATGAATTAAAAGGCTCCAGCTGCTCCACCATGGCAGCAGCAACAGTTTGTGCTGCCTCGCCAAGCCACGTTACATAATGCACTCATAGCCTAAAACTTAGGTCGCCAGAACAGCAGGCAAAAAAAAGGTAAAAAAATATATTATTATTATTTTTGTTTTTAATTTACACCGCGGTATGTGTTACATAACCACGGTATGGCGATGTTGCACCCAGCCCTACGCCACAGCGCACAGGGGGGGGGGGGTCACTGATGTGCTATCAAAACCAATTGCTTTAAGGTTATTAATCAGTATGGAGTGGTTTACTGTGTCGAATGCCTTTTGGAGGTCTAGCTTGACCATGCCGCAGTATTTGCCAGCATCCATCTCGTGTTTGAGATGGATGGTTGCTCAAATAGAGGAGGCATGCAGTGTCAGTGGAATGGGATGTTCTGAAGCCAGATTGGAATTCGAACATACATTTTTTTATGCCATGATTTGGTAGAAAACAAAGGGTTAGAAGTAAAAAAAGAAATAGCAGGCCTCCAAGCTCAAAACGCACCACATCGGCTATTTTCATTTTTAATTTAATAAAGGTTTTGCCTATGATGACATGCCCAAAATAGGGACAGCAGGGTTAAAGTGGTTAGGCTGAGATCTGGGCAGGTGAACGAATTGTTTGGCTAGTCGTCATGCCAGGAAAAGGGAAATGTCGTGCATTCCTAAATGACAGGTGTTTAAATTAATGCCGCAGTCAACTGAACAGCAGCCAGGTCGGTGAGTTTCTCAGAAACCCGGATGCACGGTTCATTTCTTATCTCCCTAGATCTACAGTGGTTCTCAAAGTGGTGTCCGGGGATCCCCAGGGGTCCTTGAGGGGTATTCCGGGGTTTCCCCAGCAAAATGGGTTAATATAGCGTCAAAATCAACACTTTAACCCAATATATATCAGCTGTTTTTGAAGGGTGCTAGCTATTCCTATATGCACAGTTGTTTGTATGTGTGTCTGTATGATCACGGAATGTGCTCAGCTGATTGGCTGAGAACAGAATGTGATGTATGATGATAAGAGCGCTCCTCACTTCACACTAGTGTGATTTTTAAAATCTTGAAAAAGTTGATCTGCTATTTGAGTATTTTACGAGGATAAAACCAGAAAAAGCACTAAGTATCAGTTGAGAATTGTCGTGGTGCTGGTTCCTGCCAGTTTGAATGAACACTGTGAACATGTTATCTGCTCTGCTATCACACGGATAGGAATTGGAAGGCAGCAGCCAGGCTGCTCTTAATCTAACAAAGTGCCTCCGTTTTGAACTGTGAGGATTTCTCTGCCAGCTACGATGATTACGCTCCATGTGTCTGCTGCAAGCTCCTCTGGGCGTGGCTGCACCGTAAAATCATCAGTACGACTTTAACTCAAGAGCGCGTACGAATGGAACCACATGGACCGCTTTATTGTGTATCCCTTACACCGAGTGTGTTAAAGAACATTCACACAAACACACACACACACACACACACACACACACACACACACACACACACACACACACACACACACACACACACACACACACACACACACACACACACACACACACACACACACACACACACACACACACACACACACACACACACACTTAAAATATAGCTTAGCTTGAGGCTGAGACGTGAATTTTGTGTTGTACCGCGCACACACACGCACACACACAAAATAATTGCTATAGTGTTCTGTCATGCTTGGTCATGTTAGGGCGGTACTGCACACATGCAGGCCTTAAAAGTGTTAAAGAGGTATTATGTGACACATACACGCATTCATGCATGCACACACACACACACACACACACGCTAGCTAAGGCATACGCACCTGTATTTTACGTGGGTAAAAAGAAAAGACTAGTATTGCTCCCCTCATTGGGAAACAATTAGGTCCAACAAATTCTGTAATTACTTAGACCCTGTTAAACTAGTAGTGGAAGAAGTACAAACATCTCTTACTTGAGGTAAAAGTTATAATGCAGAAATACACAGAAAAAGTAACTTTACGTAAAAATACAAAAGTATGCGACACTTTGTGAACTCTCAGTAGACAAAGTATAATATAGGGCTTAATTGGTTAATGTATTTGTATGTTGTGCAATAATAATCTAAATCTGCAGTTTAACAATTTACTAAAGTTTTCAAGTAATTAGTAAAAAAGTACAATATTTGCATCAGAGACGTAGTGGAGTAGAAGTATAGTAAGCAAGTACCCTAAGTATCAAAACATTTATTATAATTACAAAACATACATTAACCACTTCAGCCCAATATACATTTCGCATTGTGAGCTTTTTTTTCTATTTTCACAATATTCTTATACATTTGACAACTTGAAATGGGACATTCTGCATAGTGAGTACTTTCTACTTTTGGTACTTTTAAGTACATTTTGATGCCAATACTTTTGTACTTTTACTCAAGTGTAATTTGAATTCCAGACATTTACTTGTGATGGAGTAGTTCTACATTGCAGTATTTACTTAAGTAAAACATGCGAGTCCTTTTTCCACCACTGGTTCTAATGAGCATCAGTGATTATTAGTCAACCTTCCAAGGTCAGCCAGCGTAACAGGGTGTTAACTTGCCTCCACAGAACTCTCCAGTGAGTTAAATAAGTGAGTTAATGACTCCTAATCTGGGCCTACACAGAAAGGCCAAAGTCTTTAAGTGCAAATGCTCAACTATTCGACTGTGTAAAATAAGACAGCAGCAGCATGCAGCAGCCGGTGCCTGGGATTAACTGTTTGCAGGAATCTCTGCAAAACAGAATATACAAGCAGGAGGAAGCCATAAAAAAAAACCTTCAGTATGTGTGTGGTCCGGTGCCATCACCCCCCAAAAAACCTCCCACAAATGCAGAGGAGGAGGAGGAGGATTAGGAGGAAGGGAGGAAAAGGTGGAATGACGGGTGGTGGTGGGGAGGGGGGGGTGCAAAGAAGCTACACACGCCAAACAACAAACCTTCATGGGTGGAGGGGGGGAAGAGGGGGATAGAAATACGAAAGGGAAGCTTTCTGCCCGGTGCCAATTTGCCACATTCTTCTATTTATAAGCATCAATTACCACAAAAAAGTGGCTGCCTGTTAAGCATCAACAGAAAGGACCCCCCCCCCCCAGCACCACCACCCGGTGCATCTGATAATGAGACCTCACACAGAGCCGGGGCTCAACTGGGCTCACCAAGCGCTTCCACCAGCCAGCTCCTCCGATGCTGCTTCCAGGTTCCACCCTCCTCCCCTACTATACAGCCACACCCCTCTCCTCTCTGCACAGGAACCTGCAGGCTGTGAGCACGCCGTGTCCTCCTGAGCTCACTGGTTCTCAACGTCAGGTCCGGGGAACCACCAGGGGTCCAAATGGACCGTTAAGCCCAAACCACACCAAAGGGTCAAGACGGGACGAGGCGGTTTTAGCGTTCGTCCCAGCGGTGTGATATGTCCTGCTGCACGTCGACCCACGTGATTCAACTGGTTCAATTCAATGGCCCAAACCACATCAATGGGTCGCCATGCATCTACTCGCAACCGTTTGGTTGCAAGGAGTTGCATGGCGACCCATTGGTGTGGTTTGAGCTTTACAGGTCTGTAACTCTGAGAGTGTACGAATGGGTCCATGTGTACACCCTCATAGTACAGTATGAACACTGAGGACTTTACCATGTAGATTGGGGTCCTGTGATTTGAGTCTCTGCCTATGTAAATTGTGCAGCTTTATATGGCAATAACCAACATATGTTGGTTATCCAGATAGGGCTAGATAGTGCAGAGTCGATGGGATGCATGGGGCGGGTCATCCAACCATAGATTAATTGCGTTCATTTTTTTTTATCCAATAAATTTCACAAATTAACTCAGTTAATTTGACAGCCCTATATATATATATATACACAGTATATATATATAATCAAATAGGGGGTCCGTAGCCTAATGCATATCAAGTTGGGGCTCCTTGAATTAAAAACGTTAGAGAATCTAAGTCCTAGCCCACAGGCTGCAGAGGCAGTCTGCAGAGCAGGCTAAGGGGCTGCAGGCGGCGTTTATACCATCCAGCTCAGGATGGCAATGAAATCCCTTTTTTCTGCAGACTCACCAAGGAGTGCACACAGCAGCAAACTACAGAACACGACCATTCTGAAGTTAAGGCGCACGCGCACACGCACGCACGCGCACACGCACACACACACACACACACACACACACACACACACACACACACACGCACGCACACGCACACACACACACACACACACACACACACACACACACACACACACACACACACACACACACACACACACACACACAGAGTGCAGGAGCCTCCGGGAGCTATGTTGTGGAATGAACGAGTGGCTCAGTGTTGTCAATCAGCGCGGGGTCAAGTGCAGGTTCGCGAGCACAAAACAAAGAGGAACACCACAGACCTCACAACGAGACACTCACTGTGGAGCGACGACATCCAGTCTCCAGTCTTTGAAGCGTTATACGTGTCTGCTTACAATTTCGCACGAGTTAAACGCGGTTCCCATTTGATATACGCTGAAATGGGTCATGAGTCAACGTGATGATGAGCCGTTAAGCCTGATTTATACAGAGTCATGTGATAGTGTCCCACGCCGAAAATAGCCAATCAATCCAATGCATCACATCAGGATGCGTTGGGATCACTAACGAATGATTGCTCTCTGATTCACATTGCAATGGCTTTTTGATTATTAGATTAATATAATCTGTGAGAATTTATTTAGACCATGAAACAATGGTAAAATAAATAAATAGCAGTACTTTCCAAGTAGTTGCATGTTGCAAGGAGTTGCATTGGTGTGGACCGGCGTTTAAGGTGATACATCTTTATCAAATAATTGCAATTAGACGATTCTCTAATCATTGCGACAGGCCTACTCACATGCTGCGTCAGCAGGCCAATGTGACTGGAGCTAGTGTAGTGGCGGGCCGCCTGCTTGTCCGCCAGCTTCTGCAGCGCTGAGATGATGGCCTGCTGGTTGGACTGGGCTTGGGCCGACAGGCTGGTCGACTCCTTGGAGACCTGCACCCCCACTGCGGAGTCAGCGGGCTTCAGCTTTGCGGAGCCCCCTCTCTTTATCACTGAGACAAGTGAAGAGGGGAAAATAATGTAAGTAGAGCCAGGACGATATATCGGCATGTATAGGTGGGGGAAAAAGAGCATCAGATCTACGAGCTATCAATTTTATTTATTAATTTTTTATAGGGCTTGTCAAGTTCAGCCTATGCGTATATTTTTCATCTATCAAAAAGTAATTTGTGTTTATTCTAATTCAATGTTGTTGAAATTGAGTCAAAGATTATTCTCTTTTTTTCTCCTCTTTGCAAAATATCAGTAAAATCATCCGTACTGTAATGATCTGTAATCTCCGAAATCGGGATCGGGATGAAACCCCAAAATCTGGCATCGGTCGGCCTCTAAACGTAAGAGCTGAGTGCACGTCATGAGGTGTATTTTTTACCTTGACCCTCAGATGTAGGCCTGGAGAGTTTCTGGCTGTAGATGTGCGCGGCGCTCGGCATGGACGACGAGGCCCCTGCCGGGGAGGAGGTGAAGGACTGGTTCCGCCTCAGCGGTGGTGACGGCCGTGGGACAGACACCGTGCTGGGGGTTAGCAGGGAGGAAGCTGCCCAGATCACCCGTGGCGGCTGGGGAGCGGCCGCGGGCGCAACAGGGGGGCAAGCCGGGGGTCGGTGGGCAGGCAGCGGTGGCACGGAGCGGGAGGCGTGAGACTTGGCCATGGACGGCGTGTAGGCCGGGGGGGGCTGGGAGGGCGGCGGACAGTGGAGAGGGAGGGAGTCGGGGGAGGAGGTGCGGTGGTGCAGCTGGATGTGGGTGGAGCCCAAGGCGGCGGGTAAGGTGGAGGAGTGCTGGGAGGCCTTGACCTCTGACCTCTGGGGGGGTTCAGTGGATATGTGGACAGGAGTCTTGGAGTCCAGGTCTGAGCCGACTCTGAACGAGGAGTCTGAGGCACTGGAGGTCTCTGTGGTCACAGGCTGCAGAGCTGTTCAGAGGAGGAGAGAAGCCAGAGCTCCTTTATCGCCAGTTACTCATTCCATGGGTCTGACACACATTTGTTCTCCCCCAATGAGGGCTAATCATTCGAAGCTGACCTCTCCTTGACACTTCATGACTCAATCCTTTTTGCTTTGCTTCCCCCCCCCCCTCCACCTCTAAGGGTTTACAAATCAAAACACTGAGATTCCCGTTTACTGTGCGTCGTGGAAGGGTGGAAACCCTGAACATTTCCAGGCAACAACATGCACACACATGCGTGTACACACGCGCGTGTACACACGCAGGAGGAAATATGACAGTAACTCACATTTAGGATGTTCACATTTGGCTGCATCTCCCGAGGCGTTTTTCTCACAACACTCTTTCTTGACATTCCTGACTTTTGTTCCTAGGAACACGCTGGCTGATTTATTTCTGTGTGTGTAGAACGTCAGAACTTCCTCCAGATCATTCTCACTGTATAGGAAAAGAAAAGAAAAAACAAAGATAAGAGAAATGGACATGTGTAAAGCAGATTTGGATCGCTGTTCGGTAGCATGTGTAATTGAAACAGTAAGGAGCATGCCAGAACTGCTAACCTTGCTTCGGCCATGTACTCCTGAAACACACTGGGGTTGATGCAATGCTCCTCCTCGCTGCTTTTCTCCTGTCTCTTCACCATATGTTGGGTCTCCTGTGAGGATAACAAGAGGAAGTTAAGACATGCATGAGTCTGTCGAGACGATAAAGTTGTCTCCCATATGCGTATCTCTCTTTCTCTATCACTTCGTCTCTACTCGAACAATGTTGTTGCCGTTTGATTGCAAACGCAAAGACACCGGATAACGCCAAGCGGTGTAATGTAATGATAACGAATTACGCATGTGTGTGTGCACGTGTGTGAGACGAGGAGTCTTGAGAATAGGTACCGTGTCGTAGAGGTGGAGGAACTCCCCCAGCTGGCGGGACAGGATGCGTCTGCGGTCTCGTAGCGGTAGCTGGCGACTGGGCAAAACCATCCTCATGTCCTGTTGAAGGTTACTGGACGCTCTCTTCAGGAAACGAATCATCAGCTCCTGGACGTGACAAACAAGACAATGTGGACAAGTTCAGATGTCGGTGCCTTGACTCACCACGTCGGTCATAAGGATTACTCGTCTCTGCCGCCCGCAATGGCTGAGACGTTCAAATGCAACGGATTGGCATGTGTTCGCGTTAATCCACTCTCCCCAACAAGGGGGTTTTGCGGCCAGTAATGATGATGCAGCGCTGCAGAGACTTTCCAATCTGGCCCTCTTTGAAGAGGACCGCATTTTCTCTTTCCATGTGGCAACAAACACCTCGTACACATTACCACTAGCGAAGTGGTTCGTGTGAGCAACGCAGAGTAATTGAATGGAAAACCAGGCGTAGATAAACATTCAAAACAATGCTGAGTATCCCACCTCCCACCATAAACAAGTACAATGAATGGGGGAAAATGGCAGTTTATGGCAGTAATATAGCAATTACTACTGGCGTACCATTTGCTCATTGTCTCTGTCCGGCCAGGCTGGGGTGGCGTTGGTTTTGCTTTCTGCCAGTAGTCGTAGCTGAACTCGCTGCAGGTAGGAGGAGAAGGCGACCCGGGCCTGCACTTTACTGCAGAACACAAGCAGAAGGAGATGACAGGGTTTTAGGAGCAGTGAACAACTGAACCCACCAGAATGATAGAATGGTAAAGCAACACAAAAGGAATAAAGTCAGTAGATATACTTTGGATGAGATGGGTTATCAGGAATTATACAGTCAATTTGCAACTACTTTCTAGTCTACCATCCCTATTTTGGGAATATACTGTACACACACAGACGGGTGACAAATTAAAGGGAAAACTAACAAATTGTTTTAGTAAGGTGCTGGGCCACCACAGGCCGCAAGAACCACTTTACTGCGACTTGGCAGATTGTACAGGTTTCTGGAACTCCACTGGAGGGATGGAACACCATTCTAAGAGGATATTCCCTTATTTGGCCTTGTGGCGGTGATGGTGGAGCACGCTTTCTAACACGTCTGTTGGAAATCTCCCACCCTCCTGCCCTCCTGTGGGGGCATTGTCATTCTAGAAGAGACCACACCCTTCAGGTTAGAAACCTTTCATTGTAAATGGTAAATAGTGCATTTATATAGCGCCTAATTGTGCATTACATTCACCCATTCACACACACATTCATACACCGATGGCAGCGGAAACCATGCAAGGCACGAACCAGCACATCAGGAGCAATTAGGGGTTCAGCGTCTTGCTCAAGGACACTTCGACACTAACTCTGGGGGAGCCCGGGTTCGAACTGGCAACCTTACGGTTACCATCCAGCCACTCTACCCCTGAGCCACCGCCGCCCGCATAGGATAAAGGTGATCACTCTGAATAACTTTGTATTGAACTGCAGTGAACCTTCCCTCTAAAAGCACAAGTGGACCCAAACCATGGCTGGAAAATGCCCACCACAGCACAACGGAGCCACCGGACCCCCTCACTGCCTACTGCACTATGTAGTTGCTGACACAGTGTGATCACATCCTGCATTGGCATTCTCAGTCACCCGATATTGCACTTTTGACCCAAATTTACAACCCTACTTAAGAATTGAGGTTTTATTTGTCGCTCGCTCGTACAGATTCAAGTGGCGAAATGTTGGTGCAGCATGTCTGCGAGACTCACTGTGCAACAGCAGCAGTAAAATACACTAAAGATAATACTGGGTTACAGAGAAATACAAAGAACAAGAAAATGAAGATGAGAAGTAACAGGCAAGACCCTCGCAACCTCAGCAGCAGTGAGCAGGGATGTGCAACAGGGAGTGTTTAGAATTAGAGGAGGGGGATACTTCAGTATCAGATGGATAGAATTTGTGATGAGATATACACATCTATACAAGCATATTGTCAGTGTTAGCAGCAAAAAAACAAAACAAAATAACCTGCAGCAATGGGGGGATGAACAATGGGGGAAAGAAATTGTGGGGCAATTTAGTATGTATAGGTACAGTATGTACAGTATAGATCAATATAAATAGAAGGTCTGAACATCTATACCAATTTGTTCTGTAAACATTCTACTGAATATATACATGCATCTGGGTGTTTGTTAATAGTCCATTTCTTCCGTCATGTTTAATTTGCTTGCATGGTGAAGGTACGAGTAAAAGGCACTCCATATCGGCGGAACAAGAACGCATGAGAACCATTATAGATCTCCCATGGATTTTACCAGTGATTTATTCCAAAAAGCAAACACTATTTCCTGATGTTTTCCCATAGATGGAAATGCAGATGTCACTTCCTATTCCTGTTAAAACACTCCTGCCTCTTGCCATCGAAGATTAAAAGGCAAATTGTGCCTGCTCAGCATCATATGGAGAATCATATGGGCCCATCATATGATAGGATGTACATTTCTTAAAGGTATCATGCAGTACACCTGTATGGAAGCTTCTGCGTTCGTTCCTCAGACAGACAGATATACTGTAGCTGTACACTCTTACTCCTCTCTTTCTCTCTCACTCACACACTCCCACCCCACACACACACACACACACACACACACACACACACACACACACACACACACACACACACACACACACACACACACACACACACACACACACACACACACACACACACACACACACACACACACACACACACACACACACACACACAACAAACATACACCCACGCACACGCACACCACAATTATCTTTTTTCTTTTTCACTTCCCTGACAGCTCATAATAAATAATCTCATCTAGGGCTCCAGCCAATTCCCTTGGAACTGACAGCGAGTGTTGTTTTGGCTTCTTATTGGAATCTCTACTACATGTCTTACAACAGAAAGCAAGCAGCAACACACATTCTGTGCATTCTGCTTGCTTACTGAGAGAAAACAAAAACAGGTTATGTGTCGCTTTCAACTAGCGACTGTTGTTGGAGGCACAGTGTGACTTGTCTTCCACCGGTATCGAAACCTGATGAATTGTTTTTGTGGCCCGAGTGAACCTGAAAGGGGGTACTGTCAGTACACCGTACAGTGAACCTGAAAGGGGGTACTGTCAGTACCCGAGTGAACCTGAAAGGGGGTACTGTCAGTACACCGACGCAGGAAAATAATGTTTTGGAAAAAGCTGTCAAACACAAACAATGATATACTGTACTATAATTGCCCGGCTCCGTTCGCAGCCCTGGCACGTGCTGAGGAATTTCTACGAACTCAGACTTGTTAATGTAATTCCTCCTCAAATTACAATTTCAGTCCCACTTTTAAAATCAATACAAGACTGGAGCCTTTGTTCCACTTTAGACAGAAGTATGTGATATTTATTAATGTCACTGCAAAAACAAAAAAAAGGAGGAGAAATCTAAATGGCTGAAGCGTGGCACGTTGCATAATAAACGGGCGAGCGGAGGCAGCTATCCAAGTCTTTCCTGGACTCTCTAAAACAAAGACAGCCTGACTCCTGCAATTAGCAAAGCCAATCACGGGCAGCGTCTCTCAAGCGGTGGTCTCCGCGCGGAGCTAAAGGCTGACGCGTACACAGTAGAACTGGGCTGGCTCCGGACCCCTGATCTTCCACATGGCGAGTTAGGTAGACATAGAGGAGTCACGCTCAAAACAGACTGATCAAAACACGACAGGCCATTCTTCTCAGAACATTTGGCCGGTTTGCCTCGGTACACTTCATATTTCCTCTGCTGGAATAAAGAAGGGGTGGGGGGGTGTTTGGAGGTCGGGGTTGGGTGGGGGGGTGTTTGGAGGTTGGGTGGGGGGGTGTTTGGAGGTTGGGGTTGGGTGGGGGGTGTGGGTTGGAGGTTGGGTGGGGGGCAGAAGGGACGGAAGTGAGGCGTGAGGAGGAGAGGGAGATGGCGTAGAAGTGAGGAGGAAGGGAGCTGCCAACATGGCAAAAACAACATCATAATGTAAACCAGAGGTTTTGAAAGTGGGGTCCGGGGACCACCAGGGATCCTTGTGGGGGTTCCAGGGGGTCACCATCCAAATGACAGAGTTAGGAACCAAATGGACACTAATGGATCTGAAACTCAGCATGTGTACAAATGGAACCAACATTATGAGGATATTGTATCAAATGGACCCGCCTCTGGCCCAAACTCATCCAGTATCAAACTGGGGGTCCTTCAATTACATTTCTTTTGAGAACCACTGATTTTACCCATACTGCATGTGCCAATTTTTAAACAGGGGCTCTCCAGGCGGTGGAGAAGCGGGGTGGTAACAGACTGACCTGAGTTCCCAGCCCTGCTGGAGGATGTGGAGCAGGTCGACTTTGGGTTTGGTGCAGCGCTGGGTCGCCATGGAGGCGGAGGAAGAGGAGGAGGAGATGGAGGAGGAGGAGGCTCCGTCGTAGACGCGTTCCAGCGGGGCAGCCGCCGGCTCTGTCCGCAACGCTACCAGAGGACTGAGAGGAGGAGGCTTGTGAGAGACTGGCTCCGGAGCTGGCCTCTCCACCTCCCTCGCCTCCCTCTGCTGCGGCTGCAGCGTCCGCTTCCGAACGCGCTCCTCTCCCTCGCCTGGCTCCTCTGTGGCGGCCTCCTCCTCCGCTGCGCTCTCAGCTGGGGAGGTGTCGCGTCCACTTCCTGAGGCAATGCACAGGAGGAAGACAATCTGTCAGCTAAATTAAGTGGATAAAATGCACACGCTCACTCAGATAGAGGGCGTCTCGTCTCTCTCCTGTGCTGTAATTAAATGAACACGATCATACAGTCATAATTTGGCCAATCGCACTATCACACACAGGGGATTTTTTTTTAATTGAAACCAGAAGGGTACAAGTGTGTGAATTAGGTCCACTGAAGCCTGCAGCATGCTACACAAACGATGCCAAACTTTTTTCAGCAGGGCTTGCGGAAGTTCTTAGAGGGCAAAACTATTTTATACTCGCTGTGGCTCAGCTCTGAGTTCTGAACATCAGACCCAGCCGACTCAGTAGTCTGCCTAGCAACACCACTGAAGCATTGTGTACAGCGTTGGAAGGGTGATTTTATCACCTAGATCTCCACTCTTTTTTATCGCTCTGACGCCCTTTGTCAAATTTGGCAAAAGATTTTGCCATTTCTTGGAACAGGTTGTGGTAGAACTACTGAACAAGAAGTCAGCAGACCTGTCAAAACCATTCTCCATACTTTAGGCCAGTGATTCCCAACCTGTGGGTCGTGAGGATATTGTAAGTGGGCCCGCCAAAAATTGACAAAACAAGATGTTATTGATATAACATTAACATAAAATAAGTGGTATATTGTATTTAAAACCTTGAAAAACTAAAGCTTTCATTATGATACCAAAACTTAAACTAGGAGCTTAAAGAATACTTCATTTGAAATTCCATTGATCCAATCCAGAACATCGTTAAAATAAACATGCTCTGAAAGTGCTAGTGGCGCACCCATCTGACCACTTAAATTATGTTTTTTACATGTTCCAATGTAGTAGTTATGGAGCCAATGGATTCCTCCCCACACAACTCTGTGTCCTACCGACTCATCTGCCAGTGAGGAGTCCCCACGAGAGGACGTAGAGCCTTCGTCCTACACCTCCCGACCAACACTCCCGACCAACACATGCTGACAAGCGCCGCCCCAGCGGGAAAGGGTGATTAATTATCATCCTCCCCGCCCGGTGTCCCTCTCCCAAACACGGGTCAATTGTGTTCGAGTAGAGTCGACGCTCAACAAAGCCGGATGCGCCGCGGTGGATTCGAACCCACAACCTCCGTGGTGGTGGGCAGGCTCTTTACCACTGTGTCACCCGAGCCCAGGTTAATTCTAACAGAGTTAGCGATCAGAATGAACGTGAAGCAAACTGAGCTGAGTGTTGTGTGGGTATCTACCAGGCATCTTCTTCCCGGGGGCTGAGTGCCGGGCCAGACGCTGCCTCCTCTTACGCGCCTCCAGAGAGGGAAGCTTCCTCTCGTACTGGAAGACGTGACCGCCGTAGAACACCCCCACCTGAAGATGCACCTTATCTAACACCCCCACCTGAAGATGCACCTTATCTCTGAGCTTTCTGTGAAAGAAAGAGAGGAAACACAACAACAACAACACAGTTAAACAGAATGGTGCCAGGAAATGGTAAAAGTCCGGATTTCCCACAAACACACATTTTATGTCATCGCTGTCAGGTAGAAACATGAATCCAAAACAGGAAGAGACCCGCGTACCAGACCAGTGGACAGGCTCCTTTTAATATTTTTTATTGGTTAAATATTTATAAAAACCTACAGACAAAATTAACCACTTTGGGCAGTATTATGCGTGTCTTAAGTACCAGGTCTTATTACTTAACTTAAGACCTGGAGGCGTGATCAATGCCATTTGGCTATTCTGAGTGGCCAAACAGCATTGACCACGCCTCCAGGTCTTAAGTTAAGTCATAAGACCTGGTACTTAAGACACGCATAATAGGGCCCAAACTTTGACTTTTTGTTTGTAACGAAAATAGTGGATCTACAAGTTCACAATGTATCGCAATGACATGTGCTGTGAGCTTGTAGATCGGATATTTTCAGTACTTTTGCACGACACTCTTCTACAAAGTAGTCGTAATTTACAAAAGATGAAACATGGAGGTAGATACAAGGTTTCCTCCCTGTATCAGTACCCTACCCTACCCCGCATACAGTATGTAGAAGTAAAACAGACAGCGGTTGGCTGGGTGGATGAGCTGGGGTTCGAGGGCGAAGCCAGGCGTGAGAGTGAGTAATGTGTCTGAGTGTCGTCTCTATTTAAGAAGTTGCTGAAGTGAGGAAGGGTGATGGACTGGTGCACGGAGGGAAAATGACAAATGTTAATGCCAACTGTGGTCTCACGGCCTCTCCAGAGCAATATATGGAAAAAGCAGAATTGGGCTAAGTTTGTGTGTGTGTGGGGGGGGGGGGGGGGGGGGAATAATATGGTGCAATTGTAATAAAATATAACGTCAAACAAAATGGTGGTTTAAGTCGAAGTCTCATACTGATTTTAAATAACATGCATACATTTGAATAACTAAAATAAGGTAAAGTGTATCAGTTTAGGGGTTTTCTCTTCATGCTTTGAGTCTATAACTATGTTTCCCATCCTGCCCCCAGCTACAAGACGCATTGCCACATAAGACACACGACACTAGCATCATACTGGAAAAACCTCAAAAACGATACTGCCACACTGCCATAGACTTTTAGCCGGTCCTCTCACCTATCCCATCGAAAGACCAAACAAACACTCCAACAGACCAAATCCACAAATTGACGACGAGGCTATTCCCAAAGTCCCGACCACAATGGAAATGCTTACCTTTCATGGAAAAGTCTGTTTGCCAACATGGAGTTCATCGATGTCTTGCACTCCAGATATCCACTACAATGAAGGAGACAAGAGACAGTAACGTGAGTAAAATAATAATCAACTACAGCGGGGTGGGGTGGGGTGGGGTGGCCCCCCTGGTGAGAGTCTGACAGGCTCATTTGTGGTAAGTGTGTTAAAATGGTGGAGCTACTGTGATACAGCCACTCTGAATGCCTCCACTGTTAAACGCCCTCATAATTTCCCCCCGACCACTCAATAACATACTGTTAAAAATCCCACTAAACCCATGCTACTAACAGGGCCATAAAGCTAATCAAGCAGCAAATCCCTCATATAGGAATATGGGCTGTAAGCACAAAAATGGATTTCCTCTCAAACAAGAGGGTTTAAATGTCATTTAAATTTGAAGTCACTAAGGGGCATGAGCCATATGTATGCGGGCACGTGCGTTGTGCGTCGTGCGTTTATATATATTGCTATATATTCAACAGTAATAACCACAGTAAACCAGTTGCTGTCTACTGTATATGGCTTGGTGTCAGGCACAGATGTTTAAAGGGTAAAAAGGAGATGCTGTGTTCATGACAACGCTTCAAACTTGTGAACAACTAAATGAATGGTCGACATCCAACTCAAGGGTAGGAATTTCAGGCACCATCTCTCAGCTCTGATTTCCCCGAACCCAAGCTCCACTGATATCCTTAACAGCAAGAACATGGTGGGAAGCATTCTTCGTGATCCATGTTTGTTTAATTTTAAATACATAATTAGATCCATAATTACGTACAATTAGTTTGTATCGTTTCCTGTGGTCATCCATGTTTGTTGACCGCATGAAAGCAATTTGTGTGGAGGTTGACAAAAAGCGAACGTGTTCCGACTAGTTGTCTTGAACGCAGCTATGTAACCCAGTGTTTTGCGGAGTTGCCAACACATTTATTTAATATGGGTTGCAAGTAAAAAAAAAAAGAAAAAATCAAAAGATTTTCAAATAAATCCACCCAAAAAGTTTTCATAAATTGAAATTATTTTTGGGAAATTTTAAAGAAATTCCACAAATAAAAATAAAACAAAAAAACATTGTAGCTTGTAGATCTGAAATAAATAAAAAATGATTGGGCTAAAACGTTTGGGAACCACTGATAATTCCCTGGTGGTGGGTGAAATGCTGTCAGGATGAGGTTACCTGTATATCTCCCAGGTGGCTGCAGTGGGGAAGTTGAGGTTACCTGTATATCTCCCAGGTGGCTGCAGTGGGGAAGATTCGGATGAAACCTCCTCTCCTCTCATGTTCTTCCTTGATCTTCCTCAGCACTTTGATCTGATGTTGAAGAGAGACAACTGGTAGAGCAGTGGTTCTCAAAGTGGGGTCCTTGGCAGGGTTCCAGGGGGTCCCTGGGTCAATTATGTAATATCAGGGACCAAATGGACCCTTAACAGTCTGTAAAGGGGGATCGGTGGCCTAATAGGGGTACTTGAAATTGTGAACCAATGTGTTATGGTGACATTGTATTAAAAAGTGCCCTAGAGATCTACTGTTAGGTGTGGTCAGTGCTAATTACCTCCTCAGCGCTCATGCCCAGAGTGCTGTCTCCCAGGCCCTGTTTGCCTCCCAGCTTGACCTTTGATCCCTCTTCGTCTGGGTTATTGGCGGACATGGGCCTCTGCCGCTACCAGATGGAGAAGGAGGGGAGATAAGTCTACCATCGCTGCATCTGTATTTCTTTATTTCCCCAACATGTTTACAGAGAATAGGGTGTTTCAATATCCAAAAGAATTGCTGAAAGCAGGTTTTACGTCTCAGTCGCACCTAAGAAATCACAATTACTGATAAGATAGGCTAATCTAAACTAAGTTAAACTACAGTACAACTATCTTTATAAAATGAATGCAATGGATCATTCCAACAATCCTAACAGTTGCTTAAATGACACTTATTTTTCACTGGCATTCCTGGCACCCTCCGTGCTACATGAACTACTGGGGCCTGATTGACGACTTTGGCATGCAAGTTTGAGCTCGGGCCAATACAACGGGGCATAACCCCACAGGATCACATACAGAATTTGTCATCTAAATAGCGAGGGGATTACATTTAATTTGTCTGACGGGGCTGGGGGGATACAATGGCAGCCAAAGACTGACAAGGCCTAATCCCCCTGAAAGAAATCCCAACCGCTGGCCCTAATCAGCGCACAGGGAGAGGACGGACAGGTTCTCAGTGGGCCCCTGGGGTATTTTAACTGCATCCATGACAGTGCTGCTTTAGCAGTGGGCTTGTATTTGTAATGTCTTCAGACACTAGCTGAAAGTCTGAGACATTAAAAGCAGAGACATTGCACAGCAATGTTCACGAGAGTCTGAGTCAAGCACTGCAATGCAGTATTGCAATGCAGTCTTGCCAGGGGCCACTTTGCTAATGTAATGGGCATTCTAATCAAGATGGCATTTAGAAATCAATAACAGGGGAACAGGGCCATCTGTCTGTGTCACCATAATCAAATACTGCACTACGTAGCAGAAAGCAGAGAGTGGCTAGACTGGAAGAAATATGGTGATGTTCTTACCAGTAATTTAACAGGGGTCAGTAGCAGAAGGGGAAAAAAAGGCAAAGCTAGATTAGTTTGGAACATGGATGAGACCGAGGAGGACTTACCACTCTGGTCTGTGGTGTTCCTGTCTGTGCAGAGAAAGAACGCTATATGGAGCAACAGGTGAAGATGGTGAATTGAGGCAAGCATCATCATCTCGACAGCACGCACACACGCACACTTGTATTCCTACACTTGTGGGGATATACACATTTTAGGAGAGTAATGTCATACATGCCATTTGTAACCTTAAACCTAAATCTGGTTATACTTAGTTGAACGCAGGTGTCAAAAATATACGATTTACAAGCTCACCAACATGTCACGCTGTGATGTGTTCAAATCCAGCGTAACTCTCATAACTCAACCCAGAAACCTTTAACTTTTAAATGTCCTAATCCTTAACCTAACCCCAAACTGAATCTTTGAGGACCAGGAAAATGGTCCTCACTCCGACTATAATTCAAATTCTACTACACTTGGGAGACATTTGGCCCTCACAGTGTGCATGCACGCGGCGTGCACGCACACACACACCCACCCACCGTGCAGGGTATTTAAATTCAGAATAAGGTGGGGTAGAGATCTGTCTGATTTGGTAATCTCCCAGCAGCAGATGCCGAAGCCAAGGCTGGGTTGCAGTAGTCGAGTGGCTCAAGCCAAGTGTTCTTGCTGCTGTGCCACCATTAAGCAATAAGGCCTTGGGAGATGATTAGTCACGTGATTAGAGATGATAAAACAATACACCACAGAGTGTAGCTCCAAGTGATCTCACCCCAACTGGGTAATTGCATTAGCAGTTGTTTTTCATGAGGGTGAATTTTCCATGAGGGTGAAAGAGGAGCTCAGTGGCAAGTTGGCAACGGCCTGAACATATAGTACATACATGACAGATCATGTATGAATGGTAAGAACATATTGTTTCTGTTGGGCAGAAACCTTGTATCTCCAGATTTCAACCTTTTATGTCTTTTCATTTAATAATTCCATACTTGGTCATAGAAGTGTGTTGCGCAAAAGTAGCGATTCAGCATTTAGTTTTACATTTTTGAAAGTGAAAGTGGTTAAGTGTGTCTGCAGGTTTTATAAATATTTTTTACTCTACATTTTTATTCCACGATTTTTGTAACCCATTCTTTTCACCCAGTGCCAATTGTCTAGTGTAATCCTGGGCGCTACACTCCCTCTGCCAACCTGGGGAGAGCAACGGACTGACCTCATGCTCCATTCCATGCATGAGGAGTCCAAACCACTTCTTTTCACCTGAAGGGGGGGGGGGGGGGGACGTAGCGTGTGGAAGGAACACGTTATTCCAACCAGTTCCTTTCCCCTCCATCAGGCGGGGGGGCTGGCCAGAGGGAGGCAGTTTAGAAACCAGGACTACTGCCTGTTTTTTTTAACATGCAAACTCCACAAAGAAAGGCCCTTTTGCCTATGGTATGGGCAGAGGAGAGAACACGCCCACAGCGTCCCCAGCGGGAATCAAACCTTGTGACTAAATAATAGCTAGCTACACTGGATGCATTGGAACACAGGTTATTTTTTCCATTTCCTGACAAGTAACTGATCTGGACATAGAATGTTTCCACCCAACAGCGACGATACAGTGCTACAGATAAAAAAGTATGGCAAAAACATAACATACATGACAGATAATATATGGCAAGAACATGTATATTACATACATGTAGTATACAGTATATGCGCACGTGTGTGCGTCTCCAGTACCTGACTTCTTCTGGAGTCCAGTGGGCCTCTGTCAGAGTGTGGCCGTCTCAGAAGTGGGTCCTGACACACAAATCCTGTGAAGATGTGATGAGTTGTATAAGGGGAGAATACAACCAGGAACCAGGTTTAAAATAGTATGTACAGTATATACTATACACTATATTTTATTTCCTCCCATGGGCAGTAAATACTGAAAGGAAAAAGGTTTACTTCACACCTGATCTGTAATACCACACTGCTTTAAAACAACTGGCTGTGGAAAAACCCTCCATGTTAATATCTGAGGATTGTGTACATCAACATCAATCAGTGTAATACAAAGGTAATATGAATTTAAAGTCCCCGCAGTGCACCACCTCTAGTCTGAACCAAATATAGCCGATCTACAAGCTCACAAGTCTCACCCACAACACGTTGCAACGGGACAGGCTGTGGACTTGCAGATCTGCTATTTCTGCTAAACAAACAATGTGGTTTAAGACTGTCAAATTAAAGTATTGAATTGCCATTATGCAAAGGACTGCATGAGTCCTAATAACATAATGTCTACACTCCAAACCAACTTAGAATCCAGAAGGCCTCAAAGTAAACATAACTTCATTCTACCATTGTGTGTAAGGTGACACATACACATGATACATTCAAAGAGGGCCTCGTCTTCATTATAAATTCCCCACACTCAACATTACGTCATCACTCTCTTCTTACATAGCTCACCGAGAGCTAATTGATGGTGAAATGGAGAAGTTAACAAAACATGTTTACGTTGTATCTTGTGCTCGTACTTGGCGTGAATCGGGTCAATCGACAGCTCAGGGCCTCGAGGCTGTTTGTGCTACCTCATCCAGACGTCAGGTAAGGACCAGATCCGTGCCACGTTCTTGCCTAAACGCAGCAATTATTGCAAACATGGGGCTGACGTGCGACTGACAGCTACACACGAGGGGAAAATGAATGCTAATGGCATGTTGTCATTATTTACAGCACTGGGATGTGGCCCAAGTGTTATCAGCCAACAGCGCTGGGGTTTGTTTGGTGAATAATAGATGGGCTATGTTTTACATGCCACTGCTCATTTTCCCCAGGCCCGCTAATGCCTCAGTCCAAAGATAACTGGCAATTTATGGCTCTCTGCTCTGGTTTAATGAGCAGGACGGGAGCCGTGTCGAGGGTAACGCATTACTTAAGTAACGCATTACGTAATGATATAATAATGAGTAACAACGTAATAGCACTTTATTGGGTGATATTATTACAGTGTATATGTAACGCATTACTTTAAGCTTCTGAATGCTTGACAACGCAATTTGCCTTGGGCTCAAACCCGGGTCTTCGTGCGCGATAGGAGCATACAGTAATAATTATGATCTTTGATCATTGATTACGAGCTGAGCCAACAAGCCCAAAACATATCGTAAAAAAAAAAGAAAGAAAACATAAACAAGTATAAAAGGTAAATATTACAAACTTCCACCACTGGAAGGTTGGGGGGTTCAAGCCACAGCCTAGCCAGGGTGCAATCATGTACAAACAAGACTCTGACTGCATGGCGGAACGTCAGCCTAGTTGGAGGCCTCCAGGCCAGAAGATGCTATGGACCCAATCAAGATGCACCACCACGAAGCTGTGATTATATCTGTCACGGGTCCATTTGGTTCCATTTGTACTCAGAGTTAAATGAACACAAAGGTTTTCACTGTCTGTTCCCCTCTAGTATGGGACCAATTTGTCAGACTGTGTGTGTGTGTGTGTGTGTGTGTGTGTGCGTGCGTGTGTGCGTGCGTGCGTGCGTGCGTGCGTGCGTGCGTGCGTGCGTTGCATGTACAGTACATGTGAGATTCTTTTCAGGTGCGTTTATCATGATACTCCTAAGCTCTGGCTGTTATATGAGAACACAATAATGATGATGGGACCACATGTAACAAAGGCTCATCTCATCCACCACTGCAACCTTCTGTTGTATAAACAGTGTTGATCTGCGCCTTGGGGCCAAGCATTTTTATGTCTGCATGCTAAAGATTGCTCTAGCTTGACAATGCAGGATCCAGTTTCTAAAGAAGTCTTAATGACTCCAAAACAACCAAGTCCTCTGTTGACAATTTTTCCCCCCACAAGTCATTTAATGTCAATTAATAATGGCTGTGGTTTTTGCACAATCCTGGTGCCCCATTATGGAGCCACCCAACTATTTTCTAATACGCTGTGCACATAGTTAACTACCAGAATGTGGCCATTGTGAGCATTTAACTGTAAGACAATAGTTGACTGTCTCCGGGGCTGAAAACCTTGGTCAGTGAGTAGAGGCCAATTAACATCTGTGCCTTTTGTGCAAGGTTATGCTTAAACTAAATCTCGTAAATAGGAGACACAGGGCTGAGAAACACACACACAGAAACACATGTTGCAGAGTAAGTCTGTGGAGTCTGCAGCAGCCCACTGTAGATGTGGGGATCCTAAACTTGTTCAGCTGGAGACCCAAAAGAGACATTTGTGTCTACCCGGGACTCAAATGTACAAAAATACATGAATGAATCACAAGTCCTATTTCAAAAATAGTCCAAATAGCTAATGTTGCATTGCAATGCCTTGTGAGCTTCAGAGCTTGCATATCAGATATTGTCAGAATTTGTCACTCGTTTCTAAAAATCTAATAATTATTTTGTTTTAAATGATTGCATTTTTAAAAATAATAACAGTTAAGACAAGAAGGCATTTACTGATGATGACCCAGAAAATGGGCCCACAACCCATGGGTCGCAACCATTTGTTTGGGAAACACCGGCCTAGAGCAAGAGACTTCACACAGCTCCTACACAATAAAATGATGTGTTAATTGAACTCTGCGAGGGTACAAATATAACCGAATAGGCTGGCATTTGTACCAGCTCGAGTTACTGAGGGTTTTACAGGATTGTACAGTAAAGGAGTCCACAAAGCAGATGTGGTCTACACAAGCACCTATATACGTAACAAAGCAATCTGCATGTTGGCCAGGTCAGTGGTTATAATATCCCATACCTGAAGGCTATTTGCAGTTGCACAATAGCCAAAGTGCGTGCGCATCAACTGCCATTGTAACCCGTCAGTGTCTTTGAACAAGACAAGACTAATTGCTCAGTCATTGTACAGTATGTTATTCTGGGCACAAGCATCAGTTAACAGATTTAAGAAGTGTGCTGGTTTAAACAATTAATGCTAGGAAAGCATCATTTTAGATTTTAGCTATTTAGCATGGTTCTCAAAAATAAGCACCCTGGCACAAAACATGGGAGGGTCCGCGGTCATACCGGTATAGTCCTTGACTCCTACCTCTCCTACCTACAAACGTTCTTATGGACCTGGGCGACGGGCGTCTTACTGTATGCTGAGGTGTAATCATCGGAACAAGTCATTGAAATTCTCCCTTTGACACATGTACTCACCAACAAGAGAAAACATGTCAGATAGCATGCTGGACTTAATCTTCAGGTCCAGAGGCGCGTCACTGGAAGGAAGGAAAAAAAACAATTATGTACAATATTTATCCACTTAAACCCCACAGTACTTTATTGGCTGTGTCCCCCAGGGGTCTATATTTGATACCCTCCCTTTTCCCCTCTACCAGAAAACAGCCTATTGGTCTACAAACTTGCAACGTTTTTCCCGGCCGGACCCCCTTCATTCATTCTCTATCAGAAATTCATTCTGCTCCTTTAAATCAGTTTTCTCTCCACGTCAACTCCCTTCACTCTCATTCGCTACAAGCCATCTCACTCACGGCCACATTCCCTCAGTGCAAATCAGGCGGTCCATTTAAGCATTCACTATTCTGCATTCACTCTAAATGCTAGCTGACACAGGAGTTGTTCAGATGTCGTCGTTCAAATTCCCTCCACCTCCCCGGCCTCCTCCCTGTGGCATTAGTTCTGTAATGGGTGATTCTGTGCTTATAGTGTGATTTAGGGGTTGGTACCATGATGCTTGGTATCAAGTTCTGTAATGGGTGATTCTGTGATTATAATGTGATTTAATAATAATAATATCTGGGACTTCTATAGCGCTTTTCAAAAAAAAACAAAGACGCTTTACATGTGTGGGGGCCGGGGGGGGGGGGGGGGGGGGGGGACAAGAGAAAGGACAACTTCATTAGAAGAATAAGTAAAATAAGAATAAAACCAGTAAAACATTACATGTAACAAGTTCACATCAGCTGGGGAATGCCAGTCTGAACAGGTGGGTTTTCAGTGTGGTTTTGAAGGATTTATGGATTGTTCTATTGTGATTTGTATTTGTGGCATATGGTATTCAATTGAAAGTTGTTATGTTGTTCATGTAATGTCTTTATCTTGTGCTTTGCTCTGGGAGGAGGTTGGTGACATCAGACTATCAGAGCTGTGTCTCGGTGCACAGGTAATCTGAGATATCACATGAGCAGAGCCACACCGCCATACTAAATGCAATAGCTTTGCAATAAATGGTTAATGGTCATTCTGAGCTGAAGAGTCTTAATGAACTGCTATTTTTGGTGAATGTTTGCCTACTTTCCACGAACGTTCGCCCATTATGACATGTCCATAATACGGAGCTTAAACAGGCTTAAACCCAGCAAGACTTGTCTATCAGGCTCACATATGTTAAGACAATGTCGTACATACTACAATGGCATCTATCACCAGCAGCTCAGCTTTCACTTTTTTCTTTACACAAATACCATCATATACCATAATACCGTGGTGAAATGTCAGGAAGGTATGAAGGTATGAAAAGATTGATCCAGCCTAAGTCTAGTGTTGCTTCTAAAAAATGGATTAGCTGTCTAACCTTAAGGACATTTTCTTGGTAGCGTGCGTTTCTAGCGGAGGAAGTCAAGATAAAAGCTTTGGCAAAAACTCTCACCCTAAGGGTATTTATCAACATGTGAAATGTAAACGGCCTTTCAGTGTAACAGCTACTGTATTAACAAGTGCTTTTTTCCTCGAGGCTTAAGTGTGTTTACACGTAGAAGAAGGAGAAGAAAACAGAACAAGTAGCATATTCCAAGAAAAACACTGGTCGTTTTGCAGCATGAGATCCTCCGGAAACAACAGGCGAGAGATGAACCGGTGACTAAGCATCCTGAGCTGATAAGATGGAATCACTCACCAGGCCAGGGAAGGAGAGAGGTTCACCTCCAGCAGCCAGGGTTTGAGGTTGGAGTCGATGAGCACGTCAAAGCCATACAGCTCTGCAGAGAGAGGGACACGGTGGGTGAGTTTTCATAGTCGACTGCATGGGGGAAGTCAGCAGAGAAAGTCACAATAACAAGCTTCTCTGATTGAGTGATTAACCAGCAGATCATACATGATGTTATCTGTGTGATATGACCACAGTCCAGGACTGATTTCCATTGTGGCAATGTGTGGCATTCATATTTAAAATAGATTAAAAAGAAACCATAACAAAACATCACAAGACATGACAATGTAAATACTATAATAAATATAACTGCTTGAAACACACAGGTGCCTTATCCAACAGCCAGGTTTTGGTTAGATATTTATTTAAACATTCTCACATTTGTAGTTACATGTAATTTCATTGCTGTATCAAAGCTGTTTCATTGAGAAGCACCTACTAAATGTAAAATATCCCTTTCCAACAAGAATTTAAAACACACATTAGCTGTGCTGGCATTTTACTTGATATATTGAGATATTGTGTGCCTCCCTGATGTGAGAAGAAAAAATGGAAAAAAAATCTGAATCATGGTCAGCCTGGACAAAGTTAAAAGGAAAACTAACTATACGCACATGGACAGTGAGTGCTGGGTTAAAAACATACTGAATTAAAAGTAGAACCGCACACCAAGCCAAAGGTAAAAAAAAAGACATCTTTAACTCATTAAGACTTGAAGCCGATTCTAAAATATTTTCAGAAAAAAAAGGAGAAAAAAAAAACATATGTTACTACTGTATATCAGTGGTGCTGAAACTTTTTCATTTCAAGGACCCCCAATATCGTATGTATTTGGCTGCGGACCCCCCATCTCAAAATATTGTGTTGCAGGGATCCCCAGAAGCAAAGATTTTAGTTAAAAATGTTTAAAAAATATCTATATATTCAAAGATTTGCAGAAATCTGAAGAGAAAATAGCAGATCTACAAGCTCATAGCACGGAACAAAGTGACGCGCTATGAGCTTGTAGACAAAGTGACACTACATTCCACTGAAAACCAATTGACTTCATTGAATTGGCTCCTACTTATGTGTGACTGATGATGGAAGAATTTTATGGTATAAAAAAAGAAAAGTATCAACGCAATTGTGAAGTGCATTCTTATCACAGGCCCCCACAAAGTGTCAACTGGCAACGATGGCAAAGGCCTGTGTCGTTCTGCTACTGATTATGTGGCGTATTGTATATCCAATCACTCAGGAGGAGGAGAAAGGTACATCAAAGTGTGCTACTGAGGGATTACATACACATTAGTGCTCCTCTGGAGCTGCTTACATCAGGCCGTGGATCAAGAAGTCAATTGCGGTTTGCGAGGAACATTTTCATGCATGCCGCCTGTAATTCTTTCCGGCCTACGTATCGGTATCATCGTCACCACGTGTTAACAAGAAGGACATGACTCTATGAGCGACGGAACAAAACGACTCAGTCACAAGGTCAGTGTTTCGTATGACTGAGGTGTAACAGAAAGAAAGGTGTGACGAACTAATATAGATGTTACATGTAGGGCGGAAACTTTGCATGTCCAAAACCAGGAAATGCACATGCTCTGGGGGGGATCCCTGTGTACAAACTCGATCATCCATTCCCTCTGGCGTTCCTGGGGAAATACTGTACAACCCTGGCCTGTGGCAGCCTTGTGAAAGCCCTCCTCACCACTCCCTCACACTGCTCTGGGGAGTGTCACGGCAAGCCAGCGGCCCCCCACCCCCTGGCCCCAGCTGCAGCCAGGGGGGGTGGAAAGTTAAACCACAGCATTTCACAGGGATAGGGCAAAGCACAGCCTTAAAGCCAATGGAGTGGGAGGGGGGGTGGCGGGGTCCCTCCTAATGGCACTTCAAAAGAACAGACTCTGTTTTGAGAATAGGCCAGAGGGCTGGCGGTTTCAAAGCTGCCATAACCAACGTTGTTTATTCTAGCATCCGCAGGTCAATGCCAGTGTTAAGCACACAAAAGCCAGCGTGACGGCGAGCGATGTCTTCTCACTGTGCTTGGCTCGAAAAATGACAGGCTGAGCACCGCTAGTTCAGCTGGACGAGGTACATTTATAGTGCCGTAAATTACAGATGGTTTACGGTACAAAATAACACAAAAAAAGATTAGATTAATCGATTCACATTGAGCCTGTGCCTATTAAAAGGTGCTTCTAGGAACAACAAAGACTAACAAGAGGTTAGTCAGATTGAGACTTGGCCTAGCGAGATGTCTGAATCGATCTTCTCTGGGCAACGAGCATGCACAGTGCTCTCCAATATCTAAGACCCCAGACCTCCCCAGCTTACTCTTGGAATTCAGACTGTCTACACTTCTTCAAAACACTCATGAATTTCCTTACTCTCCATCTCTTTTTTTAAATGCTGTCAATCTCACACGCTCTGCATGTGACAGAGATTTGTCTAAATCCCAAACAAGCGCCCTGATTGCACTTAGCATAGTCCTAAAATTACACTATGGGGAGTTCAAAGTAACATGATATATAATCTTGAGGTTCAAGATCGGTTAGTATTAACAACGTACTTAGTGTGTACAGCAAGATGGAGCTGAACAAAGTTTGTCATAGTACTGTATGTCCTCGAGACATACTGCAATCTAAGCTGCGAGACCCATTTTGACTTCAGATGTGGGATTGGATGAGTACTTCGCCACTTAAACCCTATATACGTGATACGTCACCGACTGGTGTCTCTACTTGGTCCCCACCTTGTGTGTGTCTCTCTACATTTTATTCCTTCTGTGAAAAAAGCGGATCTAAAAGCTGCTATTTTTGCTGAATGTGTGCCTATTATCACATGCCCAGACTTGGGATGCTAGGATTCATGTGGTTAAACAGTAGTTGTTAAGCAGAAGACAAGGGATTTGATTTTCCATTTGCAGGCTCTTTATTATATAAAAACACACATAGACAGACACACACACAAACACACACGCAAAGAGAGATACAGAGAGACAGAAAGAGAGAGAGAGAGAATCATAAAACATAATGTATTAGTCTTGGGGAACGGAGCACTGGAATAAATTGGTTTGGGCCCAGAGTGCCTCATCAGTGGCACCACAACAACAGGCGAAAAGGGTGGGCGGGAGGGGGGTGGAACGGCACCACCTCGCCAAAACCCCGACAAGCAGACTCCATGTGCGGCGCATTTTCCTCCAATTAGGAGCAGACGCCGTTCCTGCCCCACGAGCCTGCGGAGCCGCTCACTAGCTAGACGAACGTTTGTTCTGTGGCTCAACCGCTGCCTTTGGGGAGCGCTGTTAATGTGTCCACAGAGCCCACAACAAGCATCGCAGACAGGCAGAGGAGGAACCAGTGAACATACACATCACACCCATTAAAGGAAGGGGGGGTGGGGAGAAAGGAAAAAAGTTGACAGGAGAGAAGAAAGCATGCATGATGAAGAGGAGTATTTACTTCTTTTTTTTGCTGTTGGGCTGAGCACTGCTCTAAAACTCCACACACCACAAGGGACATGACTCCCCGAAACAATGATCCCTCCCCACACCCCGCCCCGCCCCTGGCCAACGCACATCGTTGGCACGGGAGAACATCATGAAGCATCCTTCATGTGTTGTGTGTTTTTGTCATCAGCTACGACAATTGAATTAGCCTTGCATCATTCTCAGATAAATTATTGCCTCTGAGCTGCTTCTCTGCCGTTGAAAGTGATGAGAGATGCGCGGCGGTGAGCTCAGAGCCAGACACACGACAGACGCCCTGAAGACAGCAAATATAAGGGCTAACAACATGTAGCTCCATCTAGACACAGGGGCCCCCGGGCCATTTATCGCTCTAGAAAAGACTTTGGATTTCATAACAGGCCTGGACATGATGATGATCATGGTACCCCTATTTTTGGTACAGGAAAGCGTGTGTCTATCTGACAAATGTGGGACAGGGAGGGTGGTTCAAAGGCGAGAGCTTCAACCACACTGTGCACTTAATGAGGAACGCTCACTGGAACACAGGACCAGTAAGTGGAATGTTTTGTGTGTAATAAAATAGGCCTTTGGCTTGGCTAATCAGATCTCAGTCAAAACATCTCGTAATCAGTATCCCTCAGTAAAACAGCCTGTCCATTAATCATAAGGCAGTGGTAAGAAGCTGCATGGGTGGCATTCTCCACGCACGCACGCACGCACGCACGCACGCTCACTCATTCTCTCTCTCTCCCTCTCACACACACAATAGCCACCACACACAACTCTTGCAGAAAAAAAAAAGAACAGAAATGTGTTGTTTTTATTTCTTCCCACAACAGACATTACAACACTATACAAAGATTTTGTTACCGTATAGCCCTGTAGATAGGCAGGACAATTTGGGGCGGAAAAAAACTCAAATCCCAATTTGAAAAACAATAAACAACGGATTAGAGACATTAAAATAGCAGGGAGCAATTTGCCCCAAATTAAGATTATAACTTGCTTTATGGCCTCTCGCATGGCTGCTGTCCAGACAGGCAGAGAACACACTGTAACAGCATAATGTGCGTTTTGAGGGCGTGTTCCCTGGTCTTATAACCACACTTACTCATTAGGCTACCATACACCACAACATTCTGACTAGGACTGGGTGATATGGACTCATTAGGCTACCATACACCACAACATTCTGACTAGGACTGGGCGATATGGACTAAATACCTCAATATTGATTTTGTGACAATATTGCAGGGATTGTTGGGATATTAGTGCTTTCGCAAAATATTTACACAATGAGATCCTTTTATAAATAATTGGGTTGTGGGTTGCTAGAATAGTCAGGTATGTTTTGCATCACTTTCGTGGTTGATTCATCGATTAACGGGTCAGTTTGGTCTTAGTCAGTCAAGCCTTAGGTGATAGCCGTTTGCCATGCTTTTTTTCCTTGTACATCTCTAGATATAACACTTGCATTATGCCAGTCTATAACTTCCAATAGCCAGACTAAGCCAGTAGCCATTGTGAAATCAGAATGTTCAGTACTCAACCTCACCAACATGAAAAGGCTGGTTTCTGCATCATTTGATAGTGACATGCAGTGAGAGAGAGAGACAGGAGTAGTGGGAGAGAGAGGGAATAACATGCAGCAAAAACCAAAAAGCCTTGGGTCAGATTCAAACCCCGGACTGGCTGCAGGAAGGACTATAGCCATACGTACACGTACAGTATGTGAATGGTCCAAGTCATGAAGTAGTTGTGGATAAATTCCTATGACAATTAGTCAACTAAGAACTTCTTTAGTCACTCTAATGCAACTTTTAAAACCAGTGGAAGACAACACTTATGCCATATCACTATTTCAATCCCAAAACTCAGATGAAAATAATATATTGATTTTCATTTTTAGCTTATTGGTCCACGATGACAATATCAAGTCAGAGCTTTTGACAAGCAGGAAGAGAGGAGAGACAGTTTAAAGTTTAAAAAGGCAGTGCTCAGAAAACACGTCTCCTCTGCGGTTTGAGCTTGGATTTTATTTGAGAGGGGAGTGTAAAAAAAACAAAAAACATTGTGATATGATACTGGACTCCCTGGAGAACACACACTAAAATACTCAAAACATGGAACCAAATGGACCCATAAAGGGGCAGTTGGTTCCATTTGTGCACTCTTTGAGCTTACATGAACACAAAGGATTTTACTGCACAGACCTGTCGGCAGCCCTGCACTCATGTTTTACCCCGGCTCCTACATGTCTCTGTATGCCCGTGTGTGTGTGTTGGTGTGTGTGTGTGTGTGTGTGTGTGTTGGTGTGTGTGTGTGTGTGTGTGTGTGTGTGTGTGTGTGTGTGTGTGTGTGTGCGAACACACACAAACACACACGTGTATGAAACACACATTGCATGTAGCAGCCCACCTTGAGAGAGAGGCAGAACAACAGAGAGATGTCGAGGGTGGTCCGCTGGAACTGTCAGTGTCTGCCTTTGGAAACCTAATCCTGCAGGAACACTGTGAACGCTGTAATTAAGTCGCCCAGGGCCACTGAAGACAACAAAATTACACGATATTCAACAGTCAACCGATATCTCAGGAGCTTAATGGGCATGTTCGCAGCAGACCACAGTGTTTGTGTATCATAATACACAAAGGGGACGGACCTAATTGCCTTGTGCTCCTCGCAGAGCGATAGTATTGCAGTGGTACGCTGAAAGTATTGAATTTGACAGGCTGCGACGACGTGTGCGTCTGCCTGCGCGTCGGCGTCCCCGTATCATTCGGCATGCGATGGGATAATGGCGGCGGTACGTTACCACAGCAGCACCGCCCTGTCGCATTCCTCTCTTGATCTGGCAGAGGCAACGTCCCATTAACAGAGATGGGACGCATAATCTTTATTACCAATAACCCAAAAATGAGACGGATGAAACACGCTGACATGTACAGTAACATGATACTTTGGCATGTAATAACACAATCCTGTTTACTGTTGGCCCTCGGGGGCCCTCGTAAAGTCTGTCTGCGTGCTAATAGTCGGAATATCCTGTTTATTATTACTGTATATAAGAAAGGTAGATATAAACAGATCAAATACAACCTGTCAGCATCTGGAATAATGTGCGCATGTGTAACAACTTAAACCATATATAGACTTTGTTGACCGGTGCCCCGCAGGCGTGTATACGGTACTTTACTTTTTTCCCTCTACACCAAATCTCTTAACATAGCCGATCTACAAGCTCACATCACATTGCGTTGCAACATGTTGTGAGCTTGTAGATCTATTATGACATGCCCCCAGGGTTCATGTGGTTAAAGCCCTCAGTTGGGACTGAATGAATGAGTCACAGCGGAACCTGCCCAGTGTTTTTGTCGCTGTTGTTGTTGAGTTTCTTCTACCCTCGCTCTAGACAGATGCATCATACGGCTGTTGATTTGTGTCCGACAGGCATGCATGAGGCCCGGATTAAAGCCCCCGCCACAAAACACAGTATTGCCCATTCATTTAACACCAGCACGGTAAACACTCACGCCCTGCGCTGGTGCGGCTGCTCAACCCAGGAGTGATGTTCGGGGCTCAGATAAGGATCTTTATGCGGGCGGTCGCCAGATAGCGTAAATCCACACCCCTGCCGCAACGCCCGAAAACACAGCCCAAACAACAAGCACTTGGGTCCCTATTATGTCTAGAGAAAGCTCATCCAAAGTGCGAGGCCCCCACTGTTTTTTCTAACGGCCGAGAGGTGGGGGAGAGTAAAGAGAGAGAAAAGAATTATAATAATTTTGAAAGGGAGAGTTTGGAGGAGAGGAGAGAGGCAGGACTGAGGCCCTGAGTGGAGGCTTGGTATATATGTGCAGAGAGAGAGAGAAAGAGAGAGAGAGAGACAGAGAGACAGAGAGACAGAGATAGAGACAGAGACAGAGAGATGGGGAGGGAGAAAGAGAGTGTGTGAGAGAGAGACAGAGACAGAGAGAGACAGACAAATGGGGGGAGAGAGAGAGAGAGAGAGAGAGAGAGAGAGAGAGAGAGAGAGAGAGAGAGAGAGAGAGAGAGAGAGAGAGAGAGAGAGAGAGAGAGAAAGAGACACAGACAAATGGGGGGAGAGAGAGAGAGAGAGAGAGAGAGAGAGAGAGAGAGAGAGAGCGAGAGAGAGAGAGAGAGAGAGAGAGAGAATAAGAGAGAGAGAGAGAGAGAATAAGAGAAAGTGTGGACAATTAGTGCCAACACCAACACGGGTAATGGCTCCGAAATGGAGTTCACACGAGCTTGGTGCCAGGCAGGAGCAGCCAAGAAAACAGTCAGCCTAAAATCAGACAGACCTGAATGGTAACAGAGAGGAGGAAACGAATTCCTGCTTCAGTCAACAGGCTTTCCACTACTCTGCCGCCAGCAGGCAGGAAGGGTCCAAATACCTACAACTACACAGTCAAACGCTGAGTCTTGAAAATCAGCAGTTATTCTGTGTACAACTCCAAATAACATGGAGTAACTAGACAATCAATGTGAAAATGAGAGGAAATATGAAAAATGTATGTGTGGCTCCATGTACAGCCGTGCGTGCGTGCGTGCGTTCGTGCGTGCGTGCGTGCGTGCGTGCGTGCGCTCTCTTATGTAGCATAAGAGAGTTCTAAGAAAGTGTTAGAAAGCAAGCCACAAGCATTAAGACTTCTACATTACAACATATAATAAACAATCTCTCAAAACAGATTCTGTTAACAGCAGAATCTGTCAGCACCACTGCCCTAAACTTGTTAGTGTTGTTGTTAGTAGGAATAAACACAGAAACACCCAGGCAGAAGCACCCAGGAGGAAGTGGACTAAGAAAGGGGACGAGGCAAGCCAAACAGAGTTCCTGTTTCAACCAAAAAAAAGGAGGTGGCACTGGTGCCCCCAGAGGCAAAAACAAAGGAGATTTTGTTTTCTTTTTACTGAACCAGTTTCCAGATTGCAACATAACTAAACTAACCCTAACCTATTTAATTTAATTTCCTCAATAACAAACCTACTGTCCTCTCAGTCACAACCAGGATGACAGGCTTCAACTAGAACAAAACAATGTTTACTATTTGGTTCTGAAAATGACAAAGATTGCCATCTCAAAGTGTGCCCATTGCTCTAATGATTTGGTCAAAGCAAGAGTCCTGGGTTGTTGTAGAAAATAATTCTCTCACCTATCATGACATGCCCAGAATAGGGACACTAGGGTTCATGTGATTAATCCTTAGAGAAATTTCTTCTTAAACCTACACGCATATATCATGTGATAAGCGTGTACCAGGCAATGGAGGAGGACACCCACATATAGGCGTTAATGCACTCCCCATCTCTCTCGAGTCTCAACTTGTTTCCTGGCACTCTATCACTGTACTCAATCTTTTTATCTGAATAAAGGCAGAAAACCCCAAATTATATAAATAATAGATATAATAGAATAATGGTGATGGTACCAAAACAATTGGTCCTGTGTGGCACAAACATCTTGCAGGCAGTGGCAATGTGAAGTTCAGCACTCAGCACGGCTTTGATGATCAAGTCCTCCACCTGGCTCATAAGTACTGGAAGAAGCAGAAAGGAGGAGAGGGGAGGGGGCGGAGGGGAAGAGAGTGGAGGAGAGAGGAGGGCAGCGGGGGGTCAGTGATTTACAGTATACTTGTATACTTTTCCCAGTTAAATGCATCTTCTTTGTCAAGTAATACATAATAATCAGGTAAAAGTAGCTCCCAAGACTAAAATGTAATTTAATCTTAATGTTCCCTCTCAAAACGATTTATTCTTCTTTTTGTTTTAATCTTATCTCAAGGGATGGTGAAATTAAGTGCTGCTGCGAACCGCATGACTATTATTTTTTGTAAATCTTTGCGTGGATGCTGCAGTTAAAACGTTCGGGAAAGGTTGCTGAGGATGAGAATGAGAGAGAACGAGAACTCGACTCACATGTGGTGTCTCTCCCCTCTTGCTTCAGATACCTCAGCATCGCACTCATGCTCCATTTGTTCCCATAATCCTCCACTTCTGGGTCATCGCAACTGACAAGGAACAAAAGACAGGGAGAGAACCTCAGTGGCTTGGGCTTTTTCCAAAACGAGAGAAAGTCCCCTGCCCCCCGCCCCCCCTATAATGACCATGTAACAACTGACAGATGACTCCATCTGCGTTCCAATTAATTAGCACCCGTTTAAAATGAACCTCTTGAACCCTAGCATCCGATTCTTGCAGGAGATTTGATGTGGTGGGGGGAAAGGAGCGGACCAAGTACAGAGCCGACCCCGGACAACTAAGTATAGAAAATCTAAGTGGTAAAAATTAACAGCAGATATTTGGTACCGTAGATTTGACATGGCGTTACCTGACGTAGTCGCTGCTCTTCTTGTTCACGCTGTAGTTGGTGAGATGCATGAACTGGTTCTTGATGTTCTTTGAAGCACGGTCATACTTAACTGTAGCGAACCTGTGGGGCAGGGCAAGAATCAACCCATCACTCATCATGGCAAACGGTCATAATGACTTCATTCACATGGCCGACTCCTGACCAAGCGATGGGACACTTTAACCACCTAATAGCTGAGTTACAAGCTGACAACGCATCACATCGAAATGTGTTGTGAGCTTGTAGATTGACTAGGTTTGCACAAAAAGTTATTTTTTTAATTCTTTACATTCTTTTTATTATTTTGCATGGTGAGCTTATAGATCTGCCATTTTTGAAAATGTTGAAACGTTTTGAAAAGTAATTCAAATGTTCCACCTATAATGGCATGCTCAAAATAGAGACGCCAGGTTGCAAGTTTAGAATTTCAAAGATTCAGTTCCTATTCCCCTCCTCTGCGTCTGAGAAGGAGTGGGCGCCACATGTGCAACAATGAGAATTCCTTGGCAACACCGCTCGTACCTGAATACCATCAAACCCAGTGGAATGTCAGGAGATAAAAGTGGGATTCGGAATTTGGCCAGGATGTATAACTCACAGCTCATAATCAAGTGCAGCAAACGGAAGGGGGCCAGTGTCGCTCCGTGCAGCAGCACGATGGAACTTACCTCCGCCGGTCCTCACACAGTCATTTTGTCCATCAAACAGCCCCAGCGTCCCCTACACTCTCGCCTGATCATTTCAACGCAACCTCCCTATTCCGAACATATTATAATTAATAAGAGATCATTCGGCAAAAATAGGAGAACATTTGCCGAATAGCCGATCAGATGATCCAATGTACAAGCCCACAACAATTGTGACCTTGTAGATCGGCTATTTTCAACGAATCGATTTGTGTACAGTTCTAAGGAGCGAACCAAGTATAGTCCCAGGGGGGACCCCAGTCAACTAAGTATACACTATATAGTTTAAGTTGTTAAGCATCTTGCTCATATGGGCTCTGGAAAGCTCAAGCCCTAATATTCAATACAGTCTACTCTACATGGTCCCACACAGAAGTCATCAATTAACGTTCTGTCATATCTAACAGTGTTTGATTAGCCTGATGTACGGTTGTTGAGACAATGGGGAGCTTTGTTTAGATTAGAATACCCCCCCAGTGCTAAGTCTGAAAAGTTGAGGCTGCCCTCTACTGGTCACTGCATCATGTGTTGTGTATAAATGATTGTCTCACTTAGTTATTTCATACTCTCTATGCCCATTGCCTATATTATTTAAATCATTGGTTCTCAAAGTGGGGTCCGGGTATCCCCAGGTGTCCTTGGGGGGGTTCTAGGGGGTCCCCATGGTGTCCTTGGGGGGGTTCTAGGGGGTCCCCAGCAAAGGTAGTTGATCATCACAATCATATTATCCACTTTATCCGTTTATAACGTTGGCGAGTAGTAGATCTGCAAGCTCACTGCACGCTTGTACATCTGATATTTTTGAAAATGTCTGAAAAATAGCAAGTGTTTGGAGACTTTTGAATTCTTTTAAACACAAATCTTCTTTTCTGGGGGTCCTTGAAAAAACACGACTACTGATTTACATGATACACATCTGTCAGCTCACCTGGCTAGGCCTTCTTCGTACACATAGATAAGGAGGGGATCATATGATGTCACCAGCACGTATAACCGCACGTCAAATTTAAACTCTGAAAACAAACAAACGCAGAAAATTCGTCAAAGATAGTGACAGGAACATGTTCTCAATGGAACGGTTAAAACAAGGCCACAAATGTGTCTTCATACAGTTAAACCCTGTATACTTCAGTTGAACGGGGGTCCCCCCATGGGGCCATGGTTCGGTCCCCTCTTTTTTTTTCGCTCTATACCAATGGTTCTCAAACCTTTACATCTCCCCTTAACTCCGAACCAAATTCCATTCAATGGAATTTGGTTCCATTTGTACACTGTCAAAGTTACAGATTTGTAAGGGTCAATTTAGAACCCTGTAAAAGAACTGAGAGTCTTTGGAATACACTTTGAGAACCACTGCTCTATAATAAATATCCAATCAACGAGCTTACGAATGGTCGGCAATGTTTGCCAAATGTTCGCATATTAAGGCATCTATTTTTGGTGTGGGACACTTCTATAGAAGACATGCTGACTTCTATGGAATCCAAATGATGATCAGTTGTGGCGACTGAGAACTTGAATCCACGGGTTCGTGTGGTAAATACAGTGGAATAAGAGCTCACCGTCTATCAGCAGGGGGTTGCTAATGTAGCGAGATACCAAGATGTTTTCATCCATGGAAATCTGGTTTGGCTGTGGATGACACATGGTAATAGCATACAACATGGTAAGGTAACTAATCAACACAAGCCTATACCTAAGTATAATTTTGCATAAAAATAACCAAAAGTAGAAGCATGTATTGACATAATAATACTAAATATTATTGCATTATAATTATTGATGCATTAATGTGTAAAGCAGTTGGGAAGGAGAGGCTTATTTTAACTATACCTTCAATACTGCTGGGCAGTAAATCTATAATAATGCATCCTAATTTATATCATTAATTTTATATTGTTTATGTCAATCTGCAAAGTAACTAAAGGTATCAAATAAATGGCAGTGGAATACATCATTTGCATCCAAAATGTAGTGGAAGTATAAAGCAGCAGAAAATGAAAATACCAGTAATAATAGTACAGCACGTGAGTAGATGTACTTAGTTACTTTCCACCACTGCACAAGTTATCAACAGATGGCTGATGACTGTGTTTGCCAGTCTATAAAATCTAATGGAAAAAAAATCAAAGGGAAATCAGATCAAGGGATGTTGAAATCTACAATGGCATTGGTCATAGTAGGCCGATCCTCAACGGCACTCTATGAAAACCCAATCCGGTGGTAGGAGCTAGGTCATTTATGAGGTTAAAATGTGTTGCAGGTGCTGAAGCTGAGATCGAGGCAGGGAGGAGCAACTAACCTCAGGGCTGGCCACAGTTCAGAGAAAACCCGAAACAAAAAAAACAAAAAAAAAGGAACGACCTTCTTTTCCAAATATCACCCTGACATTCTTTCCACTGTTTCATAAAAATGCCTGAGAAGAAGAAAAAAACCCTGTATACGTTGTCCAAGAGAGAGAACCTTGTGGACCTCCTCCAAGAGCCCATGCCTTGAAGTGTGTGATTTACTCAACAAAGCTTATTAATGGCTATGATACACACCAAAGAGGACTCTATCGACAACACCACTCCCGTCCACTAATATACTGTCAAATCCGCAGTGGTAATGGTGTTGTAAGTGATGTTTTTGTTTTTGTTACAGCTCAATATTCAGATTTTTGGAAATCATGAAATAGTGTTTCTTCAGTAAAACGAGTCTCCGCAATCCAGTTCTTTAGTAAACATAAAATAACATTTCCCGTCGGGATAAAAGAAAATCCAATCAGGAGAGACAACTCCACAAAGATTATGTATCAGCTTCAATTTTAGTGTTCAAATTCTGCTCTTTTTTTTCCCTGATCACTTCCAATCCAATTCCAATCACTTGTATGCTACAGCATACAGCAACTATTACTATAGGAATTACTATAGGAATGTACAAAACAAAAAACATGAACATTAAATTCCCTTTAACTCAGAGAATTACAAATGGATTTTACTGTGTAACATCTGGTTGAGCAGCTGTGTCATTCCACATAGCGTTTTCTCGAAGGGGACTAAGCTACCATCGAAATGTCCGTCAAGAAGACTAAGGGCTCTATTTTCGTCCCTGCCATTACCCGCGACGCTGCCCGCAAATTACGGGTATAGCAGCAGCTTGCACTGTCCCTAGATGGTATTTTGGTCCAGCATTACCCGCTATCCATTATGCTGAAACCGTTATTTGCCCCTAGAGGTGTGGTCATGGGCGTTGGCACGCTTTCCCCAATATGGCTATTTTGGCCACACATTTGGGAAAGCGCATAGAGCACCGAAGTCCTGACGTCACTGCCCTCTACTGTCAGTAGAGGGCGTCAGTCCACAGGTTCATGTACTTTTTATTTGCATTGTAATCTCCATAGGGGGATTTTAGATCGCCTCATATAAGAACTGTGTTTGAAAAATAAACCGATCACCCCGGCCTTTTCACTCATATGGATATGAAGCATCGACTGAAGGTGGAACTGTACAAATATACCCAAAGAGTAACAAAATAAGCGTCAGAAACGAGTCAAACAACCCAGAGACTACATTTCCGGGTAGGGGGGGTGGCTGCATCTGCCCGTCGCACAACAGAAACTGAATGTCAATTACGTTTATTTTTATTTTTATTTTATTGATATTTAATGTTTCGTGGTTAGTACGAGTCGAGTCACCACCAGTTGAGCTTACGTCAACGAGGAATCTCAGGAACGCAATGTGTTGACAGCTGGGCGTGACGTATATTAGCAGCGACATTGCCTTCATAGTTCATAGTTTCAAGGCTTTTGCAGCCACATTAATTCCATTTTCTCCAGAAACTGGCTGTATCAAATATGAATGGACATCCTTAACGACACACAGCCACTCCCCTGACAGAAAGGCTGGGGTGGTCGGTTTATTTTTCAAACACAGTTCTTATATGAAGCGACCTAAAATCGCCCTATGGAGATTTCAATGCAAATAAAAAAATACATGAACCTGTGTGTTGGTGCCCTCTACTGAAAGTGACGTCAGACTTCGGTGCTCTATAGTGGCGTTTAAAAGCACCCGTAAGCCATAATGCCAAATCCGTTTGGTATAGAGCGCCGCGCCTGCAATGGAGATGTCCAGAGTCAGGCTGCTTCATCTCTCCTTATTCTCCTACACATCTCTCCGATTGTAATTTTCCTATAATCAGCAGAAGTGAGTGTCAATTCCTTGTGTCCATTGTGTTATTTGATTTGTACCGTGCATTGTGGTCGATTCCATTCGCTCACTTTCATCCATCCATTGCGCAGAAAATAATTAATGGATTACAATAATATAAAATTCCCCATAATCAGTAACACGTAGATGATAATCATGTCAGTCAAATATGGTTCTATTCAACGGCAACTAAAGGCTAGATGGTAAAGAAGGGTGTAATTTCCAATATTTCACCTCAGTTCAGCGCAAGTCTGTTTAATTAATCCAAAGTATCCTTTTCGCTTGATAACGTTTCATAGAGAGACAATACGATCACGATCTATATACCAAATGAAAACTGGAACTTCATAGACTACACAGAACTTTGAATTTTACAAAACAACCTTCTGTATCAAATATAAATGTATTCCAAGGCAGCAATGCTCGCTCTTCCATGGGCAAAGAGGGTGAGAGCCAAGATTGCACTGGGGATAATGCATGAGGATAATGATTGCACCTATGCACATAATGGGTAGCGGAGGTGTTTTAGGGATTTAGGCCGGTGACAAAAATAGCCACCACTTAGTGGGTGAACGCCATAGAGTATATAAAAGGATAGAGACTGAACTGGCGCGAAGCTCCGCCCCCCCAGCTATTCATGTCAGTGGAAGTTGCTCAGTGGCGTTTTGAAGCACCCGGAAGACTGCCGGAAGTACCGTCTCAGAACGTCTACTTCCGCATTTGACCACCAAATTTTGGTGGTCAAATGCGGAAGTGCAACCGAGCGCTCAATGTTAAAGCCCAGCTGCACGGGGTTTCCCAGTCATTAATCCACGGGTCCGCCTGTAGTCCCTCCTCCTACCACTAGGGAGGAGAGCTTCAACGTTGAATAGCCTCACTGGCCCCTTGGTGAACGCCCATTCCTCAATGCTATGAAGGAAGGAATTGTGTCAGGGAACGATAGTGGTCTTACGTTGCTGACCAGGTAGATCCCCCTTCCTCTTGAAGACGCCACTGGTTTAATGATCCAAGGTCCCTTGTCCTTAACGAAACAACCTGGGCACGAGGAGACTTGTGAGTATACAGTTCAGAATATGCAATAAGGGTGAGTGTATTGTATAACAAGCTCTGTAGGGTTCCCACTCTCAATGACCAACTCTAGGGCTAGGCAGCCGATATGTACAAAATCAAATATCACAAGATTTATTTTTTACCAAAATATCATAATTGTGGTTTTTCATCAGGGCATAAATAGCAGATCTACACACTCAACGCATTGTGAGCATGTAGACCATTTGACTATGTTTTGCAAACATTTATAGTTCAAAATATGTGTTATCATATCACAATATCAATATATTGCTACACCCTATGAGTGTCAAAGGACGACAATGTTGGTGGGTTGGCAGTCAAACACTTAAATGCCAAACAAGATATCTAAAATTCTACTGGCTGGATTGATCTGGAATTTGCTGTGTACCCTCATGCTCCCCAGGGAATGAACTCTGTTGATTTTGGGTGACCACTGGCCTTTCCTCTAGTCTAGCGCCACCATTAAGCCAAAATGTCAGCTTAATTTGTACACATGGCATCTCATAATCAAATAGGTAGATTGCAAGGTGATACCTACATATGGTGATGGCCTTTTTCTCCTGTGCTACCCAGGGCTTAACATTAAGGCTTGTCCTGTTGTCTGGGACAACTAATAAATGTTTCCGGACAAGTGCATTCAAATTTGACTCTTGGTTTCATGTTTTCTGAGCCAACAATATTGTTTGACATTTTATGGACAGGACTGATCTGTGGCTGTCTTATGTATTTGGAATACATTAAATGTAAGATCACAGAAATTCTAGGGCTATTAACTTGTAAACTGAGAATATTCATCTAATGTTCAAATCAATTTACAGTTAGTTGATTTAAAATATGTATTTGTGTGCTCGTGTTCCGGACAAGTGAGTTTTGTGTCTGGACAAGTGATTGAGAAAAGTACTGTGCCTCAAAGAGTTAATGTCAAGCCCTGCTACCCTACTAATTCTGTCTCTAAAGATGGTAATGCATTGTTCTATTTGGTTGTAGCTTCTGGGTCTTTTAGACTTTTTCAAAAACTTCTCTATGACACATGTGAAACTCCCATGATCAGATTGACATGCCTTTCGCTGTCGGGTGGAAAGATTTTCAGGAAGAAATAACCTATGTTCCAATGGATCCAATGTAGTTTTTATTTATTCTTGTTTAATAAGTTGTTAATAGTTTTCATTGGTAAAATATTGATAAAACCTAAGAAAAGACTTAACAACTTCCACCTGGTGTCCATATTTAGGCCATATCAGTTTTTCAAAAACAGCAACAATAGCATACAATATCACAACTCATTGCGTGAGCTTTTTTAAATTGTCTATTTCAGTGTGACACGGTCATACGAAAAAGTATTAGATAAGATTTTTTTTTTTTGGAAAAGATGAAATATGGAGATAGATACAAGGTTTCTACCCGACACCGATGACATCATGCCACATACTGCATGCCACAGGGTCATGATCCCCTTCAACCAAACCCACCCAGCAGGGGTGCAGCCAGTCACCTCCCCGTAGATTTTTATACAGGTAGTATCATTGAAATAAATTATCTCTTATGCAATAGAGACCTGTGGATGACACATCCCTGGTCGACAAGGGATCCAGCGAGGCTCCAACTACAATTTCATGACTTTTCCAAAACTTTTCTCCTTTGATTTAGTATAACTCATCCAGGCCAGTGGAAAATGCCATGCCTTTTCCAGGTTTTCTAGGAGAGTGGGAAGTGGGAACCCTGGCTTAGGTGCAAAGGGTTTTGAGGGAAGCTTACTGCAGAAGTCCTGGTACTCAGACGGAAGCACAAAGGTCTGGGGAACAATGTGGAAGTTTTTAAAGCCATGAGCCTGCTGCATTCGCTGGATGTTTTTGTACAGGCGGTCTTTGCGCGTCAGTTCATATGACCTGGAAAACAAGCACAGCCGCTGACCTGTTAGTTAAAAAATGTTCAAGCTCTGCTCAGTGTGCTTGTTGAGAGAAAAGTAAAGTGCAGTGAAAACAACAGTGGCAATAAGACTCCCTTCTGCATGACATTATGATTAATTTCATGTTTTAAAGAGGCACAGGTCCAAACTAAATGCACTTTGCAGTGGGAGCCAACAAACACAATGACTGATCTGAAGGTCTTAGAAAGGCTCAGCAGCAGTGTAAGATGACTGAATGCGCAATGCATCTCCTGTGGATGTGAGCTCAGAGGTGTGGGGCCATGTAATATGTATAATTTATTGATTTATTTAATTGTACTTTACCCTTCTTTTTTTTGCATTGGCAATTGGTGCTTGGTTGAATGGGGGTAGGTGGGACAATCATTCCCTCTTTTGTGTTTCCACGTGTAGTTAGCTAGTGTACTCTTATGTCTTATGTTCCTTCAATACAATATTGTCTGCCTCAACAGATACGACTGAAGACGTGCACTGCACCTGGGAAAGTGGTTGACCTTCTGGAAGTCTTGAAGGCTGCGTAGGAGATAAGGCTTGAGATGTGATCCGGTCCACATAAGATTAAAGTCATTACTATTTGGATGAACCTGAAACAGACAGACATTCTGGTCAAGAGAAAGTCCAGAGGCTTTGTCAACAAATGTAGATTCACTGCACACAGGACAAATTACCAATACATATTGGTAATTTATATATTTAAAAGCAAAATATATATATTATATTATATATTTAACACCAAGTATAGTAGTTGATGCTAATACAGTGCGAGTTTCCAGTCAACAACAGCAGTATTATATTCTGATGTCCATCACATGTGACTGGTCGGTTAGCATGGATCTAAGAAGCAGATCAGATACTCAGCCACTAATCTGGTGAAGTATAGCCTACTCTCTTCAAATCACCTCAAAGCGAAAGTCCGCTCAACAGCTATTTTCATCACCATTTTACTTGATGTGTTTTCTGTTTTGTTTTGTTTTATTCCAGCCATTGGTGGAGAGGCACGTTTTTTTCACTAACTTGTCTAGGAGAAAGCCATATGTTTGCAATAGAGGGTTATTAAACTCTGGCTCTATATGATGCTGTGGCAGACACTCATCTGCCTTTGATGACGGTTTAGTGGGAGTCCAGAAGCATTGAAGAGAAATAAAGAGAGAATTAATGGTAACTGTTTGAAAGGAGTGATAATGAGGACTGAGGAGTATGCTCCCCTGAGAGCCAATACTTGTTTATTTCCATTGGGGGCATATTCCCAGGTTTCGACTAAAGGCTGATTTATATTTAGTTGCGCACTGGAGTCGCACACCGAAAACAGCCGATCTACAAGCAATGTGACACGTTGGGAGCATGTAGATCAGCTATTTTTGGTGCACGAACAAGTTCAAATTAGACAGTATACAGTAAGTGAAGGTTGTAAAATCCCAGTGGATTGGACAGACATGGTTAAAAACAACACAGAGGATTTTACTGTGTACAATGCTATATTTACATATGATTACATAAATATAGCATTTTGCTTCTGGAATAGAGTGTATACTTTGTTGTACAGCAGTGTACGACCGAAACATGACATTGTTTGCGTGACATTGTTTGCGTAAGTCACCACTCTGACATTGGACGCTTTAGCCAATAACTTTACCTCATGGAATCCATGATTGGTCAGGATTCCTCGTACCAAGCGGCTCTCTGTGCGAACGATCTTGAAGGCCATGTTGTATCTCTCTTTAATAAATGGAAAACAACAGTGCAACGGTAATAAAATGTACTTCAATATGCCCCGACATTAAAACATTCCAAGCACACAAAAGATAATAGGCTACAACAGCTTGTTTTTTCATCTTTCACCACGCTCCTGCTGCTGTAACCACAATGCAAGGTAATAATGTATACCTCCAATGGAGCAGATGTTCAAATCCCTAGAGACGATCGCTTCAGGGCAAAACACCAGAACTGGGATCTTCCTGCTAAGACCACTCCAGGCAATGCAAGGGTGATCACTGGGAGGCACAGAATCAAATGAAGCCAGGTATAATACATTAGTAAGATGTAGTAGAACATATATGCATCATATAAAGAAAGATGACAACTGAATGATGTTGTCAAACAAATACAGCCTGGGGATTTATTTCCCTTCATGCCATGTTGAGTTTACAGTCCTGGTTGATGCTGGTTAACGGATATGGGCTGCTTACCTAACCCTGGTGGAATGCATCCTGACATGCTGTTGACTTTATGTGAGCAGATAGAGACAGAACCACACACAGGTTCAGGGTGTGCTGTGCAATAAAAAGGCCCTGCTACTATATTAACAAACACCCTGGTAACATTGCACTGATAATATCTGATAGTGCCAGACTCTGACTACACGTCAGGAGCTAAAAAGAAAAGAGACAGATAAGATAGCATGTTGTCGGAGTAAAACTCTATCGGACGTGACCGTCCTTGATAAGATGGGGAGAGGCAGGTAAACAATTGTTGCTCCTAGCTCAAATATCCAGGTATGCCAGACAAAAAGGCTTCTGTCTTGTCTGTGGTGATATCTGTGCTACACGCCATTGAGAAAGGTATTTTGATAGCACAGATCTGTCAGCGAACAACAGAAGGGCTCAGACAAGCTGACATCAAGTACTGTAAGTCAATGTGCGATGCTCCATTAGAAACATGTTGACACAAAAGAGGATAATGTTAAAGAAAAACAACTGATCTACAAGCTATAACGTGTCGCAATGCATTGTTAGTTTGTGTAATTGTTCTTGTCGACAAGCGACACTGTTGTACGATCAAGTATGAATAAAATGTTTTGATAAATATTCCAATCCGTTTATGATGCTGACGATTTTAAGCAATCCTGGCGAATACCAGAACACTGCTCGTCTCAAAACGGTCGCCTCGGGCGCAAATCCGGCAGAGCGGTACAATGGTCTCTGCCTGTTATTCCAAAATGTAACCTCAGTAAACTATACCTAAACGGTTAAACCTAACCTTATTCCTATCCTAACCTTAACCTCCGTAAAACAGTGCCAAAACCTAAGCCTATTCCTAAACTTAACATCGGTAAAACTAACCCTAAACTCTTCAAAATCCTCAGTGAGTTACTACTAAGTGTAGGCCAAGGTGGCAGAAAAATATGACAAAGACTGGCTGGTGTAACAATGAGCTACAATGAAATGTCGTTGGCTTTAGCTATTAGGTTTCCAACTTCTTTTATCAATTATGCAAAATAAGAGTTACTCAAGAAGTTCAAGTACTGCATCTTGGCATAAATAATTAAAATGAGCTTAGGACATCCCCTATATAATATAGATTACATTACACATGATCCATAGCAGAATTTAGAAATTGAAATTTACTGTACAAGAGACTTGGTAATAGCAAATGTATAAATGCTTTGCTAAACAACATGATTTCAAAATTCAAACTGGTACCAGAGTAATAAATGTTCCATTTAAAGACAAAGAAACCCTGAAATATACAGTAAAAATGCTCAGTGTTAATTCGTCCCTTTGTAACTTAGAGTGTACAGATGAAACAGGGTCCTTCCTTTGGGTTCCATCTGCAGGGGTGTAGCACCAACTTCTGGGCCCTGGGATAAGCAATCTCTGTGGGCCCCACACGCAATTTGTTTTGGTGTTTATTTTTGAGTGGTGTAAACCACTCCAACAACTGGCTTTGTTAGTTTACGTGTCCATGTGTTTGTTCGTACCAAAGAAATGAGCATGGTTGCTATGGTCACCCAGTTCACACGGGTGTGATTTCATTACGTCAGACATTACGTCAGACCACAGCTGATCAGGCTATATAATACCTTACACCACTCAGTTCACACGGGTGTGATTTTTATTTGTAATCCAGGCTTTCGAGGGCCTCCCCACCCTGGGGCCCTAGTAAGACTGTCCCACTTTTCCCCCCAGTCCAACGCCCCTGTCCATCTGTACACTCTGAGTTAAATTAACACTCTGTGTTGCATGCCAGGAGGGATCAGTACTAAGCTAAGAACCCATTTGACACTGCTAAGATCAAATCAGACAGCCAACTCAACAAGCTGTAAGGATTGTGGGCAGCACGTGTACGACGTACATCACTACATGCAAAAGGAGAATGCTCACAGAGAGAGGCTTATAATAGCAGTCCAAAAAGGGGAAATGACACGATTAGTTTATTTTTTTTAAACACTATAACAACTTGATTTTGGTGTTTGTTATCACGTCATCAAGACAAATGGGTTATGGGAATTCTATCTATGATAAACTATGGCCAAAGTTAAACTGGATAGACACTCACACCAGATTAGACAGACAGAGGGTGGCAAGGGGGTTGAGGCTCAAGGTGTATTGTATACAGTATATACTTCATAGTCACATAAGCTGTTGCAACATTGTAAACAGTGAAATCATTGCACTTGGCCTCTTCAACAGTAGGAGAGAAAAGGGGAGATCATGTATGCAATGCATAATAAAGCAGAGACAGACAGACAGACGAGCAATCTGACATACTGTATGTGGTCTTTTTATTAGTAGGCTATATCCACTTACTCCTGCTCGTCCTCCTGTGAGGACTCCGAAGAATCCTCTTTATCCCGGATCACAGCTGGCATTTCCACGGCGGAAGGTGAAGCGATGCCTGGTGAAATGTTCTGGGAGGATGCCTGTGCTTACTACGGCATCTCCAACCTGCAGACAAGTCACCATGCAGACGCAGTAAAAGATGAACTGATGATCACTGACAGAAATCCCAGCTATACTGATTAGCTAACGTTAAGCTAACGTTAGCCAACGGTGAGAGATTAGTGCATGCATTCAAAACGTACGATAACGCCAGGGTAATTATGTACGTGTGGACAACCTTAGGTTAGCACAGGTGTGTAGCAATCTTGCAATACTCTGTAGCATGGATGACACAGTTGCTATGGTAAATAATTGTTCGAGCAACAGTGCCATTGGTCTGGAGAATTAATGAAGCCTAGACTCAATGTAACGCTAACAACTTAGCCATGCTAAGAACACAGAGATAGCTACTATAGTTAGCACCTTAACTGTATACAATAACGGTATATGAAGTAATAACCAACATACCTAAAACACGCCAACATAAACGTGCATCTAGTCTTTGAGTGTGCAAGCTTGCTACTTGCTGCTAGCATCACTCACATCATGCACATCACATCACTTGGGCTTTTCTTGTTGAGCGCACCAACGCCATCCTTTAACGTTCCTGTAACTACAACAACTGAGTAGCAACAGATGGGAGCATGCGCACACACCTTGACCTTTGTGTCCAGCTTTTTACTTGTCACAATTTACTCACTCGTCGTTGATATTTATCTATATCATATTTTGCCTGTGGGCTGCGGCTGGTTGGCTTATCAGATTATACATTTGATTTATTTTACTAACTAGTCATAAACTATCAAATGTTGTTTACTTTGCTTGCTGTCGTTGTTAAAAAAATACTCAAATGATCTACGATTGGGAGACGTGAGGCGGCACATTAGCGCCCTCTATTGACCGGGGACGCGTCCTGAACTTGGTGCCCAGGCACGCAGTGACAGTCTTCTCCCATACCAGAAGACATACTTCTCCCATACCATCCCATACCATCCCATCCCATCCCGTACCAGCAGTCTTCCCAAAATAATTCTCATCAAGTGCCCAGTCTTCCCTAACAATGACTGCTATGGAAATATAGAGTAACATAATACTTATTTTTATCAAAAAAAATAAAAAAATAATCACACTACATTTAAGGATTGTGGTCTGTGGCTTATTGCGACCTGTCCAAAACCCGTCCGTCCATCCGTCAGTCAGGAGTCAGGACACACCTCCATATATGGTTGTCAGCCCATCACGCCTCGTGACATCACACCTCGTGACTCGTCACAGCCGGCCAGCAACTCTACATCTGACCTCAAACCTCAAACCCATAGATCTCCATATATGGAGCTGACCTGTTCTGACATTCCATATGTTGATCCTTCCCCATCCGTCCTTCCTCTTTATTGTCTCTAGTTTGAGGCCCGCCTCAAAGTTATTAGTGCAGCCGGCGGGCCTGTTTAAAACTAGAGTTCTCAACAGGCCCGAAAATTCAACAGTCCCGAAAATTAAGGCCCGGCCCTACCTGGATCCTCATCAAACCCTGTACAGTGTACACTCAAGACACTGCCACCGCTGCCACCCTTAGATCTCCATATATGGAGCTGACCTGTTCTGACATTCCATATGTTGATGCTGACGTCATCAAACCCTGTACACTCAAGACACGCTCCATATATGGCCAGTACAGAATTCATTCCATATGTTGATCTGACGTACCCCTCATGACAAAGCACCTGCCGGCACCCGGGTGAGGTTGCTTCTCGCCCTCAGGGCGTCTTACTGGTTTGAATTACTGTACTATTAATGTGTATATTTGCTTTGAAATTAATTATTACATTTCTTAATATTAATATTGCCTTATATGTTTGCCATATGACAAGATGTCTTGTTGTTGTAAACCAGATTTGTACAGATTTCTTCATGCAGTGTGAACAGAAACTTTCTAATGTAATATTATGTTATGCATAATAATATTAATATGCATAACCCGTAAGGTCATTTGAACCTGATGCTGAGAAACTGAGTTTGACCACTATGACTTTCTTCTAGGCAGCCTACTGAAAACTGCTCAGCGTATCAATATACTGTATGCTCGTTATTACAAATGCACCTGTTGAACTCTAAATTTAAGTGATACTAGTCGTGGGATCCCAAGCCAATGGAAACTACAGCCTTTCTCTTCATGGAAAGTTAACATGCTGAAATAGAAACCATTGTAGAAGCCATTGTTTTTGCATCAATACAAAAAAAAATCACACCTGTGTGAAGTGATCATATATCATCGTACATCATAATACATCATCTCATTCCGGCCAATCACAATTTGAATGAATTGTCCATTCTATTCCATTCATTGTCAATGGCATTTTAATGTTTGTGTAGGACAAAGTTTGTGCACACACACCAAAAGCTGGTCATATAGGAGGGGCTAGCGACCTTCCAAAAACAACATCATTGGTAGGCAGGTTTCTGAACTATCTATATCCCACATCTAGGGCTCTATTTTCATCCATACTAAACGCCTTATCCTATATTACAATTGAAAACATGTGCCCAAAAGCACGCACAGGAACAAAAGGCACCAGCTACTACGTCACTGACACGCTGCAACACGCTGCAACACACACTGCAACAACACACTAACACGTCACACACTTACCCTCCGCGTCGCTGGTTCCCTATCTCCTCATGTCGCGCCGCACGGCCACACTCGACACCAGCCGCGTAAAAATTGTCATCGCACTGCCACTACAGCCGGCTCCCGTCCACACTCGCAAACAATATCAATATCAATAATAAACACAAACACGCCACAAGCACCGACACCCCCGCCTAATTTGTTGCCACGTCTATGAAAACAAGCACCGAAAAAATGCCATTCAACACGCTACTTACACACACTACCACTCGCTTACAATACGCGGACCTGGCAACACTACATTCTCTCTCCCATTTGCTCAGAGCCCACCACGTGACCCACACAGGGAGGGAGACGATTGCGTGATGCTTCTATGTACAGGATTCTATAGGTCACCACTTTTGGTGTGACACACATACGGCTTCTGTTTACTAATATGCGTTGTCAACACGTGCTGAGTTGACAAACATTGACCGATTTCGGGGAACACTGATAGTTTCTCCTTTACTACTTAGGCTGTGGAAGTATTCACACTAGGCAACTTTTGCATTTATTGGCATTGCCAATTTGGGGAGAAAAGGAGGACGAGGAGGTGATCAAGCTCCACAACACCACATTGGTAGGTAGCCTCAAGGCTGCATTTATTTGCCTTCTTTTTCCTCTCGAGGCTGCATGGGATGATGTGAACCCCTCCAGCAGGCTAGGGAGCACAGCTCCGGTTAGCGGAAAATGACCGCGGGGTGCGGGTTGCCAGGTTTTCTTATAAGTAAAGTATTTACATTCAATTACAAAAACATATATATATAATACATTTTAATTTACGTCATATTTAGCGGCTTTTCGACCAAATTTCTCTGTTCTTTGTCAATGGCAAATATTGAGACGTGTGGGGACTAAAGCTGTATATAGGAGGGCCCTCAAACACATTATTTCATAACTTTTCATCGGGCTCCTACAAAAAAATGTGGCATTGCCAATTTGGGGAGAAAAGGAGGACGAGGAGGTGATCAAGCTCCACAACACCACATTGGGAGGTAGCCTCAAGGCTGCATTTATTTGCCTTCTTTTTCCTCTCGAGGCTGCATGGGATGATGTGAACCCCTCCAGCAGGCTAGGGAGCACCGCTCCGGTTAGCGGAAAATGACCGCGGGGTGCGGGTTGCCAGGTTTTTTTATAAGTAAAGTATTTACATTCAATTAAAAAAACATATATATATAATACATTTTAATTTACGTCATATTTAGCGGCATTTCGACCTACTTTCTCTGTTCTTTGTCAATGGCAAATATTGAGACGTGTGGGGACTAAAGCTGTATATAGGAGGGCCCTCAAACACATTATTTCATAACTTTTCATCGTGCTCCTAAAAAAAAATGTGTGCTACTAGCCGCAATTAAATACACAGTTAAAATAATAAGAAATTTGCGCCAACGACTGCGTCGACACCTGGCGTGGAACAAACGGGACGAACCGCGGCGCATATATGGATAACAACACTACACGCGCGCTGCAACACAAAACAGCTGCATACAACGCGTGTCACTGTGCACTTCTGTATCTGTGGACTTCTGTATCGCAACGCGGGCCAACGCAACTCTGGGATGAGCGGGCCGAAGGCCCGCGAAATTCTAGTGACATACATTTGTGGCAACGGGCAACAGGCATTCTGATTGGCCAGTATGAGATGATGCATGATGATGTACGATGATAAGAGCGCCCCTCACTTCACACGGGTGTGATTTTATTTAGTTTTAGTTTTAGTTCAACTAGCTGATCTACATCGACACGTTTTTCAAAATTGTAAAAAAGGCAAAGAAGTTTTGAAAAACGTGTCGATCAGCTAGATGAACTATTCAAAAATGTTTTTCAAAATAGTAAAAAAAATCACACCCGTGTGAAGTGAGGGGCGTTCTTATCATCGTACATCATCATGCATCATCTCATACTGGCCAATCAGAATGCCTGTTGCCCGTTGCCACAAATTTATGTCATATTTGGTGGACATTTGACCTAATTTCTCCTTCCATTGTCGATATATGAGACGTGTGGGGACAAGATGACGTACATTTTCCCTTCATTGTCAATGGCATTTAATGTTTGTGTTGCGGACATTTGACCTAATTTCCCCTTCCGTTGTCGATGGCAAATATGAGACGTGTGGGGACAAGATGACATAAATGTTCCTTTCATTGTCAATGGCATTTAATTTAATGTTTGTGTTGCAGACATTTTGTGGGGACAAAAGCTGTATATAGGATGGGCTAGCACCCCTCAAAAAGGTAAAGATTAAAGAAGTGTAGGGATAAGGGATTTAGAATGGACGAAAATAGAGCCCCTAGTAGTAGAGAGAAATGGTGTCATCTCATAATGATTAGTGAGGAGGAAGATACGGTTGAAAATGGGTGACGTGGTCCTTTAATGAAACCCTCACTAATTACAGAGAAAGAGACTTTGCTGTCGTTTGTCAGGACTCTCATGCACCTGTGACCATTCTGGTGTGGTCTACCCTGTCAGGAGTTTTATCCCACCAGCAGCATTGGGCCCAGGGTCAGTGAATCACTCAAGCCTCTTCACCACGGCAAGGTCACAGCAAGAGAAGAGGATGTTGGCCCTTGCAAGGACTGTTTTTTCTTCATCATTTTGTGTGTGTGGCTTAAAAAGTTTTTCGTTTTTTGTCTACATAAGTTGGTCCTTACAAGGGCTTTTGGTTCTTTTTTTAAATTTCATTCTTTTTTTGTCGGTTTTTCTTCCACGTTAGTCATTGCCAATTCCCCATTTCTACTGTGGCCCCTGTTACTGTCATTGTCAATCTGGGGAGGGTATAGAAAACTACCGTGTTTCCAATATACACATCACCAGACCCTTGTTTTCACATGTCAGTAAGGAGTTTCACCAGGAGACGGTCTCTTCTGAGACTGTATCTCACATGTCTCTGCTTCTTTTGTATCTTTCTCTTCCCAGTTCCCTGTCTTCTCTGTCTGTGGTTCAAGGTTTCCTTATTGTTAAATCTTTAATATTTTACCAAGATAGACGATCCCACACCTCGCCACTAGTATGAAATGGTACACAAAAGGTCATAAGTGGCCGCCTCTCCCCGCCCCTATATCTCTCCCAACCCTATTTGGTGAGCTCACCTGCTGTGGATGTTATGTGCCTCTGGTTTCCTCAAGGGGCAGGCACCCACATCACATAGACACAGGAAATCAATTGATATTTGGGGGTTTTGATCTCCATTGTGTACCGCGGTAGTCCGGTACATATAAAGCTATTTATACTCCCGTTCAGAATGGATGTGTACTGTACAGTATGTGCCCATATTTTCTGAACGGAATGCCTCCAAGTATAATTGAATTACAAAAACGGGTATTGCATATTACCGGGCATGCATTCCGGCTGGCATTGTTCCCAATGGGCATCAGCCTAGTAATACTACTACTAATAATAATAATAATAATAATAATAATAATAGTAAACATACAGCCGAGCAAAAAAAAATAAAGAAACAAAAAACTAACGAAACAATATAAAGAAACAAAACAATAAAGAAATAAAAAGAGAAAAAAGTAGTAATCAAGACTCAGAGCTCTATCTATCGAAGGTGCTTGAAGGTGCTGTGTGCCAGGTTCCTTACCCCTAAGTTATACATATCTATCTGTGCCAGTGACCCTAGCTTTGTATAACACTTAAGAGCTCTGATCTCAAGGAGGGCAGTCATGAGGGGGTTCAGGATAACACTTGCTTGGCTTCCACTGAGCACAGGTAGAGAAAGGGCTTGGGGGTTAACGTTTCTGGTATTTGCTAGGTTTTTCTGTTTTGGCAGTCGGAAGTAGCTATCTATAGCAACCTACTGCCAGTGGCCTTGTTGCTGCGGGGCCACTTTCCATGGGGCGGCTTGATGCATCTGGAACAGCCTGTGGTTGGGATGGCTGGTCACTGCATAGTGTGTGTAGCTTCGCTCTCCCAGCAGCTCCATGCTCTGGCGTACCTGCCGGTTCCAGTCACCTCATCACCTGCCTCAAGTAACACATGCCCTGTTAATATCCCGCTTCTTGCCAGCTTGCTAATACCTAGATTTAAGGTTTCTTTATTATTGTTAAATCGTAAGTTAGAGTCAATTCCACCAACGGAATTGACTTATTGCAACAGCATTAAAAACCAAAGGAAATAATAAAAAATAAAAAATAAAACAAAATAAAATAAAAAACAGTAGTACCAAACCATATATTCGATAAAACATATGCATATGTATAATGACGTATACTTTCGATACTTTCCTGTGACCATGGCTTGCCATACATTGCTCTTCCCTCTACAATAGAACCGTTGCTCACCCACTCCTCTTTCCTGCCTGCTGCCCTGCTGTGCTAGCCTGCCTGCTGGCTTGCCTATTCTCTGCTGCTCTAGAGAATAGGCAACTGGCTTTCCAGGTCCCCCTGATCCCCATGAGCTCTGAGCCATAACCCTTAAATCCCTCGCCTTCTTCTGAATAAATTACTTTGAACTGATTCCCCTTACCTGTCGGCATTTCCGTTCACCTTGTCTGCTTATGATCATATCAGTTAGATTTTATGTACATTATGATTTGTATGTTATGATTTTGTAGTTTTAGCCAACCATATACATTTATTTTATTATATATATACTATATGTATAGTTTGGGGACTGAGGGCCCACCCTTATCTTATTTCTTCCACGTTGAGGCACAGCTCACCACGGATTGATTGACATTGTTATTGACAAAATGAATATACATTAAATGAACATAATCTATTTGTCCAAAGGACATTGTGGTCCTTTGAATGGAATGGAACGGAACGCTATGTGCATCTTGCTGAGAATGTTCTATACATCGGTCGACTCATGAATGCCATTTAAGCCAAAGTCAACTAATCGAAATGCTGTCAGTATCGATACTGAACTTACAGTTTGTCCGATATTGCTTGAGCTTGGCAGTGTCCTCATCGTGAGGAAGGATGTTTCTGACAAACACTGGAGTAGGGACGTGCAGGGTGTCTGCTTTCATCTCAGCAGGCTTCACCTCCTCCTGAACCTCGGGTTCAAGGCTGGCAGTCGTAGCCTTGTCAGAGTGTGTCTCGTCTACACTGAGACACACTTCACCGGGGCTCTTATGTGAGCGTGTGTCTTCCACAGTGATACACACCTCACCAGGGCTCTTGTGCGCAGGTCTCTGTGCTGTTGACTTCACCACCCCGTTGGCAGTGGTTGCGGTGGCCTTCTCCGGGCGTGCCGAGCTTGCCTTCATCTCCTCCACGTTGAGTAGCACCTCACCGCGTAACTTTATGGGCCTGTTGCTGAGGATGTTCTGTACAGGTGCGGCGTCATTAAATGCTACAAAGCCAAAGTTGGGGAGCTTCCCACCACACTTGATACTGAGCTTCATGACTGTCCCATACTGCTCAAAGAGCTCCTTGAGCTCGGCCTCATCCACTTCATGAGGGATATTTCCCACAAACAGTTGGTGAGTGTCGGGGTACTTGACTCCCCATGCCTGTGTCTCCCCCTTCCTGCCTTCCCTTCGTGACTTCATCACTCCACTGGCAGTCATTGTAGTCTTGTCTGAGCGTGCTGAGGTTGTCTTCATCTCCTCCACGTTGAGTTGCACCTCATCACGTAACTTTATGGGCCTGTGGCTGAGGATGTCCTGTACAGGTGCCGAGTCATTGAATGCCACAAAGCCAAAGTTAAGTTGCTTCCCACCGCCACACTTGATACTGAGCTTCACAACTGTCCCATACTGCTCAAAGAGCTCCTTGAGCTCGGCCTCATCCACGTCATGAGGGATCTTTCCCACAAACACTTGGTGGGTGTCGGGGTACTTGACTCCCCACACCGGTGTCTCCACCTTCTTTCCTTCCCTTCTTAACTTCACCGCTCCATTGGAAGTTGTTGCAGGTTTGTCAGAACGTGCCAAGCTTGCCTCCTCCACGTTGAGGAACACCTCACCACGTGCCTGCCAGCCGGGGCTCGCAGTCATTGGGGCTTTGTCTGAACGTGCCGGGCGCGTTGTCATCTCCTCCACGTTGAGACGCCAGTCACCGCTAAGCTTTATGGGCCTGTCGCTGAGGATGTTCTGTACAGGTTCCGAGTCATTAAACACCACAAAGCCAAAGTTAGAGAACTTACCACCATTCTTGATAATGAGCTTCAGTACTGTCCCATACTTCTCAAAGACCTCTTTGAGCTTGGCCTCTTCAACATCGTGAGGGATGTTTCCGACAAACAATTGGTGCGCATTGGGGTACCTGAGTCCCCGCACCTGTGCCTCCCCCTTCTTTCCTTGCCGAGGAATTTTCTTCTTTGTGACTGTTGCACATAATACTGGGCTGTTTTCCTCTGGAGCAGAGGGGGAACTTGTCTTCTCCATCACCATCATCGTGGTGAAAAATACAAGTTATACCTTAAGCGATATCTGAGCTGTATTCAACACTTCTTCACAGTTCTCTTCTGCTCTTTTCTGTTCCTTATTCTTCTCTTGGCTGCTGTTAGCATACTGACACCTGTCTGACTGTGACTTGTCTTTAAAAGGTCAAATTAATCAACACTGCAACGTCACCTTTACGTCACGAAGGGCAAAACCAGCTATACTGTACTTGCTATGCTTGCAATGCTCTGAAAGCCTTTCTAACTGAAAATAAAATTTATAGGCCTATTGATGATACAAGGGTCCTTGTATTATTTTTTTACGGAACTTAGGTGAGTTTGCCAAGTTGTACTTCTGTCCCGGGCATAACTTGGGTTCCGTCTGGCCAAACAAATGTTTGCCATGTGTGTTCCATTCCATTATGACCGGGGACCAATGGGTTCTCGTTTCTGTCTGTGCAGGTGTCTGTGGGAGACTCACCGTTTGAGGGGTCTGGCACCAGTTTCCCTGATTGACCAACCTGACCCACCATTGGCTTCACTGATTGGCTCAGCTTTGCATCATGTTTGTGCCGCTTATAAGTTGACGCCTCTTGACGCTATTGTCTGGATGTAGGCCTACCCTATGGGTATATAACCAGACAGTCGCGTTAAGTGGCGTCAAGAAAACACCTAGACCAGGTGTCTCTTCCGGGTTTTTGAACAGCTGGTTGATGGAAATGATGCTAGTGTGCTTCAACTTGTAGCGTGGGAAAGGTGTTTCGTTTTTTTTGCCAACGATACAAGTTGAAGCCGCGCACTAGCGTCATTTCCATCCACCAGCTGTTTAAAAACCCGGAAGAGACGCCTGGTTCTCGTCTGACGCCTCTTGAGTCTTGACGTAAAGTTGGTTACCGGTATACCCACTGAGATCTGTGCACATGCATGGCTGAAGGAAGCTGCAGTGAATGAAAGTGGTTTAAAATTTAAAATTTCTAAAGTGTTTCTTATGTCTTTGTAATAATTAAATTAAATTTAAATTATTGAAATTAAATTATCTTTAATTACCTGATTAAATTAATTTAAATTAATTATTAATCTCTTACCTGCCTTGCTTTGCCTTTCTCCACTGTTTGTACAGAGCACACACAACACACACGCACGCACGCACGCACGCACACACACGCACACACACACGCACACACGCACACAAAATCTGGAGGTGCACCGTGCAATGCAGTCTTTTGGCCACAAGATGGTAATCTTGAGTTTTAATGGTTTCCCTTTTGTCAACGGTTGCCTGAGCAGCAGCAGGTCTACAGACCGCGGAACCTACCAGGTGATCAGGATTCGTGGGTTGCGATTGGCTGATGTTGAAATAAGGCGGAACCTGACCTCGAATGGCCCATTCACCAGCTCGGGCGACTAGATGACGCCATCCCACGAGCTTTTTGATTGGATAAACCGATATACAGGGTTGTTGTCAGATTGTATTTCATTTGTTACACAGTAATACACACACACTGCCAATCTGCCATACATACAACCGCAGCTCCTCTTCAGTAATGATCAGTAATTAATTTAATTAATGTACAGGATTATGTTTGTTCTGTAGTTTGATACGGTACGGGTAATCAGGTAAATGCATGCATCCTCCATGTTTTGGTCATATGTTGTCATATTATACCTTATGGATAACTATTAAAACGACAACTGTTTATAGCCGCACAGTGACAGTACTGGACAGGTAACGATACAGTAACGTTAATTTGTGTCAGACAGTCAGTCCAGTGTCATGTCATTGTCATGACAAAACAAACAACAAAACGCCTGTGGTCTCCGAGGCTATCATGGAACTGACGGCGACAGTATGACAGTTCAGATAGTTTGTGAGCAACCGAGCTCCATAGCCTCGGTCCCAGGCTTACTCATTTATGAAGCTCGATCCATTGTCCTCTTTCCTTATAGTAATATATTTGGCAGGCAGGTATACAGTGGAGTATATGATACTCCACTGTATATGATATGATATGATATATATATATATATATATATATATATATATATATATATATATATATATATATATATATATATATATGCGCATGCTATAAACGGTTTGTGATCAGTTTTGGAAATTAAAGTTGCAGCAGAGTTTAATGTGTTGTTATTTTTGAGTGGTGTAAACCACTCCTACAACTGGCTTTGTTAGTCTGTCTGTCTGTCTGTCTGTCTGTCTGTCTGTCTGTCTGTCTGTGCAAAAAAAATGCATGGTTGATGCTGATTGGTTGATGCTGATTTCATTACGTCAGACATTACATCAGAACACAGCTGATCAGGCTATATAATACCTTACACCACTCAGTTCACACGGGTGTGATTTTTTGTTTGGCAGGTGCATCGATCAAAGATGAGTCGTTTCTTGAATGTCCTGCGGAGTTGGTTGGTGATGGTCTCTGTCATCGCAATGGGAAACACTGTGCAGAGTTTCAGAGACCACAGCTTCTTATCACAGAAACTGTACACTGGAACACCTGAGTTTGGTAAGCATCAATTAGGCTGGAATGGCAATACTATATTTACTATATACTATGTTTTGAATTTGAATAATGAAAAGTACAAGTTTTGGACATGAGGTTTCCACCTGACAGAGATGATATGTAAATTAGCTGTAAAACTGAATTAAACATGTACTTTAACTATTACTATTATTACTGTCTGTTGTTACTTGAATGGACAGTAGTGAAGAGCTGCCTGAATTGTGATTTTTATTTATTTGTTCCTCAGTAAATGGCCTCCAAGCACGAACATTTGGAATCTGGACATTACTATCATCGATTATACGGTGTGCCTGTGCGATTGACATCCAGAATAGAACGTAAGACATTTCAAATAGAGCATCTTGATTTTGTTCTTATACGTTACTGGAAGTGATATACCGAGCCTAACTACGTATACATTGTAGTAGTACAACAGTGTCACTTGCCAACAAGATCTAATCCCCTTTTAAGAGTAGCCAATTATGTATTACCCCTTTTTCTCCCAATTTAGTCATCATGCCGCACATGGTTGTTTTACCCTACTTGCTCAGCTGTCAGTGAGAAGCCCCTACCCAGAGGACATAGAGCCTCCATCCGATTACACCCCCCCATGTTCGTATTTATACGCCCAGCCAAATCAGATGGATGGTGGATTTGAACCCCTAGCCTGTGGTGTAATCTTCAAGCTGACACCTGACAGCTTCAGTTCTTGTTGGCAAGTGACACTGTCATATGATGGACTGTAAATTAAGCTTCAGGTTGCATTGTATCATTACTTTTCCCTGCAGGCTGTATCATATTACCCTGGGGACCTTTGTGCTGGCCCTGGGACACTTCCTCTCCGAAGCCTTCATCTATAAAACTGCACCTCTAACTATTGGCGTAATGGCACCTCTCATTGTGGCAAGTGAGTAGTTCAACTCCTTACAGTGAGTGTGGGCATATTTAGTAACCCCACTATATTTGAAGATAATCATTTATTGTGATATGCAGAGCAGTCCCTTTAAAATTGAGTTCACTAGTTGGAATGAACACACATTGTGGAAGGTTTAAAGATTTTATTGAATGAAAGAATGGAATGATGAGGAGGAGAGTGGGGGGAGCGGGGCGTGGGTTCCGGGGGGGTCGCCGACCCTGGAGTCTTTGGGGAGGGGGTCGTGTGGCGGTCAGCCCGCGGTACACGTCAAGGCGTGATCCCCCCGTGGGAACTCTGAGGAAGGGAGGAGGTGAGGAGAGAGGGAGGAGGAGATGGAGCAGTGGAGGTGCTGCTGGTCCTGAGGTGGTGATGGGGATGGAGGTGGGATACGAAAAGCATAGAGGATGCTGGGTTGTATTGGGCGGGTATAAGTAGGCTCAGGTAGATTGGCGTGGAGGGCGGAGATTGGCGTGAAGGTGTGGTCAAGGTGTGTTCCTCCGCCTCCTGAACATCTGTTGTTCCAACTCCATTTCACTAGTTGGAATGAACACACATTGTGGAAGGTTTAAAGATTTTATTGAATGAAAGAATGGAATGATGAGGAGGAGAGTGGGGGGAGCGGGGCGTGGGTTCCGGGGGGGTCGCCGACCCTGGAGTCTTTGGGGAGGGGGTCGTGTGGCGGTCAGCCCGCGGTACACGTGAAGGCGTGATCCCCAAAAGGAAGACGGGGGGCGACCACTAGGCCAGGGAGTTGTGGGCCTGTCTGATGTCGTGGAGGGAGGAGCGGATGTAGGTCAGGTAGGCTTGGGAGGACCATCTGCCGAGCAGGCGGACGGTGTGGTCCTGGAGGCCTCGGCTGGCGGCGGTGGAGGCGGCGCCGATGCGGAAGGAGTGGCCGGAGAAGTTTTCCGACGGGTAGCCTGAGGTGGTGAGGATTTGGCGGAGGTGGAGGAGGAACCAGCTTGAATAATCCCGCTTTGTTGGTGGAGCGGGCAAATGGGACATTGAGAGCGCGGAGCTGCTTATGGAGTCCCGCTACAGTCCAGTCTGTGATGGCGGGTTGTGGCGGGCTTGGATTGCTGGGGAGGCGCGAGGCGGCGGAGCTGCGGTGAGCGTGGTGTGCGCGCCTGGACCGCTTGGTGCCGTCGGTGGGTGGTGGTGGGAGGGTGGGTGGTTGGTGGCGTTCCTTCTTCTTAAAAGAGCGGTGTTGGGAACGTGAGGTGCTGCTGCTGCTTTGAGAGCCGGTGCGAGACCGACCTGAGGAAGCGCCGGAGGTTGTGGAGCGGCTGGAAGCAGAGTGGTGGGATGCGTTGGATGGCGGGGCGGCGGCGGTCTGGGAAGCGGTGGTGGGACTGTTGTCGGTGTCGTCTGGGTTGGAGGTACTGGACGTGTCGGGGATGAAGGAGGGCGAACGCCCGGCGCCGGCGGGCGTCGGGCTTCCCTGAGCGTCCCCGGGGGATTCGTCGCCCGAGTCTGGGGCGAGCGGGACGTTGGAGGAGGCCATGGTGGCAGGTGAGCAAGTTGGTATAACTTTGCTGTGGTTTTTTTTTTCTTTCTTTTGCTGTGGTATGAGTACTGCGGGTACGAGCATACGAAAAGCATAGAGGATGCTGGGTTGTATTGGGCGGGTATAAGTAGGCTCAGGTAGATGGGCGTGGATTGGCGTGAAGGTGTGGTCAAGGTGTGTTCCTCCGCCTCCTGAACATCTGTTGTTCCAACTCCATTTGTAGTCTGCAAAAGAAATATAAGGGGGTGTAAATGATTGTTTTGTTAGCAAACTTTGCTGCAGAGTGTTTGTTCAGTAACAGGGGATCTACCACTCTCTCCAGATCTTTAGTTAAAAAAGAAAATACATTTTCAGGTTGGCATACCAATTTTATCCAATCAATCAAGAGGGAGAACTAATACAGGATACCAGATAAACAAATAAAATGTTAAGTGGAACACTAAAACGGCATTAATGGTTTTTGTGGGGTTCTCTCTTGATATTATTAATATTATCAGTATCCAGAGAGACCGGGGAGCACTGGATTTATAACACAAGACCATACAAGAAGGTCACGGTCATTACAAATTGGAATGTGGCAGCAGCACAATAATTGTTTTTTTATCTTAATGTCATAATCGTTGGGGACCAAAATCGATTAATCGGCTAGCCCTACATTTCACCCATTGCTTCATATACAAGTGGCAGAGACAACCAAGCAAGAAACCAACCGACCTGCTCATGTCAGGAGCAGTTTTAGCAGAGTTCAGTGACTTTCTTAAGGACACTTCAACACGAGGAATGCTGATCGAACCGGGAATCTTCCAATTCCCAGGCAACCATTCTACCGGTACCTCCTGAGCCACTGCTGCCAGATAAGGAAGAAATGGGAGTATGGTCAAAGAATCTGACCACGGTCAGATTCAGCCATAACGTTTGTCTTGTTTCTCCAGGTTTTTCCATCATGGGAATGCTGATTGGATACCAGTGTATCCCAGACACGCAGGAGGAGGTCGGTGCACGACAGAAGAAACGTAATTAAACCCAAACAGTCCAAACAAAGCTCTTGTTGTCCGCCTAATCCTACAACCTTACCAGACACACTTGTGAAGTAGTCTTGCTGCTTCTGGCCTTTAAGAACATGACATGCAGGTGTAATTTTGTGTCATATTGCGAAAACGTTTCATTGATTACATACATGGACTGGATTGTACCCTACTGTACATTCTAATATTTTTCTGTGTGTGTGTGTGTGTGTGGGGGGGGGGGGGGGGGGGGGGGATGTTATGCAGTCACCAGTCTTCAATGTTCTGATCTGTTCTGATGTGGTTCATGGTGTTTTTTTTTTAAAATATTGAATACAGTATCTGAAAATATGTCTGAATCTAGAACACTTTCACCCCCCCGGGTATATATACATATTGCCATGGAATGAGAACTTAACTATGTATCCAAGCCACATGTTTGTTTTTATTAATAAAACTTTGGAATTCAATAACCAGAGTATAAAGTTGTGTGCTGACTGATGGTGTAAAATGATTAGAGAAAGCTACAGGAGAATGTTTATTTATTCATTTAATGAGACTAGTACATACAGTTTACACTACTCAGATTATTTGGCAAAAAGATGTACTATGTACTGTTTGTCAGTATGACAGAATGACAAGTAATTAAAAAAATAAATCACCATTTCTTCATTTGTTTTACAAAACACTGGGGTGAAAAAAACTTTTCATGATTATAAGCCCACAGAGAAAATTGCAACATCTATTTGAAACTGTTTTAGTAGGTTGTACCTATTCCTGACTTAATGTAGACAAACACCATCCCAAACTCCTGAGGGTCTGATCTGTATCATAGCAAAAGTTTTGGCAGGAAAATATTAATACTGTAAGATACTGTACTACTCTGCCACCAAAATGTGGAATACCCCGTCACCATCCCTTAAAAAATGTGGATCATTGGCTTCTTTCAAAACAGGCCTGAAAATCCATTGATCAGGAGTCCACAAGGGGAGATAAACTCAATCTTCCCATAGAAAGGATTTGACATTCACTGCCGACATTTTTCCCTTTCTCCTTTGTACATATATGTCTTATATTTGTTGACATGTATTAGTGTTATTGTAATGCTAGGTTGATGAATTGAATACATAGGACCACAATGGAAACAAGTCCCCAGTTATCCTTTAGCCTCAATGTTTGACTGTACCTTGTGCTGTTTACATTTCTGACTTAATCAATCAGAGGCTTGCTAAAACCCATATATTTTTTTTAAATCTATAAAATCAATGTTTCAGAATAGTCACTGGAAAATACAAGCATGTATATCAAGTGTAAGATGAAGATAACACACGGCACTATAGGATATTCTTCGTATATCCAGCTACTAATGCTTTAGCACTTTAGTATTAACTACATTTGTCAAACAAATGTACAAGTTAAGAGTGTCATACATAGAAAAAACAATACAATACTATTTCCTCATGCAAAATAACAAGTGAAGCATGACTTAAAATGTACTCATTCCAAACACTATAGTCTACCATGTTGATCCGTAGATATACAGTATCACCATGTAAAATTGTTTAAATCTACACAGCACAATCCAAGTTAAATGTTAATTTAACAGAATTCTGTTAATTTGTTTTGTATACTAGTCAAAGTAACATTCAGGATTTAGAGTATCCAGCTGAAAATGATGAGTTACAATTTATTGGGATAAAACAATGACTATTCAGACTAAGATGCACAGCATCAACTATATTCATGGTAAATTGCAGTACTCAGAAGTAGTCTCTCCTTGTAATCCAGTATGGCAGTCAGTGGCAATGTGAAGATACAGTTCAAGATACAGTGATGTCTTTTGGTTAAACCAAAAAGGGTTTTGTTAAATGGTTGAAGCACTATATTCTGATAGTACTCATAGCTATAGTGTTTGTTCAGTAACAGGAGCATCCTGCCCTACCTTTGTCTGATGGTACAGTATACATATTTTTTCAATCTTATGCTTCAGAAGAGGATTTTTACTGTAGTCAAGTGGGCAAAAACACTGGTATTGCTTAAAAGACTTAAGCAACTTCACTTGAGACAAAATGCCATTGCAGGAAAAAAGAAATCACAGAATCCTTAGTCTGCATTTAACATACACATTCTAAAAATAGAACACCTACACGAATACCTTCAGCAATGTAAAGTTTGATTTCAATCACACAATATTGGTCAGTTATGAGGAAAACAACAATCAGATTAAATATTAATAGGTTGCAAAGAACGTCATTAACGTTAATCAGAGGGACGGTTAAAGCTACGGAAACATTAAAATATATTAAAGTTTGTAATATCGGTTGGCATAACTACAGTAATAGTTGCACTGCAATGACAGTCGACATCATCAGGTGATCAATGGATCATCTTCAGCTGAATGATTTCCTGTATAGTTTCTCACTGAGTTCAAGTCTTCGAAGTTCCCAATGACGGTTTTTCATGGCTGACATGATTGTGCAACCTCTGGAGTTCAAGCCGGAGCAGTTCGTAGTGCCGTATCATAATGTACAGTACATTGTATGTAGGCCTATTGGGCCTTCCTAGAGCCTCCATTTGTGCATGCCCATTCAGGATACCGATGTGTCGGCAAAGAGGGTGCAACAGTTAACCGAACTAATCGACGATTAAAAAAATAAAATGCTTCTCGATTCTTTGATTAATCGATTAAAAAAATAAAATGCTTCTCGATTCTTTGATTAATCGAAAAAGTTATTGATAGAATAATCAGTAAGAAAATAATCGAAAGTTGTAGGCCTACATGTGTGCTGTACTGTAAGAAGTACAGTACTTGTGTAATGTCTCACTGTATTATCGTCAGTGTGTGATGATCCGGTTGGACCACACATTCCTTATAACTTGGCCTCTTTCAGGATCACGGGTGGACAGTTGCCTCCGTCCAGACGAGCCGCCTCTCTCTGCAACATAAACAAAACAAAAATCAGGGTCCACATTTCTAGCCCTGTGTTGGTATTCAAAAAGCACAACAGGCCATCATTACTGTTAACCGGACATCCTGAACATTCATTAGGACATACAATACCTGGAGAAATGCAATCTCATGCGATGAACGTATCTCACATCAAATCAATGTATGAGCAGGGTTTGATTTGTAAAACCAACAGAAGGGTGGGGGGCATTATATAAATATATACTGTACACATACACACTTATATAAACACGGTTACAAATAAACCCTCTTGAATATTAAAATCAATAGCCACTCATGAAAACAGTTTTATCTTGATATGGATTTAAAGGAGCATTCAGTGATTTGGGTGATTTGGAAAAAACCCTGGTCCGCCCCGGTAACAAGATGTGCACATGCACGCACTACAGTGGGGGGACACGCGACATGCCAACAGCACGCACAACAACGCCCGCCCCTCTCGATCGTGATTGGCGGAAGGCCCCTCTCTATCCTGATTGGATGAAGGCTGGGCCACCTAGCCAAAAACAAAACCTGACGTTTTTTGACCCCAGGGGTTAACTGGGGACAGGGAGGAACTCCTTATATGGTCAGCAAACTCTATAGTAAGGAGGATTATCACAACAAAACAAAAAAAGAAGTGATATTTGAATTGAGTGAAATCACTGAATACACCTTTAAGGAATAATACACAACAGATTTCTAACAACTTATCATTATGAAGACTTACATTTCAAAACTGGTGACCAGTACTATTAAGACTATAAGCTATACAATTATCTTCAGTTGATTTACACAGACAATCTAAATAGCCATTTATTTTTTGGCCTGTAATTAGAAATTCGTGCCGTTGTTTTCTTTTTTTTTATCCCACGATTTTGCAACCCATTTCTTCACCCAGTGTCAATTATCTACTCCTGGGCACTACACTTCCTCTGCCAACCTGGGGGGGGCAGCGGACTGGCCTCATGCTTCCTTCTATGCATGAGGAGTCCAAGCTGCTTCTTTTCACCTGACAGGGGAGAGTTTCCCCGGCTGGACATAGCACGTGGAAGGAAGACGTTATTCCGACCAGTTCCTTTCCCCATCAGGCGCCCTGGCTGGCCAGGGGGAGGTAGTTTAGAGACCAGGATTACTGCATGTTTTTTGTGAGGGTACCTACCCTAGGGGACACGGGGAGAACATGCAAACTCCACACAGAAAGGCCCTTTTCGCCAACCCCGCCTCGGGTATGGGCACTGATGACGCGGAGGAGAGAACACGCCCCCAGTGCCCACAGCGTCCCCAGTGGGAATCGAAGGGGACATCAAATCACATCAAAACAGTGTGCCATTGTTTTGATGTGAGTGTTACATTAATTGGAGATCACTACATTGTAGGAGTAAATTAAAAGTAAAAACCTATCAAACAGCATTTACACAATTATCGACACAATTCCAAAGGTGCATTTCTGTTTTGAATGAACGTCACCCTCAGGACTGACCATAATTAATGTATACAAAATATTGTATTGTTCATGGTTGTGTGGTTGTGACATTTTATTTGTGTTTGCACTTCAGAGAGTGGGTGTTCATACCTTTGACATAGGTGTGTGTTTTGGTTTTAGAGAGGGTTGTGCGGTTAATGTCAAGACTGCCGCTGCCAGATGGATGACGTGGCCCCGTAATCTTGCACTGACGACAGGGAGCCTGTAGGCTGGAATGATAGCTTGGGTGTCACGTAGGGGCCCAGGGGACCATCTCTTCTTCTTACTGTCCACTATTACTGTAGTCCGACTGCCTACACTATGAACGTGCAAGCTGTCATACTCATACTAATGTGAGAACTTTAACCACTTGAGCCAAATATACTTTGTCTTAGGACAAATAGCCGATCTACAAGCTCACAACGCGTCACATCATGACACGTGAGCTTTTAAATGTGCTATTTTCGCTAATTTCTTTCTTTCTTTTTCCAGTTATGACATGCCCAAAATAGGGATGCCAGGATTAATGTGGTTAAAAATTGTTCTTGAACTGAAAAATATTATTATTATTATTAAAACATTTACAGCATATCTTAACTATTAATCTAAACCATCTAATTGCCAATAGTTTTATGTTGAAAGAAAGCAGAATGAGTATTGAATAAAGTGTGCTTGTGTTTTTCTGTAGTTTTGCAGTGTTATTGAAAGCAACCATAGCATTTCTTTGTAAGCATGAGGAGGAAAGACAGTATAGAGTATTGACAAACATCCCATCCCAGTTTTAGAAGAAAAAGGTAAAGGCTTGCCATCACAGCATAAGCATATATAAATCTGTTAGAAAGTAACATTTAGAAGATGTCCATACTAGGTCACTGAGTTCTGCTTTTATGTATCTTACATAATTATGACCAAAATGTTTTCCATATACAAGACTAAACTTTTAACTTTCTGCCTAAGTGTAGTGCTATTTCAACTTATTTTTCAGCATTATTTTATTATTTTGTGTTCTTGTATATCTTTGTTTTAATGATTGTGAACTCAGTGTTTTGTTATTGATTTACATTATCATGACATCTGTTCGACAGCTGTGAACAGTAGCCATGATAATATAGAATGAGACCTTTTGCAAGCCAAATATTTTCAAGACATGCGGCAGTGCACAGCTTTCAGCAGACAGAGTTTGGGGGATGCAGTGCGTTTAGTGAATAAAGAGAGAACAGTGATGCCAGTATGACCCTTGTATTCACTATTCATGCTTGGAGCAGAGCAGAGCAATGTGAGGACTGCAGAGGAACAGGCAGCAGAACCCATGGAGAATGCACAGCCCCATGCCAGCCATGGAAACCAACACGTTCGCTTTCCGTGGAACAAGCAGCAACCACCTCCTTCTTTGCAGAAGCCAATCAGTCCAACAAGTCCGATAAACTTACGCTCCCTGCTCGCGCCGCAGCCAGCTGGTTGGCCTTTTGCCGTCGTAGGTCTGACTTGATGAGTCCTGCAATAAGCGCACGGAAGGAAGGAGGAATATCATAATATGAGTGAAGGCTCAGGGCACTTGCCTGGTGATATGAGTAGATGCAGTCAGACAATATGTAACATTGGCAAGGACGAGCAACAAAATGTTGAAAGAAAATGTAAATTGTTTCGTTAACCACTTAAACCCTACGCCAGATTCCCTCTCCTGTTTTCGCTCTACACTAAACATCTTAATAGCCGATCGTGTCTCCCCCCCCCCCCAGAACATAGCGATGCTAGGGTTCCTGTGGTTAAAAGATAAGCAGTGATACTCTGTTCAGACACTAGGGGTCATACTCCTTGCATTAATGATCTGACTAACTGAATGTGGATTGTGGAACTAAGTATGGGACTATGATGGCACAATTATGAACCACAGTTTTTTGCAAGCCATGTTATTTTACTGTGTAAAAATCACATGAGCTTATGAGTCCAATGTTCAGTGAAGTGATGTTGTGTTCATAGTGTTATCTGAGGTCAGGCATAAAAACTAGAGGGGGAGTCAGGTTTGACCCTATACATAGTTGACCGGAGTGCCCCAGGGGTCTATCCTAGGTACGCTACCTTTTCCCCCTCTACACCAAACCTCTTCGCTGAAAATAGCAGATCTTAACAGATCTGCAGAACGTTAAACTTTAGCTATTGAAAAATAGCAGATCTACAAGTTCATAGCGCGCCACTCGGTACTTGTAGGTCTGCTATTTTTGAAAAATCGTTAAAATGTGCCTCAAATCTTTCAGAAAATTGTCATGATTTAGACGTTTATTTTTTTAAATTTCGACGTCAGGCCTGAATGGGTTAAAGCTCATGACGCTTTAGCTCATACATCTACTATTTTCACTTAATGTTCACACCAGAGTAGGGATGGTGGGGTTGATGTGGTTAAACTAATAGCGAGGAGCTAAATACATTACCTGTCATTACGGTTCCTATGAGCAGGAAGACGCACAGGAAGATGTTGCCGGCTAATGTGCCCCATGCATCTATGATCTTCCCTTGGCTGATGGTGAAAATGATTCCAAAAATCTGGAATGAGATTCGAGAAGTTTGATAGCAGTGTCATCCTTTATTCCATATGTTTACCCCAACACCCTACACTACAGAGTCCACAGTTGCATCACAAATTAGAAAATTCCTCTGCCAAGGTATCAATATAGTATTGCGGTGCTTCCGGCACTACGTTTTGGCCAATGACCTGTAAGGTCATGATGCATGTGACCAGGTAATCACTTCATCCCGGGCTCATGATACACCAACCTTTTTTTCAAAATACTGTGGCATGTTCATCCGTTCAGAAGTTACAGTATAAGCACTGTATACAGGCCCTTTGGCCAATCACAGTGAAGCATTTAGTTCTTCCATGGCCCATTACAAACTATTCATCACGTTTTGTGCAAATCCATTCAGAAATCAGTTAGACAGACAGACACAGACAGACAAGCTTCAGTTGCCACCATGTCTACTGACCTGTGCTGAACAGTTGAGCAATCCTGATGAGGTGCCCTCAGATTCAGGGTACGTGAGCTCCACTGCAAACTCAAAGCCCAGAGGCAGGTATCCTGTCATGAAAAACCTGTAGACAGAAACAAGAGGATCAAAGTAAAGCTTAACCACTTAAAATCCAGTTTAGTTGACGGGGTCCCCCTGGACTCCTTTTCTTCCTCTACACCAAATCTCAAGCTCACAACGCATGGCAACACAATGCTATTTTTGCAATTGCTAAGACATAGTTGAGGAGTTAGTATAATATTATACTGTTAGTATAATAACTGTTCTCTTGGTATTCTAACAAAGATACTGCTATGGAAACCATAATGGCTTAACCAGCTTACTATAAATACAAATAATTGTGGGGATAAAGGCTGGGGAGTCTGGGGAGTCAGAGGAGTATTATTCTGCCCTGTACAAAGCTGAGAATCAAGCAGAGAAACAAAGGCGTAACCTCGATAGCCATGCAGGGCAGGATAGGTTTTCGCGGTCAGTAGAACACTCAGTGTTGAGACATAACATAACAAAGTTTATATGACCTCAGACCTTTGACTTTAAGCCTTATCTTCAGACATGACTTGGTCTCTAGACAGTAAACAGTAAAATGAGGACCATCATGACCATTCCTTGTTTAATGCACAGTAAACATACCCTAAAGCTCCTGAGGTCACAAACACTAGCCAAAGATGGCCCAGGCTGAGGGTGAAGGCGTAGACCACCATTCCAACCAGGGAGAGGAGATACACCACAAGGGTGGTCTGCCTGAGGAGAGACAATAAGAAAATCAGTCACTAGATAGTCGACCATTCTATTTAGCTCACATCAGCGGGATTTCACACTCTGACTCCTTCCTAGGGTGTATGCCGTAACACAGAGAGGCGATTATAATTCCGAATCAGCTTAGACATGTAGTTTAATCTGATTTGGCTTTCCATTTGCATTTAAGAAACAAAAGTCCTAAGACCATACTTACTGTAAGCTTTCTACAATGAACGCCAGTGTTGAACATTTTTCAATAAGAAAATGCTGGACTGTACACAGTAGAAGAACAGCAGTACAACAATGTAATTATAAATTGTAGTACTGTATATACATGCAGTAGTTATCCCTCCAAAGGACTTGGCTATGACTATCAACAGCCTTATAATAACTGCAAAAGAATCATATTGTTCCCAAAAGACCCTTTGTCATAACGCAGGCAGTTTCTACACAAACAAGCTTACTCTGGTGAAGCGCTCTCTTGTACAACCACGCGTAAATTATTTCTCCAAAATGTTTTTGTTAATATAACACAATCCTTTGCCTGTCGCCCGTACTGGACAACGGAGATGTGAGTGTCAACAATGGAAATTTAGGGAAGCTAATGGCATGTTAAGAATTTGAGGACTGTTGTTTTTCCCCACCTTTGTTATATTTTACCATAGGTTTAACCAGGGCCTCCCATTGAATAAACTATTATTATTATTATTCTTTATTTACCCAGGGAAGTAGCTGAGCACAGGTGCTCATTTTCAGCAACGCCCTGCACATAGAAACACACAGACACACACATTAAAACCTGGGAGCTGACTAGTACAACCACAGTCTTATACTGTTGGCCACTAAGCAGCTCCAGGGGGAGCAGTTGGGGGTTCAGTGCCTTGCTCAAGGGCACTTCAGCGGTGTTTGGTGAGTAATGACAATCACTTCCCCACCCAGATTTGTCCTGCCCGTCCGGGGAATCGAACTATTCATTAATATGAATGACTATCCATTCAAGAGAAGTGGTTACTTTGCAATGCAGAGCACAGGCTTAATATATTTGAATTATTGGATCAATTAACAAATAAGGCAGATATACTATACGTATAATGTAGCTGATACTGTAGCTTTGTGTGATGCAGCTTCACTATTCAAGTTCTACTATTACTTGTCTCCACGATTAATGAAGAGAGAAAGGCTGTCAGCTCAGATATGTGAAGAGGCAGATCAAACACACAACTCTGCACAGCTGCAATCTCAACTGTGCGCCACTGCCAACAAAAGCCAACGTTGGCTTGCTTTGTGATAGATACCGATTTAAAAACAAGGAGGCCTTCCTATAGTACAAAGCTATGGTTGTTGTATACCCCTTTACATGTGGTTAAACTGAGTTTGAAGTCTGAGAACCTTTATGCTGGAGAGCATCCCCTATTATGCGGTCACATCGTGTTTCCCGTTTTTGTCTGAAGGGCATGAGGCCACAGCAGTGAGGGAAGAAAAGAAATAACAATCAGGAAGAATTGGTGAAAAGGTTCCCATGCACATTGACTGGCATATGCAAGGCTTTAGGGTATTAACAGAGGAGATGATACATACATTCATTTGTATTTATTGTTGACGAAGGCCTGTGGCACCAGTGACTAAAGTAAAGTTCCAAGCAACATGACGCCAATTTAAAAGAACATTCATTTCCCGGGGACAAATAAAAGGCCTATGACGACTAACCTATTGGTTAGTCGTCATGACCATAACAAAGGTGGTGTGTTTACCTCTTAAAGCATCAACATAGTCACCCAAGTGCTGTGTGATGTCGTTCAGTATTAATGCTCCCTATTCTGCTCATCAGAATGGAAGGGAAAATGTATTGGGGAAAAAAAGGTTGTGGCTACTGAACCATCTCGAATACTAAATTGCATCTATCCACTAAAAAAGATAAACCTTTATTGATCAGGTCTCGTAGCAGTAACAGCAGTAGCGAAACACAGGATACACACAGGAGTAGAGTGACAGACATCAATTAATTTCCATAAACAACTGCAAATCATTTACAACTCCTGTCCCCCAGGACTCTGTGCTTGGGCCCTCCTAACAAGATGCCTGGCTACTCACCAGAACCTGTTCTAGAGCAGCAGTTCTCAACCTTTTCAGGCCGCGACCCCGCCGACCCCTCAAAAATCATATTTGACTGGGGGACCCCCCCATCCTGACAAGTACTTGGAATTGCAGGAGTTTTACATTTTGTTTGATTCGTTTTCCACATTAATTTTCCCATAAATTGCGGACCCCTGCACCTACAAGGCCCACAATTACCCATCCCCAGCTACCTCTCCGACCTCCTCCACCATCATGCCCCCCTCCCGTTGTTCCCTCAGGTCTGGTGATGACAACCTCCTGGTGGTCCCCAGGACAAAGTGCCAAACCTGGGGTGACAGGGCCTTTTCAGTTGCCCCCCCACCCCCTTACCTCCCCTCTGGAGCTCACTCCCAACTCACATCAAAGCTTGTTTCTAGTAGTTGTAGGTCTATTATATTAGGTTCAGATTAAAGATCAAACTAAAATAAAAGAAAATGGTTAAACCGTTTTCACTGGGTCGTTGGAGGTGTAGCTTACTTGTATGTTTTGGTCTTATCCAGCCAGATGCCACATATGAGGGAGCCCACCATGCCAGCAATGACAATAGTCAGACCAATTCTTCCAGCATTCACCTCTTCACCCTGGACAAGGACAAAATCATCAAGATATTTGCCATTAAAAACCCTTTTGAAAACTCTTTTTGCAATGGTGCTATAGTCCAAATTTAGACAATATGACATCACATAACAGTTTATGTTATCTGAGATGGACTGGGTTGTTAAGGAAAGAAAGAAAGAAAGAAAGAAAGGTCTCGCAGCAAGGAAGGAAGGAAAGAAAGAAGGAAAGAAAGAAATGATGGAAGGAAGGAAGGAAAGAAAGAAATGATGGAAGGAAGGAAGGAAAGAAGGAAAGAAAGAAATGATGGAAGGAAGGAAGGAAAGAAGGAAATGATGGAAGGAAGGAAGGAAAGAAGGAAATGATGGAAGGAAGGAAGGAAAGGAAAGAAAGAAAGAAATGATGGAAGGAAGGAAGGAAAGAAGGAAATGATGGAAGGAAGGAAGGAAAGGAAAGAAAGAAAGAAATGATGGAAGGAAGGAAAGAAGGAAAGAAGGAAAGAAGGAAATGATGGAAGGAAGGAAGGAAAGGAAAGAAAGAAAGAAATTATGGAAGGAAGGAAGGAAAGAAGGAAAGAAAGAAATTATGGAAGGAAGGAAGGAAGGAAGGAAGGAAGGAAGGAAGGAAGGAAGGATTGATGTAGAATGGTGGGTGGAGGTTACAGAACATACAGGGTAGTGTTCAATGATCATCCGGTTCAACAGAGTGGAAACAGCATAGAAACATCCAACGTTGAGCCCTGCAAAGAACAGAGAGAAAACCAGAAGTTTACATCTCCAGAACTTGGGTGGTGCAGTAGTAAAGGTTTATTGGCCGTGGAGGGAAGCCATTATAAATGTGTCACTGCATGTACCCACCATAGCTGACCATGGGCTGGGGCGGCACCTGTCAGCAGGGACCGTTAGGCGGGAGGAGTACAGAAATGTGTGCCGGGTGGAATTAATTTGGCACGAGTAAATTGGGGAAAAACAAAAAACTGCTCCGGAAAGCTGCAGCATTTTGTCTTCTCCTGGACATGTTTTATGAAGTGAAACTTCTGTTGCCATCACGGCGTCATTACATTTTAACCCAGTAAGACCTGGGGCCGATTCTGTGAGCTTGTAGATCTGCTATTTTTGAATAGCCAATGCTAAAATCTAAAAACTTCCTGGTTTTAATGGATTAAGCGCAATACGACTAATTGTTTTCTCTCTTCTTTATTTATGTTTAACCTTATTTTGCCTTGTTATTTGTGACTGTTTAAGACAGGGGTGCCCAAAAGGTAGATCACGATCTACCATTAGATCACAAAGGCTGTGCAGGTAGATCACATGACATGTCCCTAAAACATATATCATTTAAATAAAATAATATATAATTTGGCATCTGACACTTGAATTAATTAAGGTGAATTGATTGATTGACATCAAAAAGGGCAAACATCACAAAAAATAAAACTGTTTCCATTTCCCCCCCTTTATTTCCAATTCCAAGTGTGTTTGTCATGTTATGCAACTCCAGCTCAGCTTTTCCAAATACCCTCAGGTAACGTGTTTAACTATTTTCAGCAATGAGATCATATTTTTTGGTGGGTAGATCTTGTTGCGATGGTCATTTTGAAAGTAGCTCTCAAGTACAAAAAGTCTGGCCACCCCTGGTTTAAGACATTTACATTTAGCTCCTTGAGTATTTGCATATTGTTGTAAGCTGCAAGTTTACAGTGATTGATAAAGATTCTAACTAGTGATTCACAATTTTGCTTATCTGCATCAATAATGAAACATCCACTTTACAGTGCTGCAGTTATGATGATGTCAGGTGATATGACCCATGATGACTCATGGGTCATATCACCTGACATCATCATAACTTAATATAATGATGTCATCGCCAGCAGGTTAGCTGACAGACGATTCCAAATCACAAGATCTGTTTTTACTCCATATAAACTTTCACCTCTATAAAACGGTTGTACTGTATCTGCAATGCAATGTTAAAAGGATGGTTATTGGAAGTGCTATTGAGACCGGGAGAGAAGAGAAAAAGTGAATGTGCTTAAAAAGATTTCAAATAAATATCTTAATATACTTCATTTCATTTCTACATTATAGGCTACTGTGTGTGAAGTCAATGTTTTATCGGTCTATAGCCAATAGATATTTTGGAAACATTAACAATCAAGTATGAGTCAAGTATTAAATGCCTAGAGCTGTAAATAACACAGTCTCTCATAGCCTAGTCATATGACACCTGTTTCTGCTCATCTGACATGACACTTTATGGCACTTGACACTCACATGGTCTCACAGTATATGCCTCACTGGCCTAAACACACAAGGGTTACATGGTGTATATTCTTCTGATTGGAATGGATTAGTATCTTTGAACTGTTATTTGTATGTTTGGTAAGGAATTAAGGAAATTGTGTTGATATTGATTTTTCTTTTAAATATATTTGAAACATTTTAATGTATGGGGTCCCTGGCACATGGGAGTCTGCGGTGCAAATACATGAATTTGTATGACATGAACAAGTTTGAGTTTGCTTAGTTGTGAGTGACATCACTGACCATCTTGATTCTAAGCTGAGAGACCCACCATAGCTGACCACCAGCAGCATGAAGGGCTTGTTGCGCAGCAGTCTCATGATGGAGGCCATGTAGGAATAGTCATCTGGGGTGATGCATCGAGCCTGGGCCTGGGCTTGAGTTGGAGGAATATCTGGCCTGTCCTGGAACACTGGTGGACACAGACATACATAATAATGACTCTAAGGCACTTTGAGGTTTCTTAAAAGCTCCATACAAATACAATGCAAATTAAATATGTAGAGAAGAAACACATTTGAGCAGAAACATCATTCAATGGATCGATAGATCATTTCAAGCATCCATTGTGAAATCTTTTCAACCCGTTTAGCTATGTGTTCAACGATTGCAACTAATGACACACTAAACTAAAAGTCACCTCTCAATATGTCAAATAAAGTTCATCCAGATAGCTGAACTTTTCTATTTGTGCCTTCTGTTTTGGCCTGTTAAATATCCCCAATAAACAGTTTTTTTGCCGTTTGTCATCTCAGATGGCCTTTGCCATGATTTTCCACACCGTTATTTGAACCTTCCCAAAGCAAACAAGGAAATGTACTGATAACTGAATATCTGAGGAAAGCAAACAGACACGTCAGCTGGCTTACAGTGACAGTGAAAGCCTAGTAGTGGAGAGATCCACTATCCAACATCTGTCAATCAATCGTCTGTTCCTGTCGCTGAAATACTTTCACACTGCGAGGTGATTGCAGAGTGCGTCCATGCATGTGTGAGTGAGTGTGCAGCATGAGCTAAATAGCAAGGCATGTTTAGGCAGAGTAGGGAGATAAGATAGACACTCTGTAAGACGTGGCACTTACCGGTGATGTCACTATTGGTTTTATGTTTTTTTTCTTAAATGTGTGTGTGTTGTGTGTTTTGTGTATACCCACTCTGAACAGCTGAGCTTGTGGGTTACCAAAATGTTCTGTCCTGTCATGTCATGTCCTCCTTGAGTATTTGCATATTGTTGTAAGCTGCAAGTTTACAGTGATTGATAAAGATTCTAACTAGTGATTCACAATTTTGCTTATCTGCATCAATAATGAAACATCCACTTTACAGTGCTGCAGTTATGATGATGTCAGGTGATATGACCCATGAGTTTTAATCCATATAAACTTTCACCTCTATAAAACGGTTGTACTGTATCTGCAATGCAATGTTAAAATGATGGTTATTGGAAGTGCTATTGAGACCGGGAGAGAAGAGAAAAAGTGAATGTGCTTAAAAATTCAAATTCAGTGGAGAACATAAGTGTTTTTGTTCTGGATTGTTTGCACAAGCCCTGGATCCTCTGGAATTTTGTTCCAACCACTGTGTGGCTGTGCTGGCCTAGTAAATAAATTGTCCTTAAACATTGAGTGATTTAAAGACAATCACCAATATTTCAAAGTTAAGAAATCTTACAATTGGTGCGTTCAGCTTCCTTAGTTCCAGTTAGAAGTCTAGCAGAGCATCTGCTTTCTGAATGAGCGGTAGCAGTCTCATAGCTTTTGGGTGAGACCTGAGAATATCATTATCATAGTCTAACCTACTTTAGATTAAAGTCTAAATTCTAAGTCTTGTTTGAACATGAACATGATAGATTTTAGTCTATCTTCCTTTTAGGTTGTCTTCCTCTAGGCTGTTTTCCATGTGTTCTCTCTTTGGACTGTAGGCGTGGTCGACGCTTACATTCTTTGTTTTTATCTGCATCCATAGACCTTGTCAGTGGAATTGCGTTGCTAGGGAACAGCTTGGGTCCAATATTATTTCTTGTCAGCTGACGTTAACAAGCACTGCAACAGGAAATGATCATTGTCAAGTGTGAAAGGGTCCAATAAAAGTAGTTAGCTTAGAGTGCACTTTGTATGGACAATAGTTGTTGTAATTCTTAAGTTGAATTTGGACAGTTTTTGGAGTGATTTTAACTTTGAATCTGCTATCATTAAACTAACCTATAACAAACGTAGAAGATCAATAAGTGACTGTCATGTTTCTGTTACAATAAATAGTAGTTCTCTACAGATGATATATTTACTACATGAGCACTCGTTGCCTTGTCTAGTAATTTTACAAGACATAAAATAGCTGTTGTAAAAAGACACCTTAAGTGTCAAAACTGAAGTGAGAGAAAACATGCAGTATGCCAGTATACACACTTGCCGGACTGAGGATCCAGACTCATTGAGTTGAGGGTGAAAATACAGTGAGACGTGAGTTCCTACAAGGCACCCTGGCAAAATACTACAACGTCAACACTTTTTTCAGTTGAAAGTCATCGCTGTCCGGTCAGAAAATGTGTACCTACATATTTGATCTTTTCATATTCAATATTATTTTTATACTTTGTTGTATGACAGTGTACATGTGAACTCTGCCATTTGTGCTATTTTTGAACAATGTTATGATGCCCAAAATAGGGACACCAGGTTGAAAGTGGTTAAGTCTGTCTCTGAGTTTTATAAATATTGAATCAATGAAAAGTATTAACAAGAACAAGAACTAATTAATAACCACATTGATCCATTCGAATACAGATTATTTTTTCCATTTTCCTGAAAAGTAATGGTTTTGTACACACAGTAAAACGTTTCCATTCGACGCAATAAAAAAAAAAAAACTTTGTCGGCGACATAAATTAGCCTTAAAAGACAGCTGGTTTCACCCACGTATATCTATTTTGCGTCCGAGCATAGACATGGTAACGCCCCGCCTGCCTCTCTTTGAATGGCCTACCAACACTGCCTGTCTTGACTGTCCACTGAGGTGGATATAGCTATGCTGGATAGTCTGATGCGAGGTTACTCCGTGGTGGCGTTACCATGTCTATGCTCGGACGCAAAATAGATATACGCGTTTCACCCCACACACTTGAGGAGATCTGGCAGTAAACACAAGAGGTCATCAGCCTGTCCCAACATTTTGAACATGATATCTAAGGAACGCCTTGGGGGAATTTCATGACATTTAGGACAAATGTTAACTGATTAGAAGTAGGTGGTCAAAAAAAACAAGGTCACAGTCAATGTGACCTCACAAAATACATTCATTAAATTCGGGAATCAGGATGGACACAGATATAAACTGCAACTGGTTGGCAGAGGCATACAACATCGATAAAAGTTATTCTTGCTTTATGACATAATCTCAATCATGTGTTCATGTCTGCCCCACCAGCCTTCCATTACTACAAAGGGACACACCAGGGCTTCATAGACAGAACTTCTGGAGCAAGCATTAGAGGTGATGCTTCCCCATGCTTAAATCACTGACAGTGACTTTTCAGCTGAATGAGGAAGTCAAAGGAGTATTTGACGGAGCCTAAGGGTTAGATGATTTAATAAAACACGTCATGTCACTCTTTTGTTCCTGCTTCCACTTTGCATCACATCTGAAGAGATCTCATCACAAAGGCAAACCATTACAACAATTACTGCGGCTGCTCATCTAGTGGAAATGGAGTGCTGTTCCCAGTGGAGAGCACATCTCACCATGCACGACAACTCTGGGAGGACTGACTTCTCCACTAACACTGCCTGAGGAGTGGAGGTTAGCTTAGCAACTAAACCATTCCAAGAAGTAGAAAGGAGTTCATAGTAGCAAATTATGAACCAAAATGAATGCACACAGCCACCCATTGAGCCCTCGCTGGTCCTGAATAGAAACATGAAAATGCCAACACAAATCTTATTTTGGCATAACAGTAATGGACAGCGGCAGTACAGACTTTTTCACAGCCAATGCTAAAAGGAAGGTAGTGTCACAATGTAGTTAATCGTTTTCTGGGAGTTGTAGTGGGGGTTAAACTTAAAGGACAAAAACCACCTTGGTAGGATTGTGAGAACGGCCTCAAAGATAGCCTCAGTAAATTTCAGTAGCCTGGATCATGTCTTTAAAAACCAGGTGCTTAAGAAAGCCAAGTCCATTTGTACGGACAACTCCCATCCCCTCAGCTCTGTGTACAGGCCGTTTCCTTCCGGCCTTCACGTCCTAAAGGTTCCAGGGGCCAAAAGTACAGGTATAAATTCTCCTTCGTGCCCGTGTCTATCCAGGCCTTAAATGACGATAGGAGGAGGAGGTAACTTTGTCGTTATGAATTTCCATTGCTACACTGAAACCTTGAACTGCCATCCCGTTTTTATTTTCTTTGTGTACCATGTTCTTTTTTTACTGTGTTTTATGTGATTCATGTGTCTGCCTGTTATGCTTTGCTGTATACCAAATCGCCCTTCGGGGACAAACAAATAAATTAACCTGAACTAATGTCAATAAAGTAACTGATTTTCAAAAACTGCTGTTCATTTTTTCGACTGCAAATCAGCCCAAGTATTAATTAGGTTTGAGATATAGGAATTTTCATCTTCCCCTATTAGACTTACCAATGACCACGAGGACGAAGAGGACCGTGGCCACTCCGGCGGTCACGTAGAACATGATGCTGATGTGGTGCGCCAGCTCGTCCAAGTCGTCCACATTAGGCACTATAATCGGTGGCACAAGGAACCCGATGGCAATGCCAAGCTGTGGGCGAGAAACACAAACACATAGCATCAAGAGGTGTCGTCTTCTCCCATGGTTTCCTTACACATGCATGCACGCACCCACCCACCCACACCCACACACTCTAAAGGGCGTGGGTCATCTTAAGGGGACATCCTCTTAAGGGTAAAAGTTTCAAGAAAGAAGAAAGGGATAAAAAAAGGCATTATACAAGCCACGTTAGACAAAATATACAATTGGCCCATATGCAGCTTTGTTTTTAAACACACTAAAATGTGGTGCATGCAAAAACAAATGTAATGGCTTACAGCACAGGCATTTGACTTCACAAAACCTGTTACATATTGTCTATACCAGCTACTGTGAGAAAGTCAACAGAGCATGCTTGATAATCTGTTGACTGTTAAAATAGTGTGTCGCATTGAACACTTTTATTATTTATGGGAAAACATTGTTCAGGCTGTGCCCGAGGATACAAATGTTCTTCTCACTACTTTATCTGAGTCAGTTTGGGCCTACCTAGTGATGCACTGTGCCCACAGCTTCTACAAAACTAATCTTTACTACTAAAAGTGGATCAACCTACCTTGTGGTCATTTTACAAGACTCGCAGAAGCCTTTAAATGAGCCAGCTGAGAGGTAATATTGTTGAAATCAGTCAAAGCAAAGTAAATGAAGAGAAATGCCAACTCAAAATTGCTTGAATTTTATCCCCAAAACCCATTGACATTTCTTTTACAAAACAATTTGGGTAAACAATCAAGTCGGGGTGCCATAAAGGTAGATTGTGATCTACCAGTGGATCACAAAGGCTTTACAGGTAGATCACATGACATGGCCCTAAAATATATATAATAATTAAAAAGGGAATATACCACTTGAATGAAGGCGATTCATTGACATCAAATAGGGCCAATGCAATACTTTGTTTTCAAGAGTGTTGCGCACATACGTCAGTAGCATTACAAAGTTATACAAAACTGTACCAATTCTATTTCCCAAAGCCCCTTCAGGTACATTTTTAAACTATTTTCAGCAATGGGATAATAATATTTTGGGTGGGTAGATCTTGTTGCGGTAGCTCTCAAGTCAAAAACGTGCGGGCACCCCTGTCTTAGATAGTCCAAAACAGTCTTCATTTCGAACAAAAATAACTGACATAAAAACTATTTTGAACGTTGGAACATCACATGCCATGGTGCAATAACCAGTTTAGCATTGTGCATATGGTTGTCTACGGGGAGATAACGCTTTCAGCCTAGATGTTTGTTAGTATGAGGTTTGGGACCAGAACCAAATGAGTAAAGTAGCTATGAACAACTTAGTAAACAACTAAAACAGTGTTTGTTTATCCTACATGTGAGAGTAAATTACTCATGAGAAGAATTGTTTTGCTTACATGGCATTGCATTGGCATTACATGGTGAGCCACTTAAATGTACTCTAACAACCATGTTTAGTGTCACTTAACCTCCCAAAGATGTGTGTTCGGAACCCTAGTCATCCATGTCCTGCATCAGGAGAAGGGCTTTGTGCTATAACCACGTGGACAGTTCCCTAAGAAAGAGCATCTAAGGCTGCATGAATCCTCACATCATGCTTCAGCGTGTCCTGTGTATTCCTCAACTATTTCACTTAATCCTTTGGCCTTTTATTTTTCTTGTGTGACTTATTTTGACTCACTGACCTGTTCTGCCATTTATTTTCATCAGCAAAACATATGAACTAAGGGGAGCTTATGGTAGGGCAAACAATACATAGTAGTCACCCACATCCAAACACCATTTAAAGCAGGTGCTGGACCAATGGAAGACGGCAACAAAAACATGAAAGTGCAATTTATGCACCACAAGGGACGTTTCGAGCTAATGCTCTTCTTCAGACTTCAGAAGCTCTCAGAAGACCTTAGCCTAGCCTTAAAGTTATAATGTTACCGTGTGTGTTAGAATATGCCACATCATAGCTTTTTCTGAGGACCTTCTTTAATGTTTTTTATAGTTTATGGTAGGGAACAGAATTGTATTCCAGCTGGCCTAGTAAGTTCAATATATCTTTTTTTGTATGTGCATTAATTATTATGCTCTGCATCAGCCCTCACTATCTTGTCATGAAGCTTTCTCAGTATTATCTCATTGTACAGATCATTTACCCAAGCCGTGGGAGTTTGTTCAGAAGTAGACGGTTCGAGTGGTGGAAGTCACCCGCCATTCCCCGTAATTTCCCCAGGCTAGGAAGAACAAACCACACGCACAGACACACACAACCGCGCGCGCACACACACACACACACACACACACACATACACACAAAAATCACTTTGAACATTTCTCTAAAAGGCTCCATCTAGCTTTTTCAAAATTGTGATCTACTGTACAATAAGTCTTATCTGGGCCTTTGAGTTCTCCTCCCTTTCCTGCCAAAGGGAGAATCTTATATTGACACACCTGTTGCATGTGGGCATTTACACCAAGCCCTATAGTGTTGGTGTAAAAATAAAGACTTTGATTTACACATAGCCTATAGGAGTCGAGTTTCTGCATATTTATAGGCCCAACAGGCCTGATGTTGAACATGAATTTCTATATTTAGCTCACTGTAATCATATCACTCTAGAAACCTTTTTGTTTACTTATGCAACCAGTCAACTATAAAAAGCTCTGAAAGCTGCCGCTGGAGTGTAAATATTAAGGACACTCCCTTTAAAGAAGAAATATCCCCACATGTAAAGAAACTGCACTATACCTTAGGAATCAATTGAGTTACAGAAAGACAAAATCAGGTTCCCAGGACAGACCATTTCATTCCAATCTAATCTCAATCATTTGTCTGTGAATCAAACAATACCTTAAATTTGAGCAAATATAACATTAAAGGTGGTTGCACACTGGACGCGTTTTTTGGAAAACCGACGGAAAAACACAGCTAAAAATCCGAAAACGCGTCCAGTGTGCAGGGACCTTAAGAGGTCATTACCATGAATGCAAGCTGTGAGCAAAACATCACATACACGAAAGTTGTTAGTATTCATTCAAAAGGTTCAGTGTATAACACCGATTTAAGTGGGCACATTATGAAAACCTGCCTTTCATCAAGTCATTCACAAAAGAAAAGAAATGTCCATGTAAAGACTGAGTATGTTAATTTGGCTCTGACGGCACATATACTGTAGCTGGGACTTCATAAGATCCCTCAGTGTTGAAGATTGTGCAACCAACCATATTAATAAACGTAGAGCAACCCCAAAGCAGCAAGAGGGATTCACTTCCTGAAACCTGCTGACTCAAGAGGAAAAGCTCTGACAGGGTAGGAGATAATGTTTGCTGGCACAGATACGTTGTAGAAAAACAGTCACACACTTAACATGGAAGACGGTATGCACACTGCACGCATGCACGCACGCGCGTGCACACACTCGCGTGCACACACACACACACACACACACACACACACACACACACACACACACACACACACACACACACAATCCCGATATAAACTGGCAATTGTTCATACGGCACACAGCATTTAAGCCCAATAGGTAAACAGAGACACACCTGGTTACCCAGAACTCCAATGGAGCAGGCAGTGGAGACTTCCTGCTGACCAAACCACAGGGAAGCGATCCTGGACGGGATGCCCAGAACAAACACCGTGCCCACCGAGCACATGAACTGGCCAAAGAAGGTCATGGGAAACCTGCTGGGTGCAGCCGTGCCCGTCTTGATCCATGCGCCGATGCAGTTGAAGGCAGCGCCCACCACGACCACGTCCCGGAGGCCTCGGTTATCCAGCAGCCACATGACGGGCAGGATGAGGGGGATGTAGGTGAGGAAGTAGATCATCGAAAGCCAGTCAATTGCAAGGACGTCAATATTGTAGAAGCGCATGAAGATGTTGCTGATGATGCTGTACTGTAGCCACATGAAGGCGTTGCTCATGGAGACCCCGGCGAACAAGAAGAGCATCACCCAGCGCCGCTTGTACAAGTGGGTCTCCATGAGCGGGTAAATGGGCATGGTGTCCAGGCTTTGGGAATCTATGTCCAATCTGCTGTTTCCCAGCGGCAGGTGGGGTATGTGGTCTCCCGGGGAGAATAGGTCTGTTCTCGGAGGACAGGACGCTCCGCGGGGCTTCTGGTGGTGGTCCATCCAGTCTGGCTGAAACTCGCTCATGCTCCTCCAGTCTCTCCCTTCTGCCTTTTGCAGCATTTAGGAGCTGGAGAGAAGAACACAAAATTCTCCTTGTGTGTGAGGCCTCTCTCTGTAACAGCCGTTATTATTTACCTGCCCGGTCCCTCCCTTATACCGTCACCATACCCATTAGCAGGTAAACAAAAGACTGCTTAAAGTGTGCTTAAAGGCACATTTAACTGCTTTAGCATTCCTGGCATTGCTTTTATTTTAGTAGACGGCGTGCATTTGAGTTGCAGTTTAAATCAAGCGAGTGGTGTTGGATAGCTCCAGACACATAATATACAACCCTTTCATGCCCGAGTTGCTCTGCCAGTGTTGAGGCTTGCCTTCAGGTTCTGGTATTTATCACCTTTTGCTCTTCAGTCATGTGATGGTATTCCTTTGAGACAAACTCCTCCTCCCAGCTCAGGTTACATTATGTATGAATACCTGATATTCAGGATCATGTCTATGAACTGGATTTGTTTTAGGTATTGACTGGGTAGTACAGATAGTACTGTATACTCGCATGACTCCATCAACACACTACAATTTACAATTTACAATTTAGGCATTTAGCAGACGCTCTTAATCCAGAGCTTAATCTTAATCTACTTAATCTTAATCTACTCACACACGTGGCCATATCGACCACACCACTGACAAACATTTGACACTGACTGACTGACACGCATGTACTGTGTATACTCACATGAGTAACGCTGATGAAGGCTTGAATGCCGAAACGAGTTTGTTGCTGCTGCTCTGCAGCATATCATGTCAACAATTACATAAATTAAGAGTGCCTTAAAACATGAGTTCCGTGAGTGCTGGTTTTCTCTTTTAGAGAAAAGTTATTTACCCGACCGCGCACCCGGTAAGAATGCTCAAGAAGTTTGAGACCGTTTGGAGTTGTGCGGGCTATACCTTCATGTACTGTATACTCACATTCTCTCTCTCTCTCTCTCTCTCTCTCTCTAATATCCAAAGACAAGATACCACTATTATCATTCAAAATATGAAGTCATCTCAAATATAAAATGAGTCAATTATAGTAATTTATAGTATCAATGCGAGGATACTGCATAATGAAAACAATTTCACCCTTATCCAAATATAAAATGTTTCTCCAAACCTGTTCCGTCAACATTGAGACACTTATACAGTGCTACAGGTGAGAGATAACATAGGATATAACACAGGATATAGGAGACCACCTCCCAGTTATTCTGTGTATTCTTCTCTGTGTATATTGACAACACACACAGAGATGACAGATCAGAATTGATTGACATTTGTCAATACAAAAACTGGCTGCTACGAGGATAAAACCAGAAAAGCACTAAGGCTTCTTTACATCAGGTATAAAGTTAAACGAAAACGTGACAACCGTATGGAAAAAGGTGCAGAAGAACTGGGAGGTGGAGGTGTGGGGGGAGCGCTGCCCGGATCAGTGTGCTAAAAAATACAAATAAGAATTTTAAGAAAACCTTAGGTAAGGTTTTAGAAGGGGCTTTTAGAATAGGCCTCAGGTCTAAATGGGTTAATATAGCATCAAACTTTTATAATATCAATATGTACTGTACAGTTTAACCCTATATGTCAGCTATTTGAAAACTACAACCTCACAATGTGTGACGTGTTGTGAGCTTGTAGATATGATCTTGGGGGGTCTTCCTTGACATTGAAAATGTTTGAAAACCACTGCTATACTAAACCTGACCAATTCAATTTCACTTAAGCAATAACCGAGCGATATAAACCTTTTTAGTCACAGTTTGCCTCATACAATGGCTTGAGTGTAATGAATGTCTGCCCTGAACACTCATACAGGTCAAGCAAGTAAGTCTGGTTCTTTACACATCTTCTCAGGTACAAACTAAAGTCCTATCAGTTTTGTTGCACCCCTAAATTGTAATATAAGGGCAGGGCAGGTCCGTAAAGTGGCCAGGGATGACATAGTTGTGTACTTGTGTCGTCGGAAGCAAGAAGTTATAGTAACTTTCTGGATCTCTCTGTAAATAAAGATTAATGATACACATTTTTTCCTGCAAGATAATCTAAATTGTATGCTTTTCTTAAACTTTAATGGAATAGACAGAAGTAAAAGGTTAAGCTTAAATGCAAAAAGTTAACACTGCACTATGAATTATGAACTACACCATGGTCACATGTATTGACATCACCTCCACGAATGCTTGTGTTTGGCATAATGACACGTACTGTCCCTGATAATGTAGTTTAATTTAATTTAGCCATTAGCAATAGCCTGCAAGATGGAAAAGCTTTCAAAATTCAGAAGTGGGGTATTTACCAATTCATTTTATGTCATAAAACAAAATGTGAAAATCCCGTAAGCCCCCGTTAACCGCTGACCTTATTTCAGGCTTTAAAACCAAAAACCCATTCAATAATTTACCAGCAGAGTGTCTGCCCTGTGACTGGGCGCTCGGGAGTCATAAGACTATGAAAATGGTACCCAATCAGGGAGGCATTGCGTACCATGTTCATAGTCTAACTAACTTGACACTCAGCATAAAGGGGTGGATTGGGGGCAATACTAACGTCATGTACTTGAACATCAAGGTGCCTCTCGCTAAGGAAACAGGACCTATGGGCCATATGGCTCGTTAGTAGTAGTAACCATTCAAAAAACGAGAGACAGAACCAAGCAGTGCAAAACACTCATACTTATTGGTACATAGGTATTTGTCACATCATAAAATTGTCATTATGGATTTACTCAGCTTCAACCAGACTAGTCTAGGTAGGTGTACGGCGTTGAGTGTTCAGGGCTCTTAAGGACATGACATGTACAGTATGAATATGTCATGGCCCTTAAGGCCATGACACATACTGTACATACATGGCTGTCAGAACAGTTTATTTTTAAAAACTCCATGGCCTCGTCTGTTTGAGGTAATGGATCAAATAAATAACGGTAGTGGGTTGCACACACCAAGACTTCATGAAGAGGTAATGGATCACAAATGCAAAAATACTGGTCCACTGGTATTCAAATAAAATGGGAAAAATGACAATATATTCTTTGCTGAAAAGAAAGCTGCTCTAAGATCAATTTTATCCTATAAAACTTTTGATAGATAAAACACAAAATTAATTCTAATTGATTTAACTACTTAAGTCCATTTAAGAAAACAAAATCTAAAATAGACGATTTTCAAGTTTGCAGTTTAAATGTTTATAGGTTGTGTGGGTTCATGGTTGTCATTATCTGAAGTTAAGTCTTGACCTGCATTAGACCCTGTTGATTAAATAAAAAAATAACTTTGAAAGGAAGAAAGAACATTTTCCATGTCAGACAATTGATACAAATTAGGCTGCGGACCCCCATTTGAAAAGATTTAGTGCCAGCTAGACCCCCATAAGTGAAGCTATTGTTGCTAGTTTGAGAACCCTTGTCAAAACAGGTCTTTGACAGTGACGTTCAGATATTTTGGAGGCCGTGTGCATCTTCAAAAGATTGTTAAATTGTTGTCTCTTTTCTCTTTTTACCCCCCCCCCCCCCCCCCCCCCCCGCGACCTCATGTGAGCTGTGACTGATAACAAAAAAAACTGTCTTGGAAACGAGGTGAGAGTGACAGGGACAGGAGTCGCGTAGATCAGAAGAACACTGTGGCTACTATGCGTGGAGTGGTCTCGTGGAGACGCGTAAAGTCCTCGGTCAGTGTGGCTTAATTTGTTAAGTTGTTGCAAGTAACAGGTCCCAAGAGAGTGTCAGTGTAGGCTACAAAATGTGACCAAATGAACCCGTACACGGTACACACTCGGAGTTAAATAGCCTGCAATAATTTATCACCTCAAGAGTGCATTGCGTTACGACGACGGAGCCGCTGTCCAGCTTGTATACGTGGACACTGGACAGACGCTCCTGGGTAGAAACAGCGGTAACTTCGGTCGTGTCACAACAGTCACATAAAATGCCAAACGCAGTCTGTCTCGCCACTGTCGCCAGTCATCACCACACTATACAGTGGAAAATTCCAATGGTATAATAATATTACGATGTATCATGTGCTATATGCTATTGTCCTCAAGCTGCCTCCTGACACAGCTCGAGCAAACATCAGACATGAATGGGAACACCATACCCAAACCGAAAGCAACACTTCAAATGCATTTGTTATAGCTTTCTTTCACACTGTGTTGTTTGTTTGTGTTTGTTTGTTGTATTATAAGAAATAATTGTGTATATTATTGTGCATGAAGTCTAGAATGGAAGTTAAAACAGATTGTTCGCATTATTTCCATATTAAGAAAAACAATATTGGACGTCGGTCTAAGATAAGATTTTCATAAAGACACATTAGGCTGTTAAAACCAAGCCATCTGACGTTACATATCTCATCTATATTTTTCACAAGTTTTCTTCACTCGGCGCAACAATGTATCACAATCATTTCACGCTTGGCGTTCAAAGACGTGACTGACCTGCTGAGATACAAAAAGATACAAATTAACCTAGGCTAATTAACTTCCCAAGATCCTACCATGAACCCTCTAAATGCATGGGAGAAACACAACCAAAACAAAGACCGTCAATGGAACATACCTGAGCACGGCTGCATTGACTAGGCTACATATATACACTGATACACTGTACGAGCAGAAGATGGCGGAATTGTTCACACACACGTCATTTCCCTTCGTTTGCCACTTTTCACAGCTGCTCCCTAAAATAAACAGACCATCACTCTGTCTTGACCAGTGTGCGTAATTTCAGTTTCAGTCATGCACCGTGGATTTATTGGCTATTTCTGACTGGTCAATGTTCTCAAAACATGCAAGAGGCGTGAATGTACGAATATTAGATGTTTACAGTATTATAATTATGAAAAACAATATTAACAAAACAAATCATCACACACACACACACACACACACACACACACACACACACACACACACACACACACACACACACACACACACACACACACACACACACACACACACACACACACACACACACACACACACACACACACACACACACACACACACACACACACACACACACACACACACACACACACACACACACACACACACAAAATGAGGCCCCCCCAACTCCCATCACCATCTGAGGGGAGGAGGTGGCAAGGCCACCCATATATTTTTGCGGGGCACTAGAATTTGAACTCCCTCCTCAATGTTGTAAGATAAGAGCGCCCCTCGCTTCACACAGGTGTGATTTTTTTAAAGAAGCTACACATGAACAATAAACTGGACTGTGCACTTACAACACTGAGGCCCTCTATAGCAGTGGTTTCCAAACTTTTTCATGCTGTCAAGGGCCCCCAAATTGACACTAATTAGCCCGCGGACCCCCATTTGAAAAGATATGCCTGCAAGGACCCACATGAGAGAAGGCTCTAGCAGTGATTCTCAACCTGTTTAATTTCAAGGACCCCCAGTTTGACATTAGTGCATTAGTCTACGGACACCCATGTAATGGCATTTCTATCTCTGGGACCCCCAATTTATATTGTAAAATCAATGTTAATTTAACTCAGAGTGTACAAATGGAACCAAATGGACCAGTTAGGCTCCATTTGGTTCCATTTATACACTCTCAGAGTTACAGACCCATACGGGTCAATTTTGGTTCCAAACTATCATTTAGCTGGGGACCCCCTGGAACTCCCTAAAAAAACCCTGGGGGTCCCCGGACCCCACTTTGGGAAGCACTGCTCTACAGGAAGGGACAGAGCAAGCTGTTCTTCCTGAGGATGCTCAGTTACCAGTGTCAGTACTTTGCGGTGGCTTGTTCATGGGAGAGGTGACCTCCGCCAACACCTGATTGATTGATTGAATGTATTAACAGTTTGCAGAATTACAGTACATTTCAAGCACAACTCAATACAAAAACTGTTAACTGTGAGTGGACGACCCAATGAAGCATTACACTTGTTTACAAGAGGGTCCACCTTGTTCAATGTGTTGACCTCAACTTAAGGGAAAGCGAGGAAGGATATAGCTCCATAGTTGGAGTTGAACTGGACAGTCACAGACTGGAGTGGAGGTGGTTGCGGAGGGGAGGATAAGGGGGAAGCAGGGCCCTATCCTGATGAACCCATCACATCTGCTCTATGGGGAGCTATTGGGCACATCATAGCGGGATATTCAGCCCCCTGAACAATATGATATACAGTTAACTGTTGTGAGACAAACAGTCATTTGATTGTCTACATCTACCATAATTATTATGCACCGTTTATAGTCAGACTCTACATACATTATTCAAAGCCACTGTTGAAATCCATCTGACACTGTACCCATGTCTCATGCACGGTTGATAGACTGTATAGCTACATTATTAGCTACATTATACAAATAGGATGGAATTGGAAATACACAAATTCATGCATAGGATATTCAAGTATATTCATGCATATAGGCTTTGCAATGAAAATATATATAGAAATAGATAATAATGGTACATATTGCATGTTGCCGCTATACACAGGGACCAATAACGTTGTATTATCTTATCAATAGGCTACTGTATAGCTATACTGAGAATGACCATAACCTTTAATCGTTTTACCCACATCCCATTCCCCACTCATTGTCTCTCTAATTTTTAAACCGTGCCCCCTCTTTTTGTGATGCAGTGTTCTTATGACCGATGGATCATATGCATTTCCCCTCGCCCTCGGGGATCAATAAAATATCTATCTATCTATCTATCTATCTGTCTATCTATCTAGTCAATGTTAATCTCGTGATAAAGCAACATTGATTTAAGAACAATTGAGCAATTTACCCGTTTCAAATAATTTGATAAGAGCCTAGACTAGAGGAATAAACTTGTAGTCTCACTCTCTCACACATTAAAAGCGATGGCAATGGTGTGCGTAATGCCGGGTGCGCGATGCGTAAAAGGCACATGAATGAACCATCTGTATTTGACTTCAGAATGCGATCGGTCAACGAATCCCAATGATGGACGAGTTAAATGTGGATGTATCATTATAACCTCACCTGATTCCCAAAAACTCCAATGGAACAAGCAGTGGACACCTCCTCCGAGCCAAACCAGACTGATGCTATGTGTGAGGGCATCCCAAGGATGAACACTTGGGAGAGAGATCCCGCAAACTGTCCGAGCATCGTCACCCAGAACAGGTTGGGTCTCACGCTGGCGACCTTGATCCATGTTCCAGCGCAATTCACTCCGGTCGCCACAAGCGCAATAACTCGCAGTCCTTTTTTATCGAGAATCCACGTGACAGGAAAAATGAACGGGATATAGGTGAGCATGTATATCATAGACATCCAATCTATGGCGAAAGAGTTGACGCCATAGAATTTCATAAAAATGTTGTTAATTATTCCATACTGGATCCACTGGAATGCGTTGCACAGAGAGTACGCGCTGAACAGAAGCACAATCATCCATCGCCTCTTGTACAGACGCGTGGTGACCGTGTCAGTGGTGACCTGGGAGTCATTCTTAGCCTCTGTGATGCTGGTACTTTCAATGTGTTCTTTGACATCATCCATTGAAGCTTTTGGTCCCAAATCCAAACCATTCTCGACATCCTTGTCCTCAACGTCGGGGTTATCTGGCATCTTGAAAGTTGTAGGTAGACCGTTTTTTAAGCAATTAATTAACCAAATTGAGGGGGTTGCTTAGCAGACTGAAAAAATGACCGCAATAATTTCAGCGATTTCAATCAAGTTATCACTTTCGTTTAGTTACCTTCCCAGTCGATCACTTGGCAGTTGGCAGCAATAGGAATGTTTCACTTCTGTTCTGAGACCCCCTCTCGCCGCCCTCTCCTGATGCCTACAAATATGTATATTGTTTGCTCAAGTGCATGACAATATACTCGAACAAAAACGTCTCAACTGTAGCAATCATTCCACCCAAAACATTTAATTTAATATTTGTACTGTCACTGCTGTGTCAGAAATGAGAAATCTCGTATATTATATCACTGCGTGCGTGGTGTCCAAACTCTAACTCCACCCAACTGGAAGTTGAACCAATGATAAGAAAAGCACCGGCCCTGACACAGGGAGTTAACTCAAAGGCTTTGCAAAGAAAGGGGATTGGGGGGGGGGGGGCCACACACACACACACAATTCAATTCAAAGGGCTTTATTGGCATGAGAAAACATACGTTTACATTGCCAAAGCAGAAAGCACAATACAACAATACAGCAAAATATGTACATTTGAAACACACCCACACACACACACTGAGATACAGACTACAGAGTTCGTATTTAGTCGGCAACACAAGAGTGCTTGCCCCTGTTAATAGGACCACACACACGCGCGCATACACACGCACGCACACGCCTATAATCAATTAGACAATTCTGCTATTGGCCACTAGATGGAAATGTTATCACAAAAGTCAATTCTAGGCAGAATTTCAGAAAATTGGCTTACGTTTAAAGTTAGGCTTAAAGTTGTTTAAAGTTAGGCTTTAAGATTTGCTTTAAAGTGCTCAACGAAAATCATGTTAATTGAGGGCACTACATGTTTTTAAGGTGTGCTGAATCCATATCTGTTATGATTAGCCCATGCACAGTACATCTTAGTCTATGTACTTGAACTTGAGATACAGTGTACTTGATATGTATTGTGTACTGCCGGTACTGTAGCATACTTTATAGATAGGCTACGAGAGACATCTAGGCGGCACGTTCTTCTGTCTCATATCTTATTGTCACGTCATTATGATCCAGCACTATATATGTTTCCTGTTTGTGTAATAAACTGTGTGAACCTTAGCGTGATACTGTCTCGTGTCTCGCGTAGCCTATCTATAAAGTATGCTACAGTACCGGCAGTACACAATACATATCAAGTACACTGTATCTCAAGTTCAAGTACATAGACTAAGATGTACTGTGCATGGGCTAATCATAACAATATCTGCTGTATGCTCAGCAAACAATGGCTGCTAAATGCCTCAAAATCTACCATTTAAAGAGCTAAAGCAAAGCAAAGTTACTATATTTACCCAGGGTAACTGAACTAAGCATCAGATACTTGTTTACAGCCAGGCCCTGCTCATAGAACATTTCATGGTAGTGGTTCAATGCCTTGATCAAGGGCACTTCAGCGGTGGTAATTTTTAACGTGCCGGTCCGGGGATACGAACTGGCGACCTTCCGGTATTAAGACCGCTCCGCAAACCGTTCGGCCACCGCTGCCAGCTTTTGATTGATTGATTGAAAAATGTATTAACAGTTTGCAGAATTACAGTACATTTCAAGCACAAACTCAATACAAAGGCTGTTAACTGTGAGTGGACGACCCAATTAAGCATTACACTTGTTTCCAATAGGGTCCACAATGTTCAATTCATCAAAATTCATCACCACTATTCTGAAATATAGGCTATTAAAAACATATTTTGACTGTAGAAACTGGATTGAACTTTGCTTTTAGAGGCTAGGTTTTCATATGGAACACACTGCTATTTTATAGCCTAGGTTTTCATATAGGGAACCCACTGCCATTTTCTGATTTGAGATCAAATGTGAGGAAAGTATAAACGTGTCTAGCAAGACAAGAAAGAAAGAAATTAGTCACCTTTTTCCAGTTATATTTTTCTTCTTGCTGTTTTTGTTTTTCCTGTTGCCATTTGTTTTTCAGTTTGTCTTCTTAAAAATCTGTAATTCTGTTTTTCTTTTTGCTGTTTTTGTTTTTCCTGTTGCCGTTTGTTTTTCAGTTTGTCTTCTGTAATTCTGTAATCTGTCAATAATGTTTGAATTGTCAATAAACAAAACAAATAAAAAGAAAAACAAGTCAAGGTCACCTATATACTGCAGGGCAGGGGTCCTCAACTAGAAATGCTGAAGGTCCACTAATATTTTTTGAAAAAGACTAAGGTCCGGTCCCATGAGCGCGACGCGGGCCTTTGGCGTGCGGCTGCGCGACGAAAAATTTGATTAATTCATTAATTAATTAAATCAATGAATTCATTAATTGTATTAATTAATTAGATTAATAAATTAAGATTAATTTGTATTATTGCTCTTGTATTGCTATTGGAGACACTGGGGAGACACTGGGGAGGCACTGGGGGGACACTGGGGAGGCACTGGGGGGACACTGGGGAGGCACTGCATGGGGAGGCACTGGGGAGACACTGGGGAGGCACTGGGCAGACACTGGGGAGGCACTGGGGAGACACTGGGGAGGCACTCAGGGGGACACTGGGGAGGCACTGGGGAGGCACTGGGGAGGCACTGGGGAGGCACTCAGGGAGGCACTCAGGGGGACACTGGGGAGGCACTCAGGGGGACACTGGGGAGGTACCGGGGAGGCACTGGGCAGACACTGGGCAGGCACTGGGGAGGCACTTGGTGGACACTGGGGAGGCACTGGGGGGACACTGGGGGGACACTGGGGAGGCACTGGGGAGATACTGGACATTTTATATCACAGACGCCATGATTCACTACCACCCCCAGGGTGGACCCCCACGGTCCACAGAGAGGTGGTCCGCGGTCCGGTCGTGGACCGCGGTCCGCCAGTTGAGGACCCCTGGTATAGGGCATGGTACATCTTGAGGTGAGGGGTGGGTGCTGTTGTGAAGGTCAGTGAGGGGGTCGGTGCGGAACTGTTGGGAGGGGTGAGGTGGCCCGCTCCAGGTGGATAGAGGGGAGTTGGGGTGAGGGGGAGCTGTAAATAGAGGGAGTCCTGGGTTGTCTCTCTCCCCTGTACAGATTTGATAAGCTCCAGCCTCCAGATTCTGAGCTTGGCACGCTTATGGGGAATATGGTCTCCTCAGTGGGGATACAGTGAAGAGATTTGGCCCCTTATACATGGAGAGGACAGTGTAGAACTGATAGAACCTACAGTGTCTACATGTCTAGGCAAGGTTGGAGGAGTGTGGAAGGGAGAGGGGTTACCTTATAGCTTGGAGCTTTTTAACAAGAATAGAGGGGAGAGGTGAACATGCAGCCCATGTCATGACAATGAGATCCTGTTGTATTCGTATAACCTCCAGGCCCATAAGGGGCCATGTCCCTGCTGCTATCCGACAGACAATTGCTTTCAGCATACACTTAATGCTCTGGGTTTTTGTTCTGGAGTTGAAACTAGGGGAACAGCAGCAACGAATGCCTGTATTAATTTATCACGTAATTAATAAACGTGCATGGATCCCAATGATGGATGTCTAATGTCTTAAATATGAATGTATCATTATAACCTCACCTGATTCCCCATAACTCCAATGGCACAAGCAGTGGACACCTCCTCTGCGCCAAACCAGGTTGATGCTATGATCGAGGGCATCCCAAGGATGAACACTTGGGCGAGAGCAGCCATAAACTGTCCGAGTATCGTCACCCAGAACAGGTTGGGTCTCACGCGGGAGACCTTGATCCATGTTCCAGCGCAATTCACTGCGGTCCCCACAAGCGCAATAACTCGCAGTCCTTTTTTATCGAGAATCCACGTGACAGGAAAAATGAACGGGATATAGGTGAGCATGTATAACATAGCCATCCAATCTATGGCGAAAGAGCTGACACCATAGAATTTCATAAAGATGTTGTTGATTATTCCATACTGGTTCCACTGGAATGCGTTGCACAGAGAGTACGCGTTGAACAGAAACACAATCATCCATCGCTTCTTGTACAGACGCGTGGTGACCGTGGAGTCAGTGGAGTCAGTGATGACCTGGGAGTAATTCTTAGCCTCTTTTGGTCCCAATTCCAAACCATTCTTGACATCCTTGTGCTCAACGTCAGGGTTATCTGGCATTTTAAGGTAGACTATTAATTAACCAAATAGAGAAAAAAAACTGGTCGTTTTGCAGACTGAAAAATTAAACACAATAATGTCCACGACTTCAAATCAAGTTGTATCACTTTCGTTTAGTTACCTTCCCAGTGGATCACTTGACAGCAGTTTCCTCCTTTTATACCTTTGAGTGCCCGGATCATCTGTTTTTTCTATGGCTTGAACCTGTTGAACTTTGATATACTTTTTACTTGTTACTCCTGTTTTTCTGGTAAATGGCACTGTTGGCCTGCACTTTAGCAAAGAGGAACAATATCAATATTTGTATGACTCAAGAGTCAAGAGATGAGGCGTATCCCACCCTCCCAGTGTGGAGGGAAGGTTAAACTGTTACAATCTTGACTGTATTATTGTAGCAGCACTGCACGTGAAATCCATTTTCTATAAGCATGAATAGAATGAATTGGCCAATGCTGCTATTGACCACTAGTCAATTCCATTATCACAAAAGTCACTCAACAACCTTCTTCATGTCGAAAAGAAACTAAACTAAACATTTATTTCTTGCAAAAATACAAAATGCAACATATGTTGTGATAGCATACACCTACTGTATATGACATCATATACAAAACGTACAAAAATCATAAACATAAGGGAGCATAGATATGGAAATTCAACTAAATTATAATGTAAATGTAAACTACTGATCAATCAATGTACCACAAAAGGCCACAAAAATGTCTAAGAATAGTTGTGACTATGCCTATGGGCTAGAGAAATCGTGCATGAGAATTTGGTACGTTTCTTTTTGGAATGGTTTTCAATGGAGTGTTTTGCTCTTTGCTACCATTGCACGGCTTTCCACTCTGTTCCCATTGAAAACCACTGCAGAAAGACGGCCACAGACAGAACAAAGTTAGATGTGACTGCACCCTTAGGACATGGTCACACATGTGCGACAGGTGAGTGACCATTGCCTGTCGAGGCAACATTTCTATCATATTGTGCTGAATGTGGACAGTGCAGCATATGACACATGGAAATCAATTGACTGGTTTGTAGTCCTTTTGAGTGGATGTGGTGGTTGGTCACACACAAGAGCGCTCACTTAGAAAACAGCAGCCAATGACAGTCAAGTAGGGTCATCCTGCACATACGGTACTTCTTTATCTATTGGTTTACAGGTCTAGGTCTTATGCGTCTGTGGTATGTGTGTGTGTGTGTGTAAATTACCAGATACAGTAGGTGGGTTCTAATCTAGATCGGATCAGATTGGTTAATTCAAAATAGAAATCAGGCTTTCTATTCCACAACTACTGCGGAAAGTGATGCGAGATTAGAATGAAAGTGAACAGGAGGAGAATATTTTGTTCGCACATGTGTGACCGTGCCCATAGCCTGTTGACCCAGGCTACTATTGACAGTGGTTATGTGACCCAGACCCTGAATGGCAACCACACTGAACAGCAAAAGAAAGAAAGACATTTCTTCAACTGCCAGTACAGTGTCCAATCTCATGTGGTTGGCCTCCTCTGTGGCCAAGACCTGGAGATAAGTGCTGCTTCTAGACTCTAATGTAATGTGTACATACATTTATTTTGTAGATACCGACTACCACTGCTGTTTTTGTTTGGGTTTTATTGATACGATTTATTTCAACTTTAGTATTTGGTAGCCATTATTAGTGCAACTTACTTTTACACATAGTTTATTCTTTGTAACAATTATTGTATTTCCTCCCAAAAGTATTTAAACTCATCATACGCTGTTGTATGTCCTATTACAGTGAATATAACCTTGTTTCTTTTGCATAGACACATACAAAACAGAAATATACAAAACTATGTCACTCCGTCTTTAAGCTTTTCCTCTTAAGGTGTGTGTGTGTGTGTGTGTAGGTGTTCCCTTTCTCATTGCACTTTTAGAGTAGGCCTATATAGTATTTAGAATATATAGATTATATGGCTTATATATTTTTTTTATATATATAATACAAAAATAATCTATATCTATTCTATGCAATTCAGTACTTTTAATCGATTAGTTGATGTTGAATAAAACATTGTAATCTTGGGGTGAAATCCTTGTTTCTTCAACAGGCATGCTGCATATGTCCTACCAGTCTGCAATAGCCACAGTGTCCTCTTCTTTGCAGTGGCTTGTTGGGAGAGGTCAACACAAGGGATGGTAAGGAAGGCTATAGCTCCATAGTTGGAGTTAAACTGGACAGACTGGAGGTGGGTGTGGAGGGGAGGATAAAGACGAAGCAGGACCCTAACCTAGCTACATCATAGTGGGGACGTATATACTGTACATTCAGCACATCCAGCCCCCTGAACCATGACAGACACATCATGCCTCTCAATATTAAGGGTAACTGTTGTGAGACACACATTCATTGTTGGTATATTGTCTGAAGTTATTATGCACCGTTTATAGACTCTACAGACTAGTACAGACATTATCCACAGCCACTGTTGAAATGCGGCTGACACTGTACCTAATTAGTCTCATGCACTGCTGATAAGACTGTAGATAGATACATACATGGATATCCAAATATGAATTGGTGATAAAAGTATGTGCATAGGATATTCACTGGAAATAGTAGGCTACATTTTTACTTAGGCTATTATTAGGCCTATATTGAATAATAGTTGCGAGGTCGCAGATTACTATAAAAACCTGCAAAACCTGTCAGTCAGTCAAGATTGGCCATCACCGTTTCAATGGTTTTACCCATTTACTCAGTCATAATTTTATTTTTTAAGAACACTTATAGGCCTATAGCAATTTACCCATTTCAAATTATTTTATAAGATAAACTTGTACTCTCACTCTCACACATTAAAAGCGTATGGCAATAGTGTGCGTAATGCCGGGTGCGCGATGCGTAAAGGGCACATGAATGAACCATCTGTATTTGACTTCAGAATGCGATCGGTCAACGAATCCCAATGATGGATGAGTTAAATGTGGATGTATCATTATAACCTCACCTGATTCCCAAAAACTCCAATGGAACAAGCAGTGGACACCTCCTCCGAGCCAAACCAGACTGATGCTATGTGTGAGGGCATCCCAAGGATGAACACTTGGGAGAGAGATCCCGCAAACTGTCCGAGCATCGTCACCCAGAACAGGTTGGGTCTCACGCTGGCGACCTTGATCCATGTTCCAGCGCAATTCACTCCGGTCGCCACAAGCGCAATAACTCGCAGTCCTTTTTTATCGAGAATCCACGTGACAGGAAAAATGAACGGGATATAGGTGAGCATGTATATAATAGACATCCAATCTATGGCGAAAGAGTTGACGCCATAGAATTTCATAAAAATGTTGTTAATTATTCCATACTGGATCCACTGGAATGCGTTGCACAGAGAGTACGCGCTGAACAGAAGCACAATCATCCATCGCCTCTTGTACAGACGCGTGGTGACCGTGTCAGTGGTGACCTGGGAGTCATTCTTAGCCTCTGTGATGCTGGTACTTTCAATGTGTTCTTTGACATCATCCATTGAAGCTTTTGGTCCCAAATCCAAACCATTCTCGACATCCTTGTCCTCAACGTCGGGGTTATCTGGCATCTTGAAAGTTGTAGGTAGACCGTTTTTTAAGCGATTAATTAACCAAATTGAGGGGGTTGCTTAGCAGACTGAAAAAATGACCGCAATAATTTCAGCGATTTCAATCAAGTTATATCACTTTCGTTTAGTTACCTTCCCAGTCGATCACTTGGCAGTTGGCAGCAATAGGAATGTTTCACTTCTGTTCTGAGACCCTCTCGCCGCCCTCTCCTGATGCCTACAAATATGTATATTGTTTGCTCAAGTGCATGACAATATACTTTAGCAAAGAGGAACAATATCAATATTTGTATGACTCAAGAGTCAAGAGATGAGGCGTATCCCACCCTCCCAGTGTGGAGGGAAGGTTAAACTGTTACAATCTTGACTGTATTATTGTAGCAGCACTGCACGTGAAATCCATTTTCTATAAGCATGAATCGAATCAATTGGCCAATGCTGCTATTGACCACTAGTCAATTATATTATCACAAAAGTCACTCAACAACCTTCTTCATGTCGAAAAGAAACTAAACTAAACATTTATTTCTTGCAAAAATACAAAATGCAACATATGTTGTGATAGCATACACCTACTGTATATGACATCATATACAAAACGTTATTAAAAAAAATCATAAACATAAGGGAGCATAGATATGGAAATTCAACTAAATTATAATGTAAATGTAAACTACTGATCAATCAATGTACCACAAAAGGCCACAAAAATGTCTAAGAATAGTTGTGACTATGCCTATGGGCTAGAGAAATCGTGCATGAGAATTTGGTACGTTTCTTTTTGGAATGGTTTTCAATGGAGTGTTTTGCTCTTTGCTACCATTGCACGGCTTTCCACTCTGTTCCCATTGAAAACCACTGCAGAAAGACGGCCACAGACAGAACAAAGTTAGATGTGACTGCACCCTTAGGACATGGTCACACATGTGCGACAGGTGAGTGACCATTGCCTGTCGAGGCAACATTTCTATCATATTGTGCTGAATGTGGACAGTGCAGCATATGACACATGGAAATCAATTGACTGGTTTGTAGTCCTTTTGAGTGGATGTGGTGGTTGGTCACACACAAGAGCACTCACTTAGAAAACAGCAGCCAATGACAGTCAAGTAGGGTCATCCTGCACATACGGTACTTCTTTATCTATTGGTTTACAGGTCTAGGTCTTATGCGTCTGTGGTATGTGTGTGTGTGTGTGTGTGTGTGTGTGTGTGTGTGTGTGTGTGTGTGTGTGTGTGTGTAAATTACCAGATACAGTAGGTGGGTTCTAATCTAGATCGGATCAGATTGGTTAATTCAAAATAGAAATCAGGCTTTCTATTCCACAACTACTGCGGAAAGTGATGCGAGATTAGAATGAAAGTGGACAGGAGGAGAATATTTTGTTCGCACATGTGTGACCGTGCCCATAGCCTGTTGACCCAGGCTACTATTGACAGTGGTTATGTGACCCAGACCCTGAATGGCAACCACACTGAACAGCAAAAGAAAGAAAGAAATTTCTTCAACTGCCAGTACAGTGTCCAATCTCATGTGGTTGGCCTCCTCTGTGGCCAAGACCTGGAGATAAGTGCTGCTTCTAGACTCTAATGTAATGTGTACATACATTTATTTTGTAGATACCGACTACCACTGCTGTTTGTGTTTGGGTTTTATTGATACGATTTATTTCAACTTTAGTATTTGCTGGCCATTATTAGTGCAACTTACTTTTACACATTGTTTATTCTTTGTAACAATTATTGTATTTCCTCCCAAAAGTATTTAAACTCATCATACGCTGTTGTATGTCCTATTACAGTGAATATAACCTTGTTTCTTTTGCATAGACACATACAAAACAGAAATATACAAAACTATGTCACTCCGTCTTTAAGCTTTTCCTCTTAAGGTGTGTGTGTCTGTGTGTAGGTGTTCCCTTTCTCATTGCACTTTTAGAGTAGGCCTATATAGTATTTAGAATATATAGATTATATGGCTTATATATTTTTTTATATAATACAAAAATAATCTATATCTATTCTATGCAATTCAGTACTTTTAATCGATTAGTTGATGTTGAATAAAACATTGTAATCTTGGGGTGAAATCCTTGTTTCTTCAACAGGCAAGCTGCATATGTCCTACCAGTCTGCAATAGCCACAGTGTCCTCTTCTTTGCAGTGGCTTGTTGGGAGAGGTCAACACAAGGGATGGTAAGGAAGGCTATAGCTCCATAGTTGGAGTTAAACTGGACAGACTGGAGGTGGGTGTGGAGGGGAGGATAAAGACGAAGCAGGACCCTAACCTAGCTACATCATAGTGGGGACGTATATACTGTACATTCAGCACATCCAGCCCCCTGAACCATGACAGACACATCATGCCTCTCAATATTAAGGGTAACTGTTGTGAGACACACATTCATTGTTGGTATATTGTCTGAAGTTATTATGCACCGTTTATAGACTCTACAGACTAGTACAGACATTATCCACAGCCACTGTTGAAATGCGGCTGACACTGTACCTAATTAGTCTCATGCACTGCTGATAAGACTGTAGATAGATACATACATGGATATCCAAATATGAATTGGTGATAAAAGTATGTGCATAGGATATTCACTGGAAATAGTAGGCTACATTTTTACTTAGGCTATTATTAGGCCTATATTGAATAATAGTTGCGAGGTCGCAGATTACTATAAAAACCTGCAAAACCTGTCAGTCAGTCAAGATTGGCCATCACCGTTTCAATGGTTTTACCCATTTACTCAGTCATAATTTTATTTTTTAAGAACACTTATAGGCCTATAGCAATTTACCCATTTCAAATTATTTTATAAGATAAACTTGTACTCTCACTCTCACACATTAAAAGCGTATGGCAATAGTGTGCGTAATGCCGGGTGCGCGATGCGTAAAGGGCACATGAATGAACCATCTGTATTTGACTTCAGAATGCGATCGGTCAACGAATCCCAATGATGGATGAGTTAAATGTGGATGTATCATTATAACCTCACCTGATTCCCAAAAACTCCAATGGAACAAGCAGTGGACACCTCCTCCGAGCCAAACCAGACTGATGCTGTGTGAGGGCATCCCAAGGATGAACACTTGGGAGAGAGATCCCGCAAACTGTCCGAGCATCGTCACCCAGAACAGGTTGGGTCTCACGCTGGCGACCTTGATCCATGTTCCAGCGCAATTCACTCCGGTCGCCACAAGCGCAATAACTCGCAGTCCTTTTTTATCGAGAATCCACGTGACAGGAAAAATGAACGGGATATAGGTGAGCATGTATATAATAGACATCCAATCTATGGCGAAAGAGTTGACGCCATAGAATTTCATAAAAATGTTGTTAATTATTCCATACTGGATCCACTGGAATGCGTTGCACAGAGAGTACGCGCTGAACAGAAGCACAATCATCCATCGCCTCTTGTACAGACGCGTGGTGACCGTGTCAGTGGTGACCTGGGAGTCATTCTTAGCCTCTGTGATGCTGGTACTTTCAATGTGTTCTTTGACATCATCCATTGAAGCTTTTGGTCCCAAATCCAAACCATTCTCGACATCCTTGTCCTCAACGTCGGGGTTATCTGGCATCTTGAAAGTTGTAGGTAGACCGTTTTTTAAGCGATTAATTAACCAAATTGAGGGGGTTGCTTAGCAGACTGAAAAAATGACCGCAATAATTTCAGCGATTTCAATCAAGTTATATCACTTTCGTTTAGTTACCTTCCCAGTCGATCACTTGGCAGTTGGCAGCAATAGGAATGTTTCACTTCTGTTCTGAGACCCTCTCGCCGCCCTCTCCTGATGCCTACAAATATGTATATTGTTTGCTCAAGTGCATGACAATATACTTTAGCAAAGAGGAACAATATCAATATTTGTATGACTCAAGAGTCAAGAGATGAGGCGTATCCCACCCTCCCAGTGTGGAGGGAAGGTTAAACTGTTACAATCTTGACTGTATTATTGTAGCAGCACTGCACGTGAAATCCATTTTCTATAAGCATGAATCGAATCAATTGGCCAATGCTGCTATTGACCACTAGTCAATTATATTATCACAAAAGTCACTCAACAACCTTCTTCATGTCGAAAAGAAACTAAACTAAACATTTATTTCTTGCAAAAATACAAAATGCAACATATGTTGTGATAGCATACACCTACTGTATATGACATCATATACAAAACGTTATTAAAAAAAATCATAAACATAAGGGAGCATAGATATGGAAATTCAACTAAATTATAATGTAAATGTAAACTACTGATCAATCAATGTACCACAAAAGGCCACAAAAATGTCTAAGAATAGTTGTGACTATGCCTATGGGCTAGAGAAATCGTGCATGAGAATTTGGTACGTTTCTTTTTGGAATGGTTTTCAATGGAGTGTTTTGCTCTTTGCTACCATTGCACGGCTTTCCACTCTGTTCCCATTGAAAACCACTGCAGAAAGACGGCCACAGACAGAACAAAGTTAGATGTGACTGCACCCTTAGGACATGGTCACACATGTGCGACAGGTGAGTGACCATTGCCTGTCGAGGCAACATTTCTATCATATTGTGCTGAATGTGGACAGTGCAGCATATGACACATGGAAATCAATTGACTGGTTTGTAGTCCTTTTGAGTGGATGTGGTGGTTGGTCACACACAAGAGCGCTCACTTAGAAAACAGCAGCCAATGACAGTCAAGTAGGGTCATCCTGCACATACGGTACTTCTTTATCTATTGGTTTACAGGTCTAGGTCTTATGCGTCTGTGGTATGTGTGTGTGTGTGTGTGTGTGTGTGTGTGTGTAAATTACCAGATACAGTAGGTGGGTTCTAATCTAGATCGGATCAGATTGGTTAATTCAAAATAGAAATCAGGCTTTCTATTCCACAACTACTGCGGAAAGTGATGCGAGATTAGAATGAAAGTGGACAGGAGGAGAATATTTTGTTCGCACATGTGTGACCGTGCCCATAGCCTGTTGACCCAGGCTACTATTGACAGTGGTTATGTGACCCAGACCCTGAATGGCAACCACACTGAACAGCAAAAGAAATTTCTTCAACTGCCAGTACAGTGTCCAATCTCATGTGGTTGGCCTCCTCTGTGGCCAAGACCTGGAGATAAGTGCTGCTTCTAGACTCTAATGTAATGTGTACATACATTTATTTTGTAGATACCGACTACCACTGCTGTTTGTGTTTGGGTTTTATTGATACGATTTATTTCAACTTTAGTATTTGGTGGCCATTATTAGTGCAACTTACTTTTACACATTGTTTATTCTTTGTAACAATTATTGTATTTCCTCCCAAAAGTATTTAAACTCATCATACGCTGTTGTATGTCCTATTACAGTGAATATAACCTTGTTTCTTTTGCATAGACACATACAAAACAGAAATATACAAAACTATGTCACTCCATCTTTAAGCTTTTCCTCTTAAGGTGTGTGTGTCTGTGTGTAGGTGTTCCCTTTCTCATTGCACTTTTAGAGTAGGCCTATATAGTATTTAGAATATATAGATTATATGGCTTATATATTTTTTTATATAATACAAAAATAATCTATATCTATTCTATGCAATTCAGTACTTTTAATCGATTAGTTGATGTTGAATAAAACATTGTAATCTTGGGGTGAAATCCTTGTTTCTTCAACAGGCAAGCTGCATATGTCCTACCAGTCTGCAATAGCCACAGTGTCCTCTTCTTTGCAGTGGCTTGTTGGGAGAGGTCAACACAAGGGATGGTAAGGAAGGCTATAGCTCCATAGTTGGAGTTAAACTGGACAGACTGGAGGTGGGTGTGGAGGGGAGGATAAAGACGAAGCAGGACCCTAACCTAGCTACATCATAGTGGGGACGTATATACTGTACATTCAGCACATTCAGCCCCCTGAACCATGACAGACACATCATGCCTCTCAATATTAAGGGTAACTGTTGTGAGACACACATTCATTGTTGGTATATTGTCTGAAGTTATTATGCACCGTTTATAGACTCTACAGACTAGTAGACATTATCCACAGCCACTGTTGAAATGCGGCTGACACTGTACCTAATTAGTCTCATGCAATGCTGATAAGACTGTAGATAGATACATACATGGATATCCAAATATGAATTGGTGATAAAAGTATGTGCATAGGATATTCACTGGAAATAGTAGGCTACATATTTACTTAGGCTATTATTAGGCCAATATTGAATAATAGTTGCGAGGTCGCAGATTACTATAAAAACCAGTCAGTCAGTCAAGATTGGCCATCACCGTTTCAATGGTTTTACCCATTTACTCAGTCATAATTTTATTTTTTAAGAACACTTATAGGCCTATAGCAATTTACCCATTTCAAATTATTTTATAAGATAAACTTGTAGCTACGCTTCTCACACAAACTATGGCATGGATGTGTGCGTAAAGCCGGGCGCATAAAGCCACCAGAGCCGTACACATGCGTATACTTCAAAATCGGTCAACGAATGCCTGTATTACTTTCTTACTTCAAATAACTTAATAAACGTGGAATCGTGGATCCAATGTCTTAAATGTGGATGTATCATTATAACCTCACCTGATTCCCAGAAACTCCAATGGAACAAGCAGTGGACACCTCCTCCGAGCCAAACCAGACTGATGCTATGTGTGAGGGCATCCCAAGGATGAACACTTGGGCGAGAGATCCCGCAAACTGTCCGATCATCGTCACCCAGAACAGGTTGGGTCTCACGCTGGCGACCTTGATCCATGTTCCAGCGCAATTCACTGCAGTGGCCACAAGCGCAATAACTCTCAGTCCTTTTTTATCAAGAATCCATATGACAGGAAAAATGAACGGGATATAGGTGTGAAAGTATATCATAGACAACCAATCTATGGCGAAAGAGTTGACGCCATAGAATTTCATAAATATGTTGTTGATTATTCCATACTGGATCCACTGGAACGCGTTGCACAGAGAGTACGCGCTGAACAGAAACAGAATCACCCATCGCTTCTTGTACAGACGCGTGGTGACCGTGGAGTCATTCTGCCATATGATGCTGGTACTTTCAATTTGTTCCTTGACATCAATTACTGGCATCTTGGAAGTTTTAAGTAGACCGTTTTAGCTATTAATCTTACAATAAAATGCACCACGTATCTCTGTGTGTAGTGTACTGCATGTGTATGTCTGTAGGTCTGAAAATCCACGTAACTCGTTACTCAAGAACCGTTCGCCCCACCGACTTAAAATCTTACACACGTGTTCCACACCAACACACGGAGTTGGGAGTGCAGTGCCCGGCCTTGTATTGAGTCGGTTACTGTTGTCCAGAACCGCCACAAAAAGCTCTGGCCAGGCTCTGCCAGACTATAGTGGACCTAATGAGCCATAAGTCCCCTCACCTGTAGGCTACAGCCAATTGATTGCCATGGTGGCAACCCCACACACACCTGCCCTTTGATTACTTAACCAGCCCACTTTTCACAGTCAGTTTGCACTAGATTGGCACTCTTCAGACACAGGCAGACAGATACAGAGATCTCCATATGGGCACAAAAGGGACACAGGCACAGGCACTGAAAAACCGTCCATTAATTTTTTCCCATATTTAAAAAAATATTTGTATATATTATATCAATTATTTTAAGCCTAGAATCAAGCCATCCGGGATTGTGGTGAATCATGACCATAAAACCTTTGATCCTGTGAAAATAAATAAATAATAATTAATTATGATATATACAATTAATAAATAGCCTACCCTTTGTTTCACGTTTATTTAATTTTTTTCACAGAATCATTATTTGTTTTACAGAATCAAAGGATTTATTATGGTCATGATTCACGGTTGATTCTAGGCTTAAAATAATTGATATAATCGTAATCGAATATATCGATTCCCGCTGGGGACGCTGGGGTGTGTTCTCTCCTCTGCGTCATTGGCGAAAGGGCCTTTCTGGGAGTTTGCATGTTTCCCCTGTGTCCCCTAGCCTAGGGTAGACCCCTCACAAAAAACATGGCCAACCGGGGAAACTCACCCCTGTCAGGTGAAAACGGCTTGGACTCCTCATGCATAGAAGGAAGCATGAGGTCAGTCCGTTGCTCTCCCCTCCCCAGGTTGGCAGAGGGAGTTCATAGCGCCCAGGATTACATAGACAATTGACACTGGGTGAAGAAAATGTGTTACAAAATCGTAGGATACATTTAAAAAAAATAATAATAATTGATATAAATATTTTCTAAATCTCTATGGAAGAATCAGAATCATGAGAATCAGCTTTAAAAAAAATTAATGGACGATTTTTCAGAGGAACCAGAAAACCACGTCCACTGCTATGCCCTACTGTCTATAACATACTAGGTTCCAAACTTGCAACGTTCCCAAGAAGGCCGGTGGCCGAAGGCCGCAGGTCTAGTTGGGTTAGGTCAAATTGAAAAAAAAAACTGGTTGCTTAGTTGCAGACAAAAAAGTAAACAGCAACAATAATGTCCGTGACATCAATCAAGTTATACCACTTTTAGTTACATTCCCAGTCAATCAATTGACAGCAGTAAGAATGTTCACATATGCTCTCCCCTCTCCTCATATACAAATATTTATATTGTTCTTTGTTCAAATGTAGGCCAACAATGACAATAGACCATTTGAGACCAAAAACGTCTCAAATGTGATCATGACTTTGATCATTGCATCAAAAACATTTAATTGATTAAGTGTTTATTATACAGTAGCACTGCGTGCAGGACTACCTTTTCCGCAGAGCCTGGGAGTCGGTGGGCGCTGATGGGGCACTTGTTTTACAGGTGAGGGTTACGGTTAGGTTTAGGCATAGTTTTTGTGAGGTTAGGTTTAGGGTTAAGCTTAGGTTTATATAACCCCACCCTACTAGTAGCCGGCGCTTCCCAGTGTGGAGGGAGTTTTAAACCGCTACAATATTTAATCTTGACTGTATTATTGCAGCAGCACTGTATGTGACATCCATTTTCTAAGCATAAAGTCAATAGAATCAATTAGCCAGTCAACAACATCAACAAGTAGAAAAGAAACTATATACATTTATTTCTTGCAGAAATCCAAAATGCATCACATCTTGTGATAGCTTATACGCCTATATGACATCATATACAAAAAGTATAAAAAATCATAAACATAACTGGGAGCAAATATATGGTAACAGGAATAAATTCTACTATAATGTAAACAGTATGTGCATAAATGACGCCTGCGTCATTCAAGATAGACAAAAAACAACTGATCAATCAATGTACCACAAAAGGCCAAAAAAAAAGACTGACTGACTGTATGTCTAATAATTGTGACTGTGCTTATGGGCTAGATAAATTGTGCATGGAAATTTGGTATGTTTACTGAGTTAGGGTATCAGGTCACACCTAACTCTGAGTCTGTACCTGTGTCCGTCTTTTTGCAATGGTTTTCAATGGGAACGGAATGCTTTGCTCTTTGCTACCATTACAAGGCTTTTCCGCTCCGTTCCCATTGAAAACCACTGCAGAAAGACGGCCACAGACAGAACAAAGTTAGATGTGACTGCCCCCTTAGGACATGGTCACACATGTGCGACAGGTGAATGACCATTGCCTTTCGAGGCAAAATTCCTATCACATCGTGCTGAATGTGGACAGTGCAGAATATGACACACGTAAATTCAATTCACTGGTTTGTAGTCCTTTTGAGTGGATGTGGTGGTTGGTCACACACAAGGGCGCTCACTTAGAAAACAGCAGCCAATGACAGTCAAGTGGGGTCATCCACACTCTTCTTTGCTATTGGTTGACATGTCTAGATCTTATGTGTCTGTGTGTGCAAATTACCGGATACAGTATGTGGGTTCTAGACCGGAACAGATTGGTTCATTCAAAATAGAAATCAGGCTTGCCACTTTCCACAACTGCGGAAAGTGACGCAAGATCAGAATGAAATAGCCCGTTGACTCAGCCTACTACTCAGGCTAAATTGACAGTGGGTGAAGTTATGTGACCCTGAATGAGAACCACACTGAACTGCAAAAGAAAGAATGACATTTTTCAACTGCCAGTACAGTGTCTGATCTCATGTGGTTTAAGACCTGTGTTTCAAGGCTGGAGTGCTTACAGTAGCTGGGCCTCCTCTGTGGCCAAGACCTGGAGAAAAGTGCTGCTTCTTGACTCTAAACAGAACCTGTCACACTTTAAAGCCTGATTCATACTTATATTAGTTGTGTGATGCCATCATATGATGGAACAAAAATAAAGCATTACTTGGCCTCCAGCTGTTCCAGTAAGGGGTTTACTTCGCTCTCTGGGGTTTTGACGCTGTCCGTCCTGACAATACATGTGGGACGATGGCGGTTAAGCAGGACGATCAACTGCTGTCGCTCGTGCTTCAACTCCTCAATCTGGGCTTTTAGGTCAGAGTTCATCATCTCTAGTCGTTCTGACTCCTAACACAGGGCAGAGGAAAATAATTATTGAACCAAAACTGAAGGTAATTTTAACTAATCTGTAACTATAGTAGCCTATATCTGCAGTGGCTGGATGTGGTCTCCCGGGTCTCCCCTATTATTTAATTGAGAAAGTTTGACCCTGCTGTCAGCCAGGTAGGTCTACTGGTTGAGGTTTTTTTTAGCAATATGTTTATTGTTTTTAAACTAAATTATAAGACATGACAAGACCAGCATTACACAATCTTTAGTTTTGAGGCCTCCTATACACAGGTTACATGTTTGTCTTTACTTGCGCAAGCAGAGCGTGCAAGTAATGTTTGTCCGGTGCTCTGATGCGTATGTCCGTGGCTGCGTATGACGTGATGATTAATTTGTGCTTGATGTGGCATTGGTTTCAGATTACATACAGTACATGTATACATAGGGGCATTACCTTTAATCCACCCGACACTGAAACATATATATTACGTCACCATCGAGAGCCAGTTATACCCTGGCATTGGTACATATCTTCATCATGTCATATGCAGCTACGGGACATACGCATCAAACGACCCAAGTAACCACAGTATAGAGCGTCGCAGTCCCCGGAAATGATTCCCTGTTCATTTTCCTCATAGACTTTTATTTATTTATTTAGAGACGTTTACGCCGCGGACAAAGCCAACTCTTGTCGTGACAAATCATGACAATAAACACAATGTTTTGGGCCAAACAAAGAATTAGAAAGTAGAAAAAAACAGCAGGTTACAACACTTTTTTTGTTGTTTTTCTTCTTTGTAATTATTTGTTTGGTCCAAAATATTGTGTTTGTTGTCATGATTTGTCACGACTCGAGTTGGCTTTGTACGACGCTTATAAGGTCTTTAAATAAAGACGTTTTGAAATGTCTATGGGAAAAATGCATTGGGAATTATTTCCTGGGCCTGGCGTCGTCATGAAAGGGGGCGGGACTGCGACGCTCTATACTGCTAATCAACTTACAAATTAATATACATAGAGGCATTTCCTTTAATCCACCCGACATAACTGGATTTTGATGGTGACGTAATAAAGATAGGTTTCAGATTACATACATGTATACAGACATACATTGAAGCACTGAGAAAACTGTTGCGCCTTTCTTCGTCCTTTTTTCAAACTTAACTACAGGAGCGGTGGTCTCAAAAACATAAGAGGAAAACTTGACCGAACACGACTCGCTCACTGTATAACAAAATGAAGTAAAAAACTTCTATAGACTGAGACTTAGGGAAACATTTTTCCTTTTATTTTATCATGCTCATAAAGTGCTCTGTACTCAAAGTGCAATTAAAAAGCAAACGTTTCGGTCCTAAGACCTTCGTCAGTGCTATATACAGACATACATTACCTTTAATTCACCCGACACTGAAACATATCCAAATTGCGTCACCATCGACAGCCAGTTATAACCCGACATTGAAACGTATCTTAATTACGTCACCATCAACATCAGTATATATACCTCCGAACATACGCACATAAAAGCCAGCCGACCACAGTATAGTACTTTCAACTTACAACTTACATACATGTATACATACATACATACGTTACCTGGCTGAAACATATCGTAATTAAGTCACCATTGACAGCCAGTTATAACCCGACTTTATTTAATTTCAATGTTTCACAGAGAGGCTGAGATTTGAAAGTTCGTAGCGGTCGACAGTAGCGCTACCGCTACGCTTGCGCACTAGGCCTACTAGTGTGCAACGCACAAGTAGGCACTCGACAGAGTGCAGTTCTAGTTAGTTCAATGTTTTGTTTTGTTACGCATTGATTTTGTTTTACATCACCATTACATCACCTAATCAACATGAGTTAGACTTTAATATATTAGCGGCGAGTGCCCCTCACTTAACCCGGGTGTGATCTTTAGAGTAGAGTTGCCTAAAGCTCATAGGTGCAATATATCCCCTGACCATGGGGATCTGACTGGACCTTTGGGAGACCAAGTTTCGAATCCCGGGTAAGTCATAAAAGACAGATTGCAGCTTTAGGGCACGGTCACACCTCACTGTTATTCTACCTATGAGGACGGATTCTGCTATTACATTTCAATGTTTAAATCCCTCCTCAAAACTCATCTGTTCTCCCTCGCCTTTAACTGCACCTGATTTACCTGTATATTGATTTCCTGCTCTGTGCTATTGTATGCTCTGTTTTATATTTTATTGTCTCTCTTTTCATTGTTTTATATTGCTATGCTATACTGTCTTGTTTTACTCTGTTCTGCACTTTGGTCAGCTTTGGCTGTTGTAAATGTGCTATACAAATAAAGTTTGATTTGATTTGATGTGACCAAGGAGGTACGGGGAAAAGAATACATCAACGGGCAAATAAAGGCTGGTTAAAGAGGATAACAGTTGTACTCAAAATGGGAGCAGAAAGACAGAAACATTAATTTCTCACCTTTTGTAGATAGTCTGTCCTCTCCTTCTTTTTGTTTCGACATCGTGCTGCAGCCACCTTGTTTTTCTCTCGCCTTCGTTTTCTCCTATCTTCCTCCTCATCTCTCTAAAAAGAACAAATAAAATAGCCACAAGATGTAATATATGGGTTGGATAAAAAATGTCACTAATGTTACAGTTGCAATTCTCCATTTGCCCAGTATGTGGTGCTATTGGTTCATATCAGACATCTCTGACAACAAAGATTTTCACACAAAACAGAATAACTGTCACAGTAGGCCTAGTTTTAATAGCATATTGTCTGTGTAAGAAATATGTAATTTGGTATTGACATCAGAAACAATGTTAATATCTACTGTGATTTTTTTTTTTTTTTTTTTTTACAGTTATAATCTTGCAGCCATGCCATTAACCCAGTGTGCAGGCAAGGCTACTCTGCTACACGCACTAAAATGGTAAATGGTGCATTTATATAGCGCCTTTATCCAATGTGCTTTACATAGATTGTGCATTACATTCACCCATTCACACACACATTCATACACCGATTGCAGCGGAGGCCATGCAAGGTACCAACCAGCACACCGGGAGCAATTTGGGGTTCAGTGTCTTGCCCAAGGACACTTCGACATGTAGACAGGAGGAGCCGAGATTCGAACCGCCGACCCATGGATCATTGGATGACCTGCTCTACCTCCTGAGCCACAGTCGCCCAGAGGGAGTTGCTACAATAAGCACTCCTCACCTCTGTCTTGATGGCCAGGGGTCTCTTCCCCAACTTGCCCAAGAAGTGCAGAGGGGAAAGCATGGTCCCAAATTCCTGGAGGTCACCAAATTTGAACTGGTCAGTCAGCGTAGTGGCTGAGATTCCAGCCAGAGGACCCAGGCTGGGCAGAGAGCCAGCTGTTACAGATGGATCTGGGATTTGTCCTGGCATCGTGTCAGGCTTGGTCGTGACCACAGCTGGAGGAAAATGGGAAGAAACTTTCAGTAAGGCACTTAAAACCAGCAATCAAAAAGGTGTGTTTCTGCATGCTCTCCTTTGACTAACGTGTCACTGTCAAAGTTCTGTACTGTGAACAATATTGTTATTAATGTACACCTTTATAGCATGCATGTACATGGATTAGACATGGGATTGGAGCCAGGTATAATCGGTCCCCTTCAACTTCACTCTGTTAAAGGGCTTAAAGGAGGTTCTTTCCAAGGTACACTCAGTCTTCCTGGCAGTCGGACTGGCCATACTCTAATGAATCGCTGTCCTGTTGTAGGAGCAGCAGGCAGAGGCTGTCTCCCATTAGGCCATTTCATTATTTTTGCCTCTCTTTTTTCTGGAATGGATGTATACTTCCATTTACAGAGATCTTGGCATGGTTTACCTTTTTTTTATCCCCAAAGAGGCCCAGACAGAGATGTACAGCACTGCACAAAAGTACACTCAGACAAATTCCCCTATCCCATAGAGGGCTAAAGCTGGTCCTTGCCAAGAAACACCCGTCACCCATGTTTTCCTCCCTGTGAGGCCGGCTCTTCATGTCAGGGAAGGGGAATGTGGCTGCTGGAATAAAGGATAATGGTTCCAAGCATATGCCCTATTTAATACCAAGAAATTACTCCTATCTAACAAAGTTCATGTTATGGTTAGAATTGTAGTTCAGTTCAACAGGCTCTGCTCAAACCTACACACATAATTATTAATTACAGGGTTTATAGCACCTGCTTAAACTTACACACATTGGCCTACTTTATCTGTGAAATGCCATAATTTAAAGACACTAATTCCTTAACCAAGGTCCAAGAGTCAGACCAGAGACAGTGAGAAATGTGTGAAAACTAAGAGGTAAACAGGATATAGAAATAAATTATGTTTCCTGTTTTGTAAAAAAAAAAAGAAAAAGAAAAAAGGGAAAAAAATACTATTATTATTATTAGTAGTAGTATTAGGTTATTATTATTAACCATTCGGACGCTTGTGCTACAGTTCAATGTTTTTCAAATATTACTTGATACACAACAAAGTCATTTATCTTGATTTCATGTCAGATTTAGTTTTTACTTTACTTAATTGAATTGCTTATAACTCTTAGCTGTAAAACAGTAGCCTAATACAGAATAAAATAATTCACCAAAATAAAGGTGAAGCAAACCCAGCGAAATCTTGGTCAAACTGGGGTGGCGGGCGGGGAAACATTCAAATTAAAAGAATGTAGTCTCTCTCTCTCTCTTTTTTTTTAGCTGATTCTTGATTTTCCCCTAGCCTACTTCGCAAATAATTTTCCACCTCAGTTGGCTCTGCAGTATTATCTTAAAAAGTTAAGGACAACGAGTCAACGACATACATAACAGTCCTATAATAAGGATAACAGCACTATTATAACGCGCCAGACTTGAGTCATGGGTCAATTTCAAAGCGGAAGTTTTTCTTCAGTGCTGCATTCATCTGATCTTACGTAACTTTAAATGCTTGAGTCATACTTCGTGTCGCGCCGGTGTCGCGCGCTGAAAATAGCCGATCTACAAGCTCACAACACGTCGCACCGCGACGCGTTGTGAGCTTGTAGATCGGCTATTTTCGTCACGCGACACTGGCGAGCGACGAAGTATAGATCGGGCTGTCTTTCCCTGCGAGAGCTGATCTGCAGCCATAAACCCGTCAGAGGCTCTTGTTTCGGGGGATTCTTTTTTTTCCTCCGTGGCTGATCGCATCCCGAAAAGCGACTTCCAAATACCACGACACATAACACATACACGGAATAAGAACATTTTGTACAGAATAGTGTGAGTGAGTCATGCACATGTAACAGCTTGCAAACAAAAGAAAATGCAACACTCCAGCATGCTCCAAGATCAAGAAGAGCATGTTGGTGCTGTAACGCCGAAAATTCACATAGATCAGATGAATGCACTGAATGCAAAACAAGAGATCGGTGCTGTTTTTAATATGGGGCTCAGTCAGTGGGACCCATGCATGCGTGCCGTGGCGCGCCAACATGCACTGGGTTTTTCTCAAGATCGCAACTATTTTAGTTGCAGCCAGACAGTTGAAGTTTTTGTCACCGACCTGACTTTGATCCCAGGTGCAACAGATGTCCTCTCTTCTGGTCGGATGAAGAAGGTCGAGAATAGATTTTAAAAAGTGGAAATCGTTGCATCAGCGCGTTTATAAAATGTGATCCCAGCCTGGGAGGATTTGGGAATGCGGAAATTCGGTTAGTGATGCCAACCAAACGTAAGAGAGAGGGGATGTTAAAGTACAAGAAGAAGTGGGGGCAGAGAAAGAAAGTAGGGAAGTCCTACCGCTCCTCCTCCCATAGAAACACAAAACAAACGCACCCACACAATGTCACTCTAGTCTAGGATGATGAACCGGTGCCAGCACTGGAGGACATGGAGTGAAGATGTATTTAGACCTACAGTAACTGTTTCAAGCCTCATTGTGCAGAAAATACCATCATAATAAATTGTTTATAACCTAATTTGATGAGTTGGATTCAAAAAAGGGAAAAGGGGCAGCCTACCAACAAAGTGCACAGTGAGCACATGCTCATATCTGATCTGAAAACCAAGGTATAGACATATACATTTTATGAAGCTATATGTTCACAATCAGATATATGCACTTCTTTGTGTGATGCCTGAAGGACCCCAATGTATACCCCTATATTACCTTACCTCTGAGATAAATAGTGAATGAAGTATAAAGACATCTAAATCTAAATTGTAGTCCAGTATTTGAGTAAATGTATGTGTTACTTCCCACCACTGAATGCCTGGTGCAACCTTTCCCTCATAAGCAAAGGTAATAACTATGTTATTATTATTTACCTAAATAGACAAAATTAGTTATAAAGCTATATAAAGATGGATATACTGAAAGAAAGATGTATAGGCCTACATAATGTATAAAAAGCTCTGTGTGGATATGTATACAAAGAGATGTATATCCCACATCAATATCTGAATAACCTTTATGGATAGGGGTGCTATGCTGGTTCATTGTCCCTCCACCTATTATACAAGTTTAACAAACAGCATTTGCCTAAAGTTCTAAACCATCTATAATGTAATAGAAGCTATAATGAATAAAGCCTTTAACTGAAAATGAGATTGCAAAGGCCGGCATCAAATGCATACATCACTCAGAATGATTTATTGTGATTATTCAGCATAAATAAGCAATCAATGCTCATTTTACATTTGTTTGTTTTTTGTTGTAATTTGACAAATAAGTCAAAATCTGAAAGGTAAAAAAATAAATCATCATAAATTACATCTTGATAGATATAGCACTGGATGTTTTCATGGAAAACTCTAAACATTTTAACAATGAGGTAAAACCACAGTCGATGACATTGAGGTATGCATGTACTTAACATGGGTTCTTTAACACAACATCCACAAATATCAATATGTTATTGACATCAAAACACAAAACCATACTATAACATTAAATTCCACAATACAGCCTATAGATCTCATAATAGATCAAATATATAGATATATGAGCTTTGAAAATTATTTGAATTTCTCAGCATGCGATCAAAACCATAATTTATTTCAACCATCTGTAAAATTAAATGCCATGCTTTGAGCTACATCGTCCAGTATGTATCAGGAGAAAGTTTATACTTTGCTTAGTCTCAAACAAGACATTTCATGAATGTATTCCTTGAAGTGTTACAGCATACTGTGTGGCATATATGATCAATATAATCTCCAATATAATCTCAAAGGGAATCGGAGAGAAAAAGAGAAAAATAAATCACAGCGATAAGACCAATAGCTTCCCTCTGTAAATTATAAGGCAAGGAGAGTTGGAGAGTTGAGGATATCAACAGATTCAGCCTTGCCACAATTGTGACTGTCTAATTCCTCTGCAAGGGAGTCCAGTTCAGAACACGAAAATGTAAACACAGACAAGTAACTGCTACAGGTGGGGGTCGAGGTGACCACAGGAGTGCTCAGGGGCTCCAGATCACCTGAAACAGACTTGTATAAGGTCTCCCAGTCCGAAAGCCCGAGAGAGCTGCTCAAGTCTATGTCTGGGACAGACCGGGCTGTCTCCATGGGGGTTCTCTCCTCCACACTGCCTATCAGATTGTCCAGCAAACCCTCCTTCATGTCCAAAGACGGTTCGAGGTCGCAGATGTTGATTTCGGCACTGGCACACAGCAAGATGTTTGAGTTCCCAGAGATGGCCGTGGACGGGTCGCTGGGGATGTCCATGTCCTGGAGTGACGGGGCTTCCTGGGTGCCATCATCTGGAGGCTTGTCATCATCTTGATTAGGCTGAAGCTCTGGGGACCCAGTGGGATCCTGGAACATGGACTCCAGCTCTTCTGGGATTTGACACACAGGTTTGTGTGTAGTGAGGACATACTCGAGCCTCTCTTTCTCTTTAAGGAGGTTGGCTATTTCTGTCTGCAGGGCTGCCCTTTCCACCTCAAGCTCGTCTGTCTCCTTCAAAAAGATTAGTATCCAAATTTAGCCAAAAAGGAAGTATAGCATAGTACAGTTCAGTAATATGAAATGACAAATAACGGCTGAACAAACAGCTTTGTTTACTTACAGCCTGCAGTGTATCGGTGAGCTCTCTCCGTCGGTTGCGACACTTGGCTGCAGCCATTTTATTCCTCTCTCTCCTTATTCTCTTCTTCTCCTCCTCCTCTGGAGAGAGCTGGGAGGTTTAGGAAAAGCATCCAGTCATTACCTTGATAGATCTGGCCATTTTGTATCTGTTGGTCCACCACATTCGCTGCCAATTCACCCTTTGAAGAGTGGCAAAAGCATCTTTCTCTGCAATGCGTCTAAAAATAGACCATTGTTGCAGACTTGCTGTGACCTGAATACAAATTGACTGCCTGTGAGGAAGGCACACCGCCAGCAAACAGCTCCTGAGGAGCATGCACAGGAAAGTGCCACTGTACACATCAAACTGAGACTATAACATACTGCATGTAAATGTGCTCTGTGGCTACTGGCCAATAGCAAGCTAAATGCTTCATGATGTGTGAGCTATAACCTACCTGCTCTGCTTTCCCTTTCCTGGCAGTATTTCTGCCCTTGCTCCCGCCTGCTTTGGGTGTTGCCTGGTGACTGCTCTGTGCTTCATTGGCTTGTTTGCTGCCCACAGACGGGGAGACAGATGTAATGATGGTAGGCTGGACCATCCACTGGAAATCTGGGGTGGAGGAAATCGCAGTAACCGTTGGGACAAAAGGGGCGTCCTGTATGTTCATAATATCTTGGCAGAGGTCCTGAAAAAATAAATACAAAATATATATATATATATATATATATATCACGGATCATTTAATCACCAAACTGTTGCTCCACAATAGTGCACTCATATAAATCCTATACGATAATGACCCATGAATCAACCTGCTAATATGTAAAATCACAACTTACAGGAAAGACATGGTGTATAGGCTATATGGATAGCTTAAAAATACATCCATCCCAAAATAGCTTTCTCCGGATCAATATTTGACTTTATCATAGTTTCTGACGTCAACACTGACGCAGAGATGCTGTGGAGTCTCCTGAATGGATTTATTTTTCTCAATGAACCGCTGCATCGACAGTTCGACACGCTCCCGTTTGGTCCCAGGACGCTGAAATCACAACAATCCGAGCCGACATTTCCCCCTTACGTCTGTCCGAATCAATCATCCAATACTCAACAAACAATAACATTTAGATTGCGTAAAAACTAGGACATTGTCATTTAATCGAATTGCGTATTCCCACTTTCAAGATATATAGCATTTATTTGTTATTCCGCGTTAATTTAAGACAAAAACAGGCCCCATGTGCTACATGTCGATTTGTATCTCTCATTGATATTTTGTTATAATGATCCAAGATTCCAAGAAATCCATACCTTTGCATTGCTCTCCGAGGAGGACGCTGGTGAGCTTGCGTCTGGAGTCTGCTGGCAAGAGTCAGGAGATTCAATACTGCAGGTGGAGTCTATATCCATGTCAGGCGTCAGGTTGTTGGGGTACTAAAAGAATAATGCTATCCTCCTCTTTTGTTAAACAGAATTATGAGGGTCTTTCTCCAGGTATATACCTGGTAACTGGATGACAAGAATGCAAGCCCCTCCTTTTATACTCTGCTAGAATTTTATGAATGAACCGAGGCTGTACCATCTGCAGAGGGGGGTGTCGCATCATCGCATGAATGAAATACAGAAATATCAAAAATAGGCCTTCATCCTGAGATGCAAGCATTTTTAGTTTCCTAGGAAATTCTCTGGCGTGTACAGCGCGACCAAACACCATTGGCTTTAACAAAACTGCTGAGATCAGATCTGACAGACAGCCCATGACAACAATCAGGTCAGCTTCATTCGAAATTAAGTGTGCTATACAATGAACGTGGGCGTATGAAAAACAAAGGGTTTCTACTACCAATTAATAGTTGCTATAACGCCTGTTTTAGTGCACATTATACTCACTTCTACAAACTATTTCACATGACCATATCATGAGAAGTTATAATACATTAAAGTGAATATGCTTTAAGTGGTAACATTAAAGCAATACAGATTACGAGATTAGTCAGCATCTGAATATTCGTAAATCTAAACACAGTAAGCAAAGGCATTTATAGGGCGATTTCGCCACACCTGCTCGTGTGCCATGATGCAATCAAATTTGGGATATTATCTTAACTTCAGGCATGTTCAATCTAATGTCTGCTTTTCAAGCTAATTTATTCCATAGTGCGACGCTGCCGCTTGTCCAACAACAGATTTACGAACTAAAGCATGCATGGCAGAGCAGGCAGGCTAGTTACAGCAGCCTATGTGTAGATCTGTTCTTTTTGACAAGCAACACCCACTCATCCTCGTGTGGGCGGTGAAATCACGTGATACAACCCGGAACTGAACTATGTATTAAGACAGCGAGTGTGACACTGCCAACGCGTCTGCTGCTGCTGACAACAATACAGCAATGGACAACATGTCGAGGATGTGTGTGTTGATTTTGATTCCTCTTCTTCTCTTTGACTTTGCGCTTCCCATCACGTTCTACCTGCCGGCTAATATTCGGAAATGCGTGCAAGAAGAGATCCACAAAAACGTGCTGGTTACAGGCGAATACGAAGTGAGCGAACAGCCAGACACAAGAACCAATCTGAAGGTAACACGTCGCTCACCCAGTGCAGTATCTCAGTGTACCCTAATGAAATATTTGGATTATTAACTGATCGCCGTTGTGCATGTTATGTGCGCATGTCAACAGATTGTCGTTTCCAGATAACTAAACAGCTGTTCTCTCCTCCAGATCACAGATTCGGCTGGCCACACTTTGTATTCCAAGGAGGGCGCCTCAAAGGGAAAATTTGCCTTTACAACAGAGGATTATGACATGTTTGAGGTTTGCTTTGAAAGTAAATCTCAAATGGGTGGGTTTAACTTCATAAGTTGTTTGTGTTTGAGATCTTAATGTGATTCAAACATCATTTTCTAGAGATGTGAGGCTACTACTAGAACGTATGCCTACTAATTTCCTGTGTTGTAACTAATTACATAATTTCTTGGCATCAGGCACAGTAAAACCTCCAGACCAACTGGTCAATTTGGACATGAAGCATGGAGTGGAGGCCAAGAACTATGAGGCGGTAAGGGCGAATTGAGAAATTATAGAAAAAATAGAACGCTTGCACTGTAAATCAGTGCAATACAATACAGCACTTTATCATTGGAGCCCTACAGTGTGCGAGCATTTTGTTATTTCTATCATTTAAAAAAAATCCTCTGATCGTCACTCAGCACCTGGGCTGTGCATGTCTGTCTTTTTGGTCATTCTATAATCTATTAACATCTGGCATAATTAATTGAACTCTTATCTTGTTACATCTTTATCAGATTGCAAAAGTAGAGAAGCTGAAGCCCCTGGAGGTGGAGCTGAGACGTCTTGAGGATTTTTCAGAGTCAGTCGTGCATGACTTTGCCTATATGAAGAAGCGTGAGGAAGAGATGCAAGATACAAACGGTGTGGTTCTTAACATGCCCAATGGGATCAGGTTCAATAATAAATGAAAACTGATGTAGATTATCATTGTTGCTTGAACACAGGGGTCCTGAGTGGCAAATGCCAGATGGTAGTTTATTACATAGTTCATACCCAACCTTATTTACAGACTACAAGAAAGTTCTGACATCAATGTAATTGAATGAATCAACGTTACTGTCAAGCAGCAATACTGGTGTGATTCCCCACCAGTGTGGGTGAGTTTGTTAAAAATGCCAGCTTCACCATTATGCAGCCATTCTGTGAATCTTTACTGCAGTATGTTCTATAGTTCCCTTACGCCTGGATAAACTCCAGGGTCTGTAATTATTGTAATGCCCATACTTGTATATTAGTTTTATGTATGACAGTAAACCTACAACTTAAATGGTCAGAGGGGGAAAAGAAAGACATGGTCTTCATTTGGAATCAAACTGGGGATGTAAATATGTAGTTAACACACTATCCAGTCATCTAGTGGTGGCCCAAGGTTTACTGATATTAAGGTGTCAATTTCTGTTTGTCTTACAGAATCCACCAACATTCGAGTGCTGTACTTTAGCGTCTTCTCTATGTGCTGCTTGATTGGTCTGGCGACATGGCAAGTTTTCTATCTGAGACAATTCTTCAAGGCAAAGAAGTTGATCGAGTGAAATTGATAACCAAGTCGACTGGAGATTCGGTAAACATTTTACTGGACAATTTGAGGCACACCTTTCTATTTTTCAGACCATCCACCCCCTTTAACAACTTTCAACCTGGTGTCCCTATTTATGGCATGTGATAATTATTTGTACAAATTAAATAAATAGTGAAAATAGCTAATCTACAGGCTCAGGATGTGTAGTAATGCAACACGTGAGCTTGTAAATTAGATATTTCAGCCATTTCTGAAATGCATTTTAAGTGGTTAAAAAAAGAAAACCAATGTAATTTATTGCAATGGTTGCCTGTTTTATTCCAGTGAAGTTGTACTATTATTTAATTAATGCTTTCTTTTTTTTACTTAAAGGCAAGTGTATGCTGAACACAGTGACAATTATCCTGTTGTACAATGGCAAGAATATGTAATTTTATATATCTACCAAGTTTGTCAATATTTCAATAATTTCCAGTTATAAGTGTAAAATAAGATTCACATTGATTAAAAAAATATTCCTAAATATGTGCCAGTCTGAGTTGTCTAAATCACAAGGAAAGTAGAGCTTTTAACAAGTTGTCTCATTTAATGAAGGAAATTTAATAAGTTAAATCTTGACCAGACAGTATAAAAAACATACTAAAAATGTTCTTTCATTCCATAAAGTTCCCACGCTCTACACATCCTTCTCAACTTTAGGAGGTTTGGTTTTGGTAATTCCTGTGGGGATAAAGAATACATAGTTTTGTGTTACATGTGTTATCTTTTGCACAGACTGAGACAAACGTTGCTGTGGATATTGCAACTATCTGTGTGCCAAAAACAGGCAGTCTACAACAAAACACATTTTAAGCTTGTAGATCAGCTATTTTTGTCAAACTATCAGGCCTTAGTTTACTACTCCCTTTAGAGAGAGAATCAGAGTTACTGAGGTGTGATGTACCTTTTGATCGTTGTCCAAGTGGAGGACGTCCACCAGGGGGACGATGGACGGACGACCATGTGCACACTGGAAAGGCAACTGGCAGGAGGACAAGGATCCTATCAGGCTGCAACACTCATCTTTACTCAGACTGTGGTTGAATTTGATAGCACCTGTTCCAATACGCAAGCATAGCAACAGGTTGTATCAATATATGTACTGTACACAAGATTGACAGTGTAATTTCACTACATAAAAGATTAATTGAGTGCTAGTTTGTGGTCTTAAAACTGAAATGAATAGGTTCCCTCATCAGATTGAGATTCAGGGTTTTCAATTTATGCTGAAAATCAAAGGTTTGTGATTAACATAAGCTTAAGAGAACATTTTGTTCTTACAAAATAAATTACATCCACTGAAGACTCAAACATGAAGTAGCTAGGTGCATTTTGTGTGTGTGGTTCAATAATCATAAATCACACATTGATTTGTGGAAATTATTTTGTTGAACAAAGGTAACATAAGCACTACTAGCATCCCATGGTGGGAGTAACTTCCATTTAGCCTACAATAAGACATACCTGTAGCACTCTATTGGAGGATAGCGAAGTATGTGAACCCTACCGTGGCATGCCAGAGAGGCGAGGACTTTCAGGACCGTGAGCGGCAGTGTTCCCCTCACTCTGCCAGTTGAGCGGAGAAACTAAGAGAAATAGGCCAAAGAATTACCCATATCTGATCGATAGACATTTCTCCACAAATTAAGAGTTAAGTGAGTAAAGAGAAATCACTCACCTCAGTCTGCTCTTGAAAATACTCCTAAAGGGAATTTGTGGAGTGAAAATTTAAAAGACAATACATTTGTTAGGCCAGCCGCCATATCATGATTGACTGATAAACACCCTTTAGCCTTTAGCCAGAGTATGTGACTGACTTACCTCAACTATGGACTTGATGATGGACGGTCTCCCTCGTTTGAGTTCATTGCTCTCTTTCTCTATGAAACACAGTGGGACCTTCCCCACTAGCACCTGTGGACCCCCGTTCTCTGTAAAGTCCACCTCCAGGCCTAGCCTTCTCAAACAGGACTGAAAAGACCTAGAAACACAGACAATACATAACACAGAAGATTCATTCAGCACAGTGCACATTAGTGACATCTGCTGGTGAAATTGATAGATTTAGTGCAGTCAAATGAGATCCAATCCTGGAGTCTTTTGCACATAAGTTTGAATTTCTTTGTGAGAAAGTTGAATTTGTAATGTTTGAAATAATGTATGTGAGTTAGCAGGTCTGATTCTGTAGGCTAGGTTATTTCTTTGCTCTTCAAAGAAAGCTTGGTTGATTGACCGACCAACAAGGAGTATCACATTTTTAGAACTGCTCTCAGACTCATAGCACCCTGGCGTTCAACACCCCTGACTGATCAAATGGTTATAGCTTACAGATAGTTCAGTTAGAAACACCTGTGATCACGGTACTTATTCCGTGAATTGTTTAGTGACGATCATTACATTTGGTGCCTTCAAGAGATTTTTTTTTTAATATAAATGAATGGTTATGAATAGTTATTATGGGTGGTCATTTTTTTTCGTTAGAGATTGTTACGTTTAGGCAAAATAATCAATAAGCTAAAGTAAATAGACATTTCTAGGAGCCCTAGTGGGAGGTCTTATTGAGAGACTTCACATAATTGAATGCGGAAATCCGGAAAAGTACCGAAAAAGACTACAAAACTACAAGGAGATGTGCACGCATTCTCGGCTTCAGAGATAAAGTAACACTGTTGCGGCAGCCAGTCTAAGACGCTCTAAATGGATTCACTGAAACCGTTTGAAATGGACCTTTAACAAGGAGATTATGTGATTACAGGTAGAGTAAACCAAATTAAATTCACCTTGGGAGCAAAAAATCCCTGCACAAATATAAAACCCATGACACCTGGCTACTACCACATTCATCCCAGAAGTAATGCATCGCTTCAGGTATTCAAACTATCCCGCCCAATTTTGTGAAGCTCTACCTGTCAAACCAAACCAGTCCTGTGAAGGCTGTGATTCACTGATGGGACTATTTCTGCACCAAAGTGAGTCTGCAGATACAACTGCAACATTGGCAGTGTGCCTCAAAGCTTTGGCGTTGGACACATTCTGGACCCTTGCTCTATTATTAGAGCGCTGCAGTAATTATACTTTAATTGGAATTGGTACTGAAGACAACAAACTCTCCTGTCTACGGTTGGACATCAATAGTATTTCCTTGAGCGGCTGATCATTCAGTTTGAGAGATTGATCAGCCTTTTGTGATGTCATACTGCTATATGTGTAAAAACCTACAATAAGATATTATTGATAAGATAATACATTTAATTTACATACAATAGGTATGTTTTCTAGAATAAAACCCTTATGATTAGTGCACAGCAATGACTAGGATATAAAAGCTAAAAGAAAGTCCCAAAAAATTTAATCTCAGATTTTACCATTACTTTACTACAGATATTATGAGTAGATTCTTCCCTTTTCTATGATTTGTCACAAACCTGAGCAGTCTCAGCTCCTCCGCTGTTACACTGATCTCTAATGGTGGCAGAATGTTTGACGAACACAGACGTTTCTCCCCCGGTGCCTCTGGGTCATCCTCATAGGAATCTACAGTCAACCACAGACACAGTCAGATCTAATTTATTGTCACATCACAGATTTACATGTGTAAAACAGTGGGTTTGTCGTTTTGACGACCAAGTTACGACTTGATACAGCTAGGACAACAGCAGCAGTGTGACTGTCCGGCGTTGTTGACATCAACAACCCATGGTCTGTGTTCTGCTTTTTTACCTGCGACTAGATTCTCAAGTCGAACCCTCTCGTGGGCCGCATGTTGATCCACCAACACCAGAAGATTTCCTAAAGTTCAATGGATACGAGCACATCTTTAAATGTACTGAACATAAAGTGTGGGCGAACAGTTGATGATGCGTTCTAAATAACATAAACGTACCCTCACGTTCACTGTTTGTTGCAGGCCCTTGGTCTCTCGTATCGATTAGACAAGCAAGGAACTTCTGATCAACTTGATTAATAACCTACATGGCAATGGAACCATGGCAACAGACTTTAGTGTTAACAAAATGTTTTTTTGAGCCAGAGCTTTAAAAAGAGAAATGTAGAGAAATGTACTTCGAAGTTCAAACTTGCCTTCATTGAGTGCACCATAGCCTTAGAGAAGCGATATGGAAACAGGATGTTGTGAATTTTCACTGCCAATCCATCAGCTTGTTCACTTGATATATCAACACCAACCTAGAGAAACAATGACCCATGTTACATTTATTTAATGATTATGCCCATTGAAAAGCACCATCATTTAAATAAATTGTGCAATAACATTGGAAAGACAAAAAGACAAAAGCAAGATTGTTTTTTACCATAGGAGGTCGGACGAACACAGGGTTATTCCATTCTGAGTACATTGAGGAAAGTGAGTTCACAGTCTGAGCATCATCCTCTGAGAAGACACAACATAAAAACATTACAAATACAAACATTCACATGTAAATATGTATTCACGTACTACGTACTAGTGTGTGTGTGTGTGTGTGTGTGTGCACGGTTGGCCCTAACAGTATACCATGTACTGTAATTCTGATCCAATAGTCTCTTGCTAAGTGTACCTCTGTTGTCAAGCCCTGTACTAATCACTCTTTCTGCCCTGGATTTAGGAAGGAAGGGAAACACTAGATCTATCTGAAAAGGGTAACACCTGTATTCCATCCCTACAATGCAGGAAAGAGAGCAAGGGAGAGACACACATGCACTTACTAACATTCACCGCAAAAAAACAATATCCACTGTGTAGGTCCAGGTTGGCAATCATTCTTCTATAGCCATTTCCTGTTACCATCAAGTCTACTGTCTCTGTAAGCACAAACAAACTAGAAGCAAAGCATCACTTACCTGTTTTAGAGATGACACTGACCGCCATGTTGGTGATGTCTGATGTGCAGCGCACCTGCGTCTCTTCCGTCGATGGGTCCTCATATCGGCTGAGACCGGTCACTTTGTTAACATAGACTGTTTTCCCTACAGAATCATCATAATGATGCAGCCAGTCTCCCCATGCTGTGAGCTCTTCTTTCTCAGCCAAATGAGGACTTGCATCGCAGTTTGTGACACACTCAGACTTTGATGCCGTACCACAGGATTGTTCATTGTTGTTGCCATCTTGGATATTGTCGTCTGCATTCATGAAACAAACATCATTCACTGGTGTGCTTTGAGTGACACCGGTCTTCTGTCTCTGTTTAAATTGACAGAATTTTGATGCCAAGGATGCTCCACTGTCCCTCTTCTGATCCGTGATTGGCTTTAGCCTGGTCAACATAGAAAGAGACAGGGGGCTTTTTAACTCTCTCTGTTGTTCTTGTGTGTCTGTGATATGACTCTCCTGTTCCTCTTCCTGGCTGACTGGATTACTCTGGGGTTTCAAATGCAAAATGTCTGTCTGTGGCATGGCGGGATGAGTTATTAAGATACTGCAATTAGCCTCCTCAGAGGATGGTTTCCGTTCAGTTGACTTTCCATATATTCTTCTGAACTGATCCAGACTCAAACTGCAACTTGTTACACACTCAGCCTTCGATGCCATACCACAGACTTGATCATTGTTGTCGCCATCATGGATATTGCCATCTGCAATCCTGAAACAAACATTCTTCACAGATGTGGTACCTGAATTATGTTTGAGTGCACTTTGTTTGACATTGGTCTTTTGTTGTCGTTTTAAATTACAGAGTTTTGCTGCTAAGGATGCTCTACTTTGTCTCTTCCGATCTGAGATTGGATTTATCCTGGTGAACATAGAAAGAGACAGGTGGCTTTTTGAGTCTCCCTGTTTTTCTTGTGTCTCTGTAATATCACTCTCCTGTACCTCTTCCTGGCTGACTGGAACACTCTGTGGATTCAAAGGGAAGTTGTCTGTCTGTGACACTCTGGCATGAGATAGTAAGCCACTGCATTTAGCCTCCTCAGAGGATGGTTTCAGTTCAGTAAACTTTCCATATATTCTTCTGAACTGGTCCAGAGACCCTGGGTCTTTAGATAAAGACAACCTTTGACCCAATGTAACCTTTGGCATCTTGGAGGTCATGCCAGGTGGAAGGTCCTCACAAACTTGTTGAGCTTGACTATGATTTGTGCCTTCTATAAGGGAGAATTTGCGTTTTGATGGGAAGGAATTTTCCATTCCTTCCAATGCTGAAATGTGCTGATGAAATCGTGGTCTACTGTACTGGCCCTGGTCCCGAGCCTGCAGAATATCATGCACATATGGATCTGATAAACTGATCTTTTTGTGATCTACTGAAGTTTGTCCATGTCCATTTGTGTTCTGACAATGATCTAGAACTTGTGTGAAAGAGCTTGAATTGGGTTGAATTTCCTGTGTGACAATATTGTTCATTATCATCAGTCTGTCTTTATTTATTTTCTGCCGTTTACTTTGCTGTGGCCTGCTGACTGAACTAGGCATGCATTCAATACTTTGTGACTCTTCCCTCGTGTCATGGGAATTTGACATATCGATGTTGGTAATGTTATTGTCAGACAAATGTTCCGAATCCAAACATTCTGTTAGTGTGACTAAATCATACTGCATCCCTTCTTGGCTAGTTTCATCTGACTTTGACGCACATTCCTTGTCTATATAACTATGATCTTGTTTCCTTTCCAGATCCCTCAACGGGATGCTTTCTGCTCCAAGCCTTCCTTCATCAACCTCTACTTTGGGCTCGATTTCACCATATGTCAGGCCGATGTTGTTTTCATGAACAGAGACTTCCTCACATTTGCGATGAACAAGTACAGATGCTACTGTCCTCCGAATATTGCATTCCAACGGGGACTCTGCTAAAGTTGCTTGGATGCCTTTGTCACCATTGTCATGCTCCTCTTGTTCTGTGCCTGCTATCCCAAACAGTTTTGGAGCTGTATATTCCAAATCCTCTGGTGATAGCTCACTCACCAAGTTCTCTCTGCTGAGGAATATTTTCACTGCCTCTTCGATGCAGAGTGAAACACCATCCCAGTCTTTGAATTCAATGAGAGTTTTGGAAGGCTCAAGGCAAATGTCATACTCTGAGTAGGGGCATTTGATGTCGAGTACATACATACCACATTGCAAATCATGGCCTCTTGTGTGCTTAGGACTCCTGGTAGACGACTGCACATCTGGACTGTCATTCTTTTTAGTTGAACTCCTCACTTTGCGAAGAACAACATTCAGCAGTTTGTGGATCCGTGTTTTAAGGAGGAGTCTTCCATTTACATATAAGTACTGAACACTGTTGTTGTAATGCCCCTCTCTTCCTATGTAACCGCTCACTTCAAACTGTCCATGAGTGTAGCTGATTTCTCCAAGTCTCTGTGCTCGCCCTAAGCCGTGTATTTGAACAAACCTGTTATAGGTGTCTCTAGCTTTGGACAGCTGCACCACCATGGCTCCAGTGCAGTCATTCTTCAGTGTGAAGGAGACAGAAGGGTGCATGAGGGAGATGGCCTCCACGCGCTGCCTGATCCGCTCACCTTCCAGGACAGGGTCCATCCTCTTCCTTCTGACTGGCATGTTGTGGAAGAAGTTACAAATCACAGTGGTGGTCCCACAAGAGGGTCGAGTGGCGTCAGCCTCGAACACATCTAGCCCCTTGCCACCCTTGAAGACCTTCACGTGTGTTTTCACGGACAGTTTGGTCCGTGATGATATTTCAACAAGCGTGGCAAGGGAGGCTATACTGGCAACCGCCTCACCTCTGAATCCATAGAATCTGAGGTTATCCAGGTCTTCCACAGAAGAGCATTTGCTGGTGAAGTATCGGTTTCCAACCTGCTCCATATCCTCCAGGTCCATCCCAGAACCGTTGTCAATCACCTGGACTTTGAATGCCTCCAGGTCCATCCTCACGCCCACGCATGTCGCCCCTGCATCAATGCTGTTGAGAAGAAGCTCTTCAACGCATTGCTGAAGCGAGCAAATAGCGACTCCGGAACGAAGTTGCCCCTGTACCTCTTTAGACAGACGCTTAATCATTGTTCAGATCAGATGGAAGTAATGTCCTCGATCTCAGTCAAAAGGGTCCCTGGCCGTTGAAGGTCTCATTTTTCGTAACGTAACGTTACCCAACCGACAGAACTGTTTTTGGAAAGATCAAAATGGCAAAACATTTCGGTTGAGCTACTGGGTGACCACGTCCAAAGTAGTTGTATGATAATGTATTTTACTATTTTCTACAACGTTTAACGAGCCATCCTGCATGCCCACGGGGCTCCATTGTTTACCTTCCGTTCTAGGTTCTACTTCTAGTTGAAAGACAAAAACAACTTGTTAGCTTAAGACGCTACAGTTAGCAAGCACTGCCACCTTCTGGCGTGGAGTGGTCATCAATGATAACACCAGTCAGCCATTTAATCTGAGCTCACATTTTTATTGATTTAAATTAAAAGGACATTGGTTGAATGTTAAAAAAAAAAATAAAAAAAAAGGAAACTACTTTCAGCCTGGGGTCCTTATTTGGGAAATTATGTGTGAAAATAGTTCATCTAGTTTGGCTATTTTCACTATGAATGTTTTTCTGTGTCATTGTAAATTTGCTCATAATGTGAAAGTTGTCCTCTGCATTTACCTGTCCTATCCTAACTGTAATGAGCAGTGGTTACTATTGTACACCGCCAGGGGAGCATTTATGTGTCTTCCTCACCGATACTTTGACACACAGACTTTGTATTGAGTTGTGCTTGAAATGTACTTTAATTCTGTAAACTGTTAATAAATATTTCAATCAAAATCAATCAAAGACTGTGCAGGCCCTGCTGGATCAAACCCGTTACTTCGTTTCCTTTGTTATGTGGGCATGTAGAGCCCTTTGAGACCAACATTAATTAAGAACTAATAAAGTTCTATTCTTTAACATTAAGAACTAATACAACTTATATTCTTTAAAAATGCCTATTATGCCTCCAAAAGCCCTTTATGCCTGTATGTAAATTTAAAGCACTTAAAATATATTAATGTTTTTTCTCAGTGGAGTGCGAGACCCAAAATCCAGTATACGTATAAAAAAATACATATATATTTTGGTTTTTTTTTTTTTCAATTCCTATTTTTTTACATGAACCATTCTGAATAAGTTTGACATAATCATAGACAAATGCAATTATTAGGGAAAGGCTACAAGATTAAATCTAATACATTTGTCATGTATAAAAAAAAACCTAATATAATAAAAAAGGCTAAAAGATGAAGGTGTTTGGAGCACAGGATCAACCTGCTGTGACATACAGTGACAGCATCATGCTGGGCCGCCAGCCAAGCCCCCCACCTCCCCTTTTTCTGTTGTCTGGCGCTGTGGTGTTACTGTTGTCAGGTGTGTCTGCTGTCTCTTTGTTGCTACGGCAATGTACATTTTGCACAGAAAATACATTTTGCTAGAAGGACAATAAAGTCAGTAAGGTAAAGAATGTTCACCATTCAGCTGGACAATGATCCCAAGGTCAAAGCAACAGTGGCTCAGTCAAAGTCCTATAAACTCCATCCTATTAGGACATTCTGCGCATGTTCGCCTCAGAATAGGGACGGTAGGATTACTATAGCACTGGTTCCCAAACACTGGGTCGAGACCTATTTGTGGGTCGCAGACACATTTTTATGGGTTGGTTACGTAAATATCTATTTATTTTTGTTTCCCTCAAGATTTTCTAAAAGAACATTGTACAAAAAAAGAAAATCCAAAGAAATTCCATAAAAAATGTCCATCCATCCATCCATCCATCTTCAACCGCTTATCCGTAGTCAGGTCGCGGGGGCAACAGCTCCACCAGAGAACTCCAGACCCTTTCCAGAGCAACATTAGTAACTTCATCCTGGGGTGGGGGATCCAGAGGTGTTCCAAGGCCAGTGAGTCGATGTGATCCCTCCATCTGCGCCTTGGTCTGACCGGGGGTCTCCTCCCAGTAGGAAGATGCCTAAAGGACCTCCCTACTAGGAGACGCCCGAGAGGCATCCTAACCAGATGTCCAAAGTCCCGAACCACCTAAGCCTGCTCCTTTCCAGGCGAAGAAGCAGCGACTCTACTCAGAGTCTCTCTCGCATGACTGAACTTCTCACCCTATCTCTAAGGGATATGTCAGCCACCCGTCGAAGAAAACTCAATTCGGAAACCAAACTAGTGAAAATAGCAGATCTAGGCTACAAGCTCACAATGACGTGTTGTGAGCTTGTAGATCTTCTATTTTCACCTCTATTTATTAACCAGTCCTAGCATCCCGATTCCGGGGCAAACATTCACAAAAAATAGTAGATAATAGCTATACAAGCTCACGTCACAAGGCGAGCTTGCCTTGTAGATTGGCTATTTTTGACAAAGAGAATTGATGTAGATGGAAAAAACGAGCTGACCAAGTATAGAGCCAAAAAATATGCATTTATTGATGTATTATTGCATTTAATTATATTTATCCCCCCCCCCTTTCATTTTGGCTATTAGCCTATATATAGGCTACTATAAGAACCATAACAGTCAGCAAATGTGATACAGTACATTCCATTCAATAAAAAATAAAAATAATAAATAAAAATAAATAAATAATACATCTAGCGAAGTATTTTAAAGGTTGAATGATCAAGAGCTTGAATTTTCTTTTCATTCTTGAACTCTGCCTTTGTGATTTTTGAGCTTGGGCTCCCAGTGGATTTCAGCCATTCCTGCATCTGTTTCACCTTACAGCTTGGGCCTTGCATCTGCCCTTGAACGGTTCCCTCGTCCGTATTTTGCACCCAGCCAACCAAGCCTAGCTTTTTTGCTTCTGCCTAAAAAACATCAAACAAAGTGAATTAGACATAAAGATCATGAGTGACAGATGGACTTTTTTGTCCTTTTTTCTGCTGAATTAAAGATGTCCCAATGACAAGTCAAAGATCTACAATCATATTTTAGTCCTGCTTTAACTCAACGTGTGTGTGTGTGTGTGTGTGTGTGTGTGTGTGTGTGTGTGTGTGTGTGTGTGTGTGTGTGTGTGTGTGTGTGTGTGTGAGAGAGAGAGAGAGAGAGAGAGAAAGAGAGCGAGCGAGCGACAGAGAGAGAGAGAGATAAGATAACTCACATGTGTGAATTTTCGGAAGAATACCCCTTGCACTCTACCAAATATTTCATAATCTACTGAAATTAGGTCTTCCTCACAGGACATAATGGACCTAAAAAAAAAAGAACACAAAAACATGAATGATGTGTTTTGGCTGCTGGTGATGTTATAATATTAGTCAGTGAGTGACAGTGTGATAAAAACTAATATCTGACCTAACAACCATGCACTGCACACAGCAGTTAAAAGCCTTTGTATTGAGTTTGTGCTTGAAATGTACTGTAATTCTGCAAACTGTTAATACATATTTCAATCAATCAATCAAAGCACAGGCTTAGCCCTAGAATCAATGGCTATACATTAATACATTACATGTGTCATTGGAATACATGAAATGTATGTCATTGTAATATCACAGCCATAATCTAGGGCTAAACACAGCACACAGGCTATGCTATGCAGTTTGCATTAGCCATTAGCCGCCCCCTATATCAAATGACTCGAGTATAGATCACTTCAAAAGCATCCCAAGCTAAAGAAAAATGACTTTGTATTAATTCATGAAACGATTATATTTCGCTACATAAAACAAATCCTTACCTAAATGTGAGGAGTAAGAACAGAGTAGTAAGCTGTGTAATGATGACCATCCAGATCTTTCTGTCACTCTGACACTTCTATTTGAAACATACGGGACTCTGCTACCGGAAGTGATACGTAGACCAATCAGAGGACGGATTTAAAACGCCTTGTCTCTAGGCAACGAACGTCAACAACACAGGTTGCAGACGCAGTTCAGAAGCAAGCAAGATATATTTTGTATTCAGCACATTGCAATTAACAAAAAAATGTTTTGGTATTTTTTTCCTAATGAAAAACATTGGATTGCGTTTAACAGTGGACATGCAAGCTGAATTGTACAACTGAGAACAAGTGTCAGAGGGAGAGCTCAGAGCTGTAAGTAGATGAGAGACACTGCAATTGAAGCTTGCTAGCTACAAACTACCTACTTGAATATCTGTGACACTTGTGAATTTATCTATAAGTTGACATAACTAACAACATTAATCACTTACACCAAGCCATGTCACGTTATATATATAACGATATGTTATACTTTAGCTATTGAAAAATCGCAGATCTACAAGCTCATGCGGCACCAAGTGCCACGATATGAGCTTGTAGATCTGCTATTTTTGAAAAATCATATAAATGTGGCGCAAATCTTGGAATATATATCCTTTCAGAGCGAACATTTTTAACTCATATCCCTGCTTCTGGGAGGTCCCTGGAACAACATATTTTCAGTTGGGGGTCGGCGGCTAATTACATATAATTTTTGGGGTCCTTGACATGAAATATTGAGCACCACTGATATAGAAACATAGGTATTTCAGAAAACTGTCATGATTTAGAAGATTTTTTTTTAATTTCGACGTCAGGTCTTTAAGTGGATTCAAACGTATTTTATTTATTTGTTTGTTTTTCTTGCAAGGAGATTGATGTGGACTGGCCTTTAGAGTAGAGAGACTCAAATAAAATAAATACACTTAGAGTTAGAGTTAACATAGAGTTAACATGTATATTCTATCAATAAATATAAGTATAAATGTACAATCTGTAACAGTGAATATATGCATGAAGATACAACTATTGCCTGCCCTATATAATATATGAATGGACAGACTATCAGCAGTGGATATGATACATGTGCGGACATTGTCACCCGGCTTTCAACAGTGTGTATCTGGATTCTGGATAGGCTGCACATCACTAAATTATCTTATTTTCTTTTGTAATAGGAGTGTTCCTGGAAAAACTCCAGCAGTCCCCAGAGTCCAAATAGGGCTCAAGTATCTCCTGCCAATCCATGGAGCACCAGGGCAGCTTCATCTCGGATAACAAACGCCAAGAGATGATGGGAAGTAAAAAATGGCAGCAACAGCAAACAGATGAGAGGCCTGATCAGTCACATTCTAGTCGTCAAAGGCAGCACAACTCCATAAGACAAGTTTCCACAGAGGTACCAGTTCATAAAGCACACAGAGTAGACATGCCATTTCCAGTGAAGCCTGTTTACCACAGAAGAACTCTCTGCCCCGGAACACAAGGCTCACTCAATCCACATCAATTAGTAAAACCCTCTGCTCCACAGCCAAGAGGTATTAACAATGAGTACAGTGGCAAAACCTGCAACAAAAAGCCCTTGGAATGTCCTTTATTGTCCCAACAAGGAGAGCTTCTTTCAAATTACAGAGATGTCCCTATATCCCAGCAGCCAAAAAGGTTGTCTACTGAAGAAGAAATACTTAACACAAAGGTTATAATGTACGAGAAGCTATGCCGAATTGGGGGTAAATTGAGAGAAAATATCCAAAGGGAGAGAGCTGCCTCAGGTGAGGATATAATGAGTCAGAGGCACAACAGCGGACAACGAGAGCAGGACAAGGGAAGGCAGAAAGTAACGATGGCACCTCCTGCTGAAAGAAGGAGTAGAGAATCAGTCAGAGGCACGGAGATGTCCAGATATGAAAAGACACCAGAGGACTTGAGACGGCAGAGAAAGAAGGAGCAAGTGGAAAGGAACGAAGATAGGAATAAGAGTGTGCGTGAAGAAGAGTGGAACAGACGAGGAGGCAGAACAGAGAGGGTCACTGAAAGGGGCGAGCCGTCTCGTATTCCTGTGAAGAAGCAACAGCCAACAAGAGACAAGAGAGCTGAGGAGGAGGTCACTGGGGGACAACAACAGCAGGACGGAGAACCGGACAGAAGAAGGGAAACAAAACGCAGAGATGCAGAAGAACAGAACAGAAAAACTAGTAGGGGGGAAGAAAAAAGTGATGTAGGGAAAGGAAGGAGAGATAATTCACACAGTGGAAGACAGAAAACAAAAGGCAGAGGACAAGCTGAGAGGATATCAGAGGAAGACGAGGAGGACACCAAGTTGAACGAGAGGAATCAGGACAGGTCACGGTACCGCACCAACAGAGATGAGGTGGAGCACAGCCTCAGAGAGAGACCAGACACGTCCAAGCAACTTGTGCTTGTCCCTTGCGAAATCTGCAGTAGAAAGTTTATGGCTGAACGATTACAGATGCACCTGACAGTCTGCAAAAAGCTTCAACAGTCTCAACGCAAAGTTTATGACATGTACAGTTTCAGGGCCAAGGGAACACAAAATGAGGAGTTCTTGAAGACCAACACAAGAAGCAAGACACCAGAGGTACTGTTAGGCCAAGAAACTTTCAGCTGCAGTTATTGAACATACTGTATTACACTTTCTTTATATAGGCTATTATATATCATTTATTTAACCAGTGTAATACCACATTGAGATTTCAATCACTTTTCAAAGGGGGCCTGGCCAAAAAGGCAGCATAGACACTACATAATAGGGTCAAATTTAAAACACATATAATTTGTTTTCCATTTAATTCATGCCTTTTCAAAGGAAAAGCTCAACGTTCAATCTCAACCTTGATTCTTTTCCAGATGAAGAGCAAACGGAGACAGAAACATCAGCCCATGACCCAGATGACACCCGAGTACGTGACCTGCCCTCACTGTACACGCCGGTTTGCCCCAAACGCAGCAGAACGACACATCCCAATGTGCCAGAACATCAAAAGTCGCCCCCCACCTCCCCGTTGTCGCAAATAGTGTTTTCATGTCGGTTATACGTTTATCATTAATATGGTAAAGTTCAGTTAATTTCAGTTATGAACGCGCGTTTTTTGTTTTTATTTTGCCCTACATTCTTCTTTGGTGTGTTGTGTAACTTGTGTATGCCTCCATCAGCAATATTATTATTGTTATTATAGTCTGTCTGTCTGGCCAGCCGGCAACCATGTCCGAAACGCGATGTCAGAAACACATGTCAGAAACACGCACCTTGTGGAAATCGTATATTTGGTGCAAATGTCTACTTTGACTTAGAAGTAGTGAGTGGCCAAACGTTAAAGGTCAAGGTCACTTCAAGGTCACTGTGACTTCATGTCTCCGGAACACGTCGAGGGAATTTCATTACACAACTAGTTGGTGCATGGAGGCATACACAACCATGATGTGGTATTATAGTTTAGAAGCTATTTTAAGGTCAATATTGAATAGTACTATAGTTCATTTGTTTCTATTCTTAAACACAGAGGATTTTACTAACTGTTTTACACACCTACCCTCATTCTCCAGACACCTCTGGACAATATTAACCCCCCAGTAGTCTACATGTTACTTACAATATTATATTAGTATCTTGCAATTGTCTACATTGCTGTACTTGTAAGGTTCTGTCTATTAATGTTTCATGGTTGTGTAATGTTCTGTTTGACTTCTGCGAACACCTGTTCATGCTGTACATTAAGTCAAATTCCTAGTACGCTATACTGTATATGCAAACACATCTGGCAAATGGCAATACATTTCTGATTGTGAACAACAATCGATTAATTTGACGCAAATGTGTTTTTTTGTTTTTGTTTTTAATGAAAGCATAAAATAGCATAAAATAACAATAAAATAATATCTTTGAAATGGCGATCATTATAGACAACTGCAACATATACTCAATATTTGGTTTAAAAGGAAATGCTGAGGCTGAAAACAAACTGTAAAAAAAACATTCATACATTGCCATACTTGCACTATATCGTTTTTTGTTTAAATGGGATAAGGCACTTTGACCATGAATACATTTGCATTGCACTGAATGGAAACATTGCCAGAATTCTAGTGTCTGATATTACAAAGTTGTGAACCAAGACATGATAGCTTATAAAATACTGTTTCAAATTTATGTGTGATGTTTACACGCAAGCCTAAAACCAAATAAGACACTTAAAAATACACAAAATGTGATTAATACTATGGTTTTACAAATGATGCAAAAAGGCCACATTTTCAGAAACATACACAGGTACCAAAGACAAATAAAATTGTAAAAAACGTCCACACAGTACAGAAATATGGTAGACTACAATATACCTCACAATATACCTCACATGTCTCACAAGGCACCGTTTAGTACAGTCTAAGCATTATTTAAGTGTTCATACAACCATGTCACCAAGAAGACATAATTGATTTAAAACACTAATTAAGAATTTAAGGCAATGATAAAATGTGTCAGAAATTAATCAGTAGTCTTATGCTTCACGTAAACGCCTTTTGTAAATATAGCAACATGCAAAAACGTTAATATCGGCAAAGGAAAGTTAAAATATGGCTTTGTATCGAAATAAGCTATATTTAATATCAATACAAGACGGTTTGTAAGTCTATACTGTATTTGGCATTTTGACTCATCACGTTGTAAATCTAAAATAAAGTGATTAAAAAGGTAATGTTTTCACATGACGGCATTGACATGAATAATTAGATAAATGTGAACATCTTGTGGGTCACCCAAGCTTTTGTCATTCTTATAGTATGATAAATCATTCTTATTTCAAGAGCCGAATATAATAAACCTACTCTGTATTAGCCTATATCTATTAGTAAAAATGCTTCCCCTGCTATTTTGATATGCTGTACTACCCTGTTAAATTCACATTGCTAAGTAACACTATAGTCAGATTGCCTGTCGCAGGTGTCAGGGTCACTTGAATTAATGTTGAATCCAGCCAACATCTGTCTGTGAAAACTACTGCATAGCCAGATCACTGCACCCATTTCTATTGATGTGTACAAACGTGACATACGTAAAAGTATTGTCTTACATATTTAAATAAAACATCATGCATTGAGCGCCATAACAAGTGTGTATGGTGTAACACATTGTGAGTGGACATTAGCCTACCTTGTGTTAAGTAATATTTGAGTACAGAGTTCTGCACCTCATCTCCGACATCCCTAAAACATGACGACTTAGGGCTAATTTATACTGTGCTTCATGGCACTACCTTGTCACTCGGCGAAAACAACGGATTCTCAATAGGAAAAAACATGCTTTGTTATTCAAATCTGTCATTTTTGTCAAGCTACACGGCCATTCCGTATAAATTAGCCTTTAGTCCTGCCCAGACTGAAGCCCAGTCTCCACCACCCAACAGGCATATCCTGTGTGGTTTGACACGTGCAAAGAGCTCTGTCTTCTTCTTCAGTAATCAGAACATCTGCAGGTTTAAGCTCACGGACTAGCCCCTGCCGATCTGCCCCCATGGTTTGTAAATCCCCCTCCTCTTCCTCCACCATCATCAAGCGCACGGCCCGAGCGGTACAGCCCGTTACTGTCCGATTCTCTCAGCGTTAGATTGCCAATTGCTGCCCAGAGCCTCTCGTTTTCCTTGAGTTGGTCATTTACCTGTTCAGAGCAAAAACACACATTCTATGGTCATACAGATAACACAAAATAGGTCAAATACGGCATATAGTGGCATGATGGCATTTGAGAATGAACATCCCACCTGCTTCTCAAGCATCTGAATCTTGACTTCTTGACAACTGATTGTTTCTCGCAGCTGTAAATCAATAAGGCATAAACCTGTTAACTCAAACGTACTAGTTTGGGTGTTTAAGTGTACACAATACACATGTCTCCTTTTAAACAAAACGCCTGCGGTCTCCGAGGCTACATACACGCAAACACCAAAACCAGTGTGTGTGTGTGTGCGTGTGTGCGTGCGTGCGTGTGTGTGCGTGTGTACAAGTGTGCATGCATGTGTGTACGTGCGTGCGTTCAGAAATACACTCTGAGAATCTGTTCCAATCACAGAGTATTGACGTCATAGAGCAGTGTTCTCAACCAGTGGTCCGGCGTCCTTGAGGGGGTACCAGGTGGTCCTCAGTTAAATGATGGAGAGTTGGTAACCAAATAGACCCTTATAGATCTTTAACTCTTGAGAGCATAAATGAAAACAAATGGATCCGTAATTGTATGCTCTCAAGAGTTACATTATTGTTAAACATCTGCATTACTTAATTTACAAGAACTCTACACAATTAGAAGATATAAAATAATTGTTATTTCGATCAACATTTGCCTGTTATCTCTCCTATGGTACCACATCAATAAAGCATAGAATTGTGGACAAAATCTTTATCCTTGACGACAACAAAATATTCTTTAGTTTTCGGTCTGCGAAGCATGGGCCTTGATATGAAAAGGGTTGAAAACCACTGTCACAGAGCACTCTTATCTATGAACGGTCAGAGTACATGGTCATTATAAACGTTAACATTTTCATCTTTTAAAATGAATTGAAATTAAGTTCATCCCATGTAGTATAAGATTATTACCTGTTTTGTTACATGTAGATGTGTGTTTAATATACTGTCCAGACAGAGTACCAAACAAGCTGACAAACCGTAGCATTTTGCCATGATAAACTCTGCCATTGTTCAGACGCTCGGAACAACCAGGCTTTTCACTCAAGATCGGTCAGCGTGCGGCCTGGATGCTCCCAGAGAGCAGTGCGTGCGCGAGCATGTGTGTATGTGTGTGTGTGTGTGTGTGCGTGTGCAACAGACCTGTGCTACGACACTGCTTGCTTTACAGCAAGACATGGATTCTCCTTTCCTACAGCCTCCAGCCTCCTCCAACCCATTGACCTTGTCACATTCCATTCGTTTAGTCTGTGAACAAACCCATGGATTAAGTGGAGAAATTAAACATTCTTAATCTTAATGCAAGTTGCACAGACCTACTGCAATGGCTGTGAGACATTGGAGGTCCCCAGCCGACCCCTGGCCTACTGTAACATATGGTGATTTCAATAAATGAAATGAAATATAGAACACTAGTATTATGGAAACATGTTTCTTTTACTGGTCTGACAATTTACTGTCTAGACTTAAGTTCAGACCATCTTATCCAAATGTATTTATACAATACTGACAGCTATACATGCAAAAGATTAAGGGTTACAATGTCATCTAGATTCGATGAGAACATTATAAAAAACACCAGGTGTGTTAATATTACAGAGAGGCCTTTCTCAGTGGAAGCTGCTGCTGCTGCAGCAGCCTTCAGTTCCTGTAGCTCATCATAGGGAAGAGTCACACTGTCTTTGAATGAAGACAGCGGGTCTTTTGTGAAGCCGCGGGAATCCACGGGCATAGGTATGAACTCTGCATCTTGAAGTTCCTGGCAGGGAGAAACAGTGGACGATAGGCAGAGATGTTAGAGACCATTATTCACATGGTGACATTCTACATACATCTATCATACTCAGGCAGGTGGTAACGTTTCCCACGAGTGTGACATAAGAGCAAAATGCCAGGTGTCAGAATCTGGCCATTTATTTCCCTGTGGATTGAATGAAGCTTTCCAATCTGGCATTCTGTGGTTATAGGGCAATGCACCTTTCTAAGCCAGAGGGGACAGGAGCTGTCCCCGGTCTGGTTTCCCATAGAGGTGCCCATGCGGAGGCCCTCGGTGTCAGCCTCCATTGTGCCCCCTAGAACCCGGTCACGACACGCTGTTGCTGCGCCCGGCTCCATGTCCATATCCACCGTGGATGTAGATGCTTCCTGGCCCGCTCCTGAATAATACGGAACCAGACATGTGCGAGCGGACGCACACACACACACACACACACACACACACACACACACACACACACACACACACACACACACACACACACACACACACACACACACACACACACACACACACACACACACACACACACACACACACACACACACACACACACACACACAAATGCAGACTAAGCTCAGAAGATTATTTTGCTCACAGAGAGAAGAATTTGCAGCAATACACAAAGTGGTGCTCATTGAAAATAATTTGCAATTACCTATTGAAAGGTTGCTACTGTTAGAGCGAATGGTCTTAGAGTTGAGAACTTTCTCTGTAAAGGGGAACAAAGGCAACTGTTTTTATTAAACAATAAGCTGCTAGCTGTGGCCAGCTTTCTGCAGTAGGGGTGAGTGGAGGTGATGTCTTACCCATTATGATAATGGTGTGCCATGCACGGCACGAGAGGTCTGGAACATAATGAAGAGAACCAAAGATGGGCCTGGGTAATGCAGGGCAAACCTCTGAGCCAAAGCCTTTATCAGCGGGCATCCCCAGGCGGCCATTTCCTGCATTTCCCCACGCGAAGATCTGATTGTCTGCAAGGAGGACACAGAAATAATAATAATAATCTTATTGATAGAAGTGTGAAGAGTGAAGACACTACTGTCACAGGGCCAAAATTATACCAAAAGAAACAAAACGATTATACCAAACGAAACACATTTTAACCTAGGGGAACCATCACAGATTTCGGCCGCCTGATGACGGAAGTTATTTCTCAGACCGGATCAGAATCAGAGACTGATATTAACCATGTCAGAGTGTACTGCATTGTTGCTCTGGACTCTGGAGGCTACAGGGCCATCCATAGGACAATACAGTATGGAGAAAGTTGTGTTGACCATTTTATCAATTCATTGTTGCAAGTTTGTGTTAGCACACACACTAAAAGGTGGACATCGCCCCTCACAAAAAGAAAATAACGTTATATCTATCTAACCCTCGATGGCTGCAATGGTGAAGCCGTCTCCACAGGACACTTTGGTCACGACCTTCCCTCCAAATGGTCCCACCAGGACCTGGACACACTGGTGTTTCTTGAAGTCCTTCACTCCCAGCTGGCCAAACTTGTTACAGCCGAAGGTGATCAGTCGACCCCGTTCTGAAAGGCCAAAGATCATCTGGAATTATTATTCATCACATCATAATGTGAGATCAAATGTACTTTCCGAAAAAAAGAGACTCTCTTTTGCAATACCGTCGATAGCGGCAGTATGGCTCTTCCCCGGAGAGATGGCGAGAATCTTGAACCAGGATAGTTGCTTTACCAAGGTCAGTGTGGTGGTATACGGGATCGCCTGGAAGCCCTGATGGAGCAGAAACATGTGTTTTAAGAATTGACTATTCTGACTTAATTGTTCATGGTTGTGACATGAATCTCTCTTAAAGAGATGGATTGATTGTAATTATTATATGACAAAGTACCTCTCCGGGGTGGTTCTTGAGGCCAGATATACCCTGGTTCAGGCCAAGCTTGTTGAACTCATTGTTCCCACAGGCCAAAACTTTCCCGGCCTCTGTCAAAAAGAAGGTTCCATCACTGCTGCATGACACAGAGGAAATGATGGCTCCTTTAGGGAGCTCCACCTTGACGGAAAAATAGAGCCCGAACGTAGGACATCATAATGTAGAAAGAACAAATGTGATTAATATTGTCTTGGCTACACGTTTTTTCCTCTTTCTTTTTTCTATTTTTCTTTTCTTTTTTCCAATAAATATTATAGCAACATAATAGCAATATGAACATGGTCTCTTACTTGCATCGGAGAAGAGAAATCGTCCTCACATTCCAGGCCAAGACGCCCTGTGGCAGGAGATCATAGAAATAATTAAAAGTAGACCAACAACAGTCTGTGGGTCAGAACTTTCATTGTGCATCAAAAAGGAATGAACACTGGCTCCATCTGCTGGTCAGTGCCAGTACCACAAAAACAGTGAGTTTGGCAGAGTGTAATCATTTGAAATCTGCAATTTTACATGCCGTTTTAACCACTTAAGTGAATATCTCATTTACAAGCTCATAGATCTGCTATTTGGGGTCATTTTAAAAATGTTTTAGATATTGTTTGAATATTCTTGACTATAATAACATGCCCAACTGCGGAAACAGCCCTGTCTGCTTTGTACCATGTTCTCCACAGCCCCAGGAGTATATATCTCCACTGTGAGTCAGGACCACCACGTGGTTGTCTCCACACGACACCCAGCGAACAGGCCGCTCCTCAAAGAACTCCAGAAGGACGGGCTTCAGAACCTCCATGCCCTCCTCATTCTCCACTCCGATGCAGCCGTAGTAGTCTGATCCGAACATGTACATCTGACCCTCATCTGCACACACACACACACACACACACACACACACACACACACACACACACACACACACACACACACACACACACACACACACACACACACACACACACACACACACACACACACACACACACACAGATTTTGTCACAAACATTAGCCTTGTTTGATAAAATAAGATTGATCTAATTTTGCTGTATTTGCAGCTAGTGCTAGAATAAAGACTCCAGGGATAAGACAACAACACAGAAGTGTGTGTATCGGCCCATGAGAATAAGGCTTAATTTATATATTGTTGTTTTGCAAGATAAAAAGCTATTTCTTTTAACCAAATATACCCTATTCATTCACCAGGGTCCCCCAGGGGCATATATTCAGTCCCCTAGCAGTAAAGAAATATTACTACTACACATTTGTGGGACATCACCCACAAACCTTTCTAATATTTTTTCTCTACTTTGGTCACCATTCACTCACCAGTGACACAGGCTGTGAAATCAGCCCCACAGGCCACCTGTTGGATGGCCTTCCCCTGCAGCTTCTCCACCTTCCTTGGCTGCCGGTATGAGGCCTGGTCTCCGTGACCTAGCTGGCCCACCATCTTGGTCCCTCCTTGGACATTCTGACAACAGAGAGCAGAGCAGGATGCTAAATGCCTAAATTGTAAATTGTAATTGTATAATAAATATTTGTTCAATCTATTTGTGAGATATCTGACTGAAATGGATCAATTCACTCACAGCCCAGGTGTAGAGCTCTTTTTCCACTGTAACCACTGCAAAGTGGCTCTCTCCGGCGCACACATGCTGGGCAATGCTTCCCCCCTTGAACGAGTCCATTTTCTGTGGGGTGAACTTCCCCCCGCCCCAGAAGTACACCTCCCTGGAGCGGGTGGTCACCACCGCAACAGGGCTCTCTGTCGTTGTGCTCAGCCTAAAATGCAAAAAAGAACATTTCCCATAAAGAAACAAAACACAACACAGTGTAAATGTTGACTTAACAGTGTTGGGGAAGTTATTTTCAAAATGAAATATATTATATTACTTTAAAAATACATAATCTGTAATGTGTTATATTACTTGTACATTATTCCCTCAAAACAGCCTCAAATTAAGTGCAAAAGGACTAGACTTAATATTAAATGGAAGAGAGTAGGCTATATGGATTATCAATACCACAATAATGTTAAAATGCTATTTTAGAAGCCGTTCATGTCATGATGAAACACAAGTATTGGTTGCAAATCATAGACAAACTGCATCGTCTATTCAAACAATTTTGAATGAAACATGAATTCATTACAAGCTTACAAAGTATAAATAAGTGATTCTGAAAGTAATGTGTTACTTGTTATACTGGTATTAACAATAATAAATTACACAGTTTGTAAAAGTAATGATATACTAATGCAAGACATGTTACTGTTACTAATCACTCAATCTGTCAGCACCACTGCCAGAAACATGTAGTATTGTTGTTAGTAGAAATAAACACAGAAGCACCCGGGAGGAAGTGGACTAAGAAGCCTAGCCTAGCCCTAACTCAGAAGCAAAAATACTGAATGGGTTCCCAGATTGTGTTATTATATAAAGTGTTGCAAATGTAGAAGTCAACTTACTTTGGTTTCTTCATTGCAGAATTAAGCAAGGCAACTCGTTCCTCTAGCTCCCTGCATGAGGGAGTGATGACAGACAATCAGCATGTCAACATTATGAATTGCATTTCAACATATTTCACTACATTTTCACAGTTAATATGATTGTCTAAATCACATGAGGGATTGAAAACCTATTAAAGGTAGTTTAAGTGTTATTTTAAAGTTTCAACCTTATGTCTCATTCAGATAGTAATCATTGCTGTAGTAGTGCATGTTCAGTAATAGGGGTCTCCCTGTCTCTCCAGCTCTGTAAAGGGCCACTTCACCACTTTTCATATAATTGGTCCTCACTAATGTTCATGATAAATTATTTTTTAATTTCTTCAGTTTGACTTTATTTTGATCCAGCACCCAGCCTATAGGTATTGATAGAATCTTAACTCATATCCCCCCAAGTCAACATGTGCCGTCGCGGCCTCACGGGTACCCACAAGACGTCAAACTTTTTCCATTTTGGGAGCACTTATTTTAACAAACATATCACTTACTATCGACCAAGATGAAATAATGTGCAATGAGCTTCAGTGATTTGGTACAACCAGTGTACAAACACTCATGTAAAGTGTGAATATTCTGCAGTGCAGCTTGCCATTATGTTAACCACATTCTCTCCCTGGCAACCAACTTACTGTTTGCAGGAGGAAATGATCGGCTGCTCCAGAATTTCATCCGATGTGGGTCTCTGCACAGGATCCTGGGAGATGAATCCATCAGTCACTTTACACGGGGGTGCAACAGTTCAACCAACTAATTATTAAAATATAATCTATGAAATATAGAATTTTCATAAATAGCAAGCTACATGCTCACACAACGTTGTGAGCTTGTAGATTGGCGATTTTCCCCATATTTGCCATTTTTGCACCATCATACTACGGCATATACAATTGTGGTTAATTGTTTGGTTCTCTGGTTTCTGGTATTGGTATCTCCAATAAACGTGCTTCTTGATTATTAAATTAATCAAAACCATAACGGACAGAACAATCACCAAGGAGATAATAGATAGTTTCAGCCCTACACTTGTTAGGTTAACTTTTGTGAAGCATTATGTTAAACATCAGCATTAGCTCATGGCATGCATCGGGTCATTCATTTCTCTAAAGTCTGATAGAGGACATTTGCCTTTTCTCTTCACTCACTTGATCTAGGCACTTATATACCAGCTTGATAAGTTCAGAAGAATAAACGTTAGAGTCCACTTCCATAGTCCAGTTGCCTTGGACTATTTTCACACACAGGTTTAGAGGATTCTGGATGGACACAAACAGGACAATGTCAACGTTATAACAATGCCAACAATAATTTTGACGTAATTCTTTGAAATTGTCTGTCTCAAACTCTACTAACAAATAACAAACCTACCGTGGCATCAAATGTTCTCGTTAGAGCCATGATTTCAAAGATGACACAACCCATGGCCCAGATGTCTGATTTGAAGTTGTACTTCACACCCTGGCACAGTTCAGGTGACATGTAATATGGGGTTCCCACACACTAACAAGACAAAGAGAAAGCAAAAATAATAATTAAGCAAATTCACTGCTTAGTCCCTCTGACTTGCTCTGTTGTGGTCCTCATCAGACCAGAACAGCACCAAGCCGAGGTCACAGCAGACAATTAGAAACAGACACTTCTAATAATGTGTCTCCCATCAGATACATAATATGGTCGTGATTTAGCCTGGTTTAACCACTCCCCCTTGAAACCGTAGGGGTGTCACAATTCTCCAAATCCATGATTCAATTTCACTTTCAACTTTAACTTTGTAAACCACACTGCAGAAATAAGAAGACAGTTCTCCTCCTGGTGGCTTTTTACAGGACAGTACACTGAAGCTGTTGTTACAAAGTATCCTTCTGCCATCTAGTGGCTCTTCTTTTAACTGCAGTGTGCACAGTGCACATCAAATAACAACCATTATTCAAGCTCTTGATACTAGCAATTTTACTTGATGGATAATTATCAATTTCAATAGATTTTCATGACATCCCTAGTCGTGATGGTATAACAATTAAACTGTGCAACAATCACTTAGCCCTTCACATTATACTAAACAACTTGTACCTTGTGACATCACGCCTTGTGAGTCGTGACACATCACACCACCATATATGGCCATATATGGCCGACGCTCCATATATGGCAGTCTCCATTTATGAAGATCACGACACTGACCTCATCAAACCATGGCTAGCCATACACGGAGAAGACTGGATCATCACCTAGATCTGCATATATGTAGCCAGCCAGCAACTCTACATCTGACCTCAAACCTCAAACCCTTAGATCTCCATATATGGAGCTGACCTGTTCTGACATTTGATTCCATATGCTGATCTGACCTCATCAAACCCTTTACACTCAAGACACGCTCCATATATGGCCAGTACAGAATTCATTCCTGTTGATCTGACCCCCCATGCCAAAGCGCCAGCGACAGTTTGTTCGACTGATTGATAACCCATTCCACGTGTTTTATTGTGTATACTTAAATTATCTTTTTAATAAAAAATAAATTAAATTAAAAGATAAATGTATTTGTACAGTTGTACATGTTGGTGAGCCCTGGCCTGTTAACTTGAACCCTAGCATGCTTCTCTAGTGTAAATAGGCTAACAGTTGGTGAAAATAGGTGGCGGCAGTGGCTCAGGGTGCAGGGGTTCAGTGTCTCTATGGCTGCCATGCTCGTTGTATGCGTGGTGCTATATAAATGTGCCATTTACCATTTTAATAGGCGAAGTGGCAAACATTCTGCAAAAATAGCAGATCTGAAAACTCACATCATGTTGCAATGTGATGCGTTGTGAGCTTGTAGATGTATACAGTATACAATATATAGGGCTTGAGTGGATAAGCCCACACACAGCTCTGCGCCTGACGACCTAACAACAACAAAAAGGACTTATTTTCCTTGCTAATATGGGCATTGGGCAACAAATAAAAACGTACTGTCTCAGCCATGGCAAACTGGGAGTCGAGCTTCTTTGCAAGTCCATAATCACCCAACTTGATGAGGTCAGTCTTTGTCAAGAAGATATTGAGCGTTTTGATATCCCTATGAGATAAGGGAAAGGGAAGGGACAGAAAACATAGTGGTACCACTGCCAGGCCAAAATACTGTGGGCTAAGTCACAAAATAATCAGTCAGCTATCCTAACAACAACATAAGAACTAACACAACTATACAAATTACCATAATAATATAATAAAAGTATATTAAAAGTACAAACTTAAAATAGGGCATGTGCAGTTTACCTGTGCAGGATCCCAGCCTTGTGAATGTGGGCCACGGCTGAAACAATCTGATACAGGTACCATATGACCGCCTGAGAACAATAAGAACAATGATGAAGACATATTGCATTACCAAGCATTGATGTGTAAAATACTTGTGTTGCACCATACCTCCTCAGAGAAAAGTACTCCCTTCTGTTGGGTGATCTTTTCATACAGATTTCCTCCTGAAAGGGAGCAGTCATACAATAATTATGACACTTGTGTGGACCAACGTTCAAACCAATCGGTCAAATAAAGCCGAGATATGTTTCATACCATTGCAATATTCTAACTCGATGAGTAGGGTGTTCTTATCCATGAAGTGGTTGAAGTAGGCTATGATGTTGTTGTGTTGGAGGATGGACAGGATGCTTATTTCGTTCATAACATCTCTGCGCTCCTTCTCCGAAAGGCAGTTCAGATCCACCTCTTTCCAAACCACCAGAGAGTTGTCCTGGGAACATCACATAGAAGGAATGTCTGATATTTGTATAGTAATAATAGACTAGTAGTGCACACGTGCACCGTAAATCATCACCGTCAATGTATCCAATTGTAAGTCCCACAGTGTACAAATGAGTGCACTCTCAGAGTTAAGATTACATTTAGGATTTTACTGTGTAGCCTACATACAGGAGGTATGAGGGTACTGACACAAGAATTTCTCACAAGGTTATGGAACAGAAAGCCACTGTAGTTGTCAGAAGCAAAATCAGTCACAATACCATTGGCACATGTTTCTTATTTGGAAAAGAATAGAACTTTAATTATTATCCAACCACAGCTAGAAAAATCACAGTGGCCTTATCTACAATATACAGTAGTATATTTCGTGATACAGATCATTATGACTGTTCAAACTGAATTATTCGTACCTCTGTTCTCCTGTAAAGGGTCGCTTCCCCAAACGACCCTCTCCCAAGAATCCGGATAGGAATGTAATGCAACTTTTCCTCTTCGCCGCTGTAAGGAGTACCAGACGTGGATCGTCCACTGGCGACCGAATCACTACCCAAATCTGAATTTAGCGACGCATAATGTCTCTCATAATCCTCAAGTGACATTTCTGCATAAACTCTGCAACACTGGTTATGATAAACAAGGCCTAAATGGCAACTATTCTTGAAAACAACAGCAACAACACTATTAGTCGCATACGCGTGTATAAAAATGTCAATTCGCTGTCAAAATCGCTGTTTTCTATGACATAAACACAGCATAATGCGTTCAAGTCTCACGAAGAACAATAAACGTAACCGTAACAGTTACAATGTTGCCACCGCACTTTAGGAAGTCGCATGCAGACCATTCGAGCTCATCTCGTTCGAAACATTAACATTGTTTATACGCAAAATAATAAGCCCTGTGTACTGTCACGTACTGTGACACCGCAAAATCAGATAAAGTTACTGCTGACAGAACTAGACATTGGTATAACTAGATTACGTTGACTTTTCTGACCGCACAGATACCAAGTTTAACGCAAGAACGTTACAGTGAAAGTCCAACGCAGTACAAGAAGGACTCCATCTTTTCTATTTCCATGCACAGACCCGGAAACACTCTCAGATTACATGAATGCATCATAATGCATGTAAACTTCATCAGCAGGAGAGCGTTCATATTCTGTCTGGCGATTGTACAAAAAAAAATAGCCAAATAATTAAGTGTGGTTAAAATAAAATATAGTTTATTGCTGTCCATGACAGTATGATGTATCATGTATGAATACTTAAGTAAACCAAATTGTTGGACAATTTCTATAAGAAGGGTGGCGAATAGGAATAGTGTGTAAACCATTTTCAACGTGGGGTCCAGGTACCCCCAGAGCGCAGGGGCCAGGGGTCCTTGAGAGGTTTATTGGTTCCATGAGGTCCCCAGCAGATGATATCTGCTAAACCAGTGGTGGAAAGTAGACTCCTTTAAAAGAAATCTACTACTACAAAAGAGTGTCATGCAGTTTCACTGTAAACAGGCCTAATTCTGGGCCAAATATTAGACCAAGAACACCATCGAACCAAATCTAAAACATATTTAGCTCATGTGTAGCTATATGTTATTATTATTATTATTAGTAGTAGTAGTAGTAGTAGTATTAGTATTAGTATTAGTATTAGTATTAGTATTAGTATTAGTATTAGTATTAATATTAATATTAGTATTAGTATTAGTATTAGTATTAGTATTCACTTATTTCCTTGAAATTTTCCATGAAGTCAATATAATTTATTAAAAAAGTCCAGCTTGAAAAAAGTAAGGGGTGCATAAAATTCATGGGGATTTAAGGGTGCATGTTTGGTTAAGCCCTAGAAATTAAGGGGTTTTGATAATCTTCACATGCATGGTTTAGAGATGAGAAAAACCCTCCAAACCTCAAAAATCAACTAAATTACCTCTACAACATAGCCTACTTTAAATTGTACTAAATTCAATTGTAGTAAATATCTTTTCCTTCTTTTTTATGTCCCACATACCATCACCTATATGCAGTTGTGTGCTAGTGGTCCCCAAAATACATGAAGCAATAGCTACAAATAATAACTCATTTTATAATGTTTATTATAACATGTTTTTTATTTTGTTGTATGATTGTCACAAAGGAGGACATCCCAAAATAACAAGAAACATTCCAATGGAAATGGCAAGGAATCTCTTGAAATGCCTTGATATTTTTTTGTATTGTAACTTATATGTATATATATGTAACTTAATGTAATATTTGCATAAATTGTAAAACCCGGAATAATTTTCAATAAAGTATATATAAAAAGCAAGGAATCTCTTGCAAGTCAGAATTAAAAAAAATGCCTTCCCCTTCCCTTTCTTTTAACACTTTCTCTGTGTCTCTGTCCTCCCATCTCTTCAATTTGATTCGGTATAGTTCCTTCCTCAACTCTTTCTTCTCATCTTTCACCTTTTCAGTCCACAAGTATCCTCCTGAGTCCTTCCGTGTCTCTGTTGTGATGAACAAAAGCCTGCATGGGTCAGAGTGGGTCAGGTTTGTTGGTGACATCTGCTAATTGTCCTGGTGGGCCTGCCTCCCTTGTACTTTCAATACCAGTCCCTCTGTGGGCATCTATTGCTGGGAGGTCACTGGCAGCTGGCACTTTACACTATCTTTATGGCTTACGACATGGTTATTTACCCCCTACCGCCCCTCGGCTCTACCAAGGAGTCCAATGTTGAGGAATTGGCACACTTCAGTGATTCATGAACTAATGTATCACTTGCCTTACATACATGGATCTGACTGAGGCTGATACTCTCCTTTAAAAAAATCTACAGTTGGTTTATAAAGTATAGCAGAGGTCATCAATATGTATACATGGTCTTGTGCATGGCACATTTTAGATTTTCTTTTTTTACACATGCTATTAATGTTCTTATTTTGATCATAGATCCAAAATACTGAATGTTAGTCTCCAGGTTTTCTTCAGAATATGTATGACACTTATTACAACACTGGCAAATTATAGGAGTCCATATAGTTTTTTTTTGTAATGTTTATTTGCAAGAACCTACCAAACTCCATTTGAACTCTCAGAGTTACAGATCTGTTATGGCCATTCAGGGCTATAGCTCTTTATGTGGTAATATTATTGTCTACTCATTTTCTGTCTGTGGCAAAATATTGAATTTTGACAAAAATGTCCATATCTAATAAGCCAGCATGCATGGTGATGACCCTGTAGGCTACATTCATAGGTCTGCTTTATGAAATACAATGTAGAGAAGCATACATTCATAAGTTCCTGTAAACTCTTTTTGCTTGTTTTGTATTTGTATTTTTTATTATTATTAATTTATTGTGCTGCATTGTAGGCATAACTTTTTATTTTCTATCTCTTTTGTTTGAGCTTATCTCTTATCTATTTTTTATTAGATTTAAATGTCCTTTCATAGAGTTCTTTTCTTCAGGATCTTATAATGTTAGAATTAGCACTGTTAGCACTTAGAATTGCCTTGTTCTTAAACTTGCCTCTTTCAAACTCCTTCAATTAAAATAGCCTTTTTGGAGTATAGTGCACACAGTATCTTCAGTGTGGATTTATTTATTTGTGACTTATGAGAGTGTACAAATGGACCCTTGTCTATTTGGTTCCATTTGTACACTCAGAGAAGTGAAGACTCAGGAGTTTACTGTGCATGAATTCCACGAAACATGTTTCAATCATGGCTTCACCTTTATTTTGTGTTGGTAGGCCTAATGATATTTTGGATTAACTTTGAAGCACAATCAGTTAAGCTTCAACTCAGTTTTAATGTGTCTAGATCACTGCTGCTATAGCCTAAAGTTCACCCCATAGCCAGTGAGCAACTGGTTCTAGTCAAATAAAACGTTGACATGCTGCTGTGCGTGTAAATATTACAACTCTTTAATTGTGGCACATGGGTGGCACAGTGGGGAAAAGTCGCCACTGATCAGATGGGCAATTACTCCAATAAACTTGTTAGTGGGATTCAATAAACCAAAGTGCTTTGTGATTATATTACACTTACACTTATATTACACGACAAATGGAACTATTGTAATTCTATTCAGACGCAAAATGAGGAGCAATAGGACCCCATAAATTAACATCACAATGAGCGTTCACGTGTCTTACCACCGTAAAATCTCACATTTGCAAATAATGACAAGACAAACAACAAAAAGCTACATGACTGTAAAGAAAGGGGAACATTTTAACCAGATGCCCAGCAATAAATAACAGAACAGTGTATCCCCAGCAGGGCGCGCGCATTAGCATTTTTAAGAGCCCTGCGCAGGGGTTCTATGAGGCCGGAGCGTGTTGTGTGTTTGCACTGGAAGAGAGCTCGTGCAATTGTTTCGCACAGCATCTGCATAATGGTTCACTCACTTCACTGACACTCACTGGTGAAAGTTTTTAAATGAAAATGTAAATGATATGTTTGTGTGCTGGACGTGTAGCTATAAAAGTCTGGGCACATCGGCACAGTGTGACAGAGAGGAGCGAAAGCACACTGGGACTCGACCTCACTCACTGTCTCTTTCGTTTTCACAAGAAATTAAGATGCAGTCTTACAATTTACCAAATAATATGAAGCAAACAGCTTTTTCTGTTGATGATATATTGGACCCCGCAAAATTTACACAAAGACAACGATGGACAACTGCAGTCGAACTGGCAACGGCATCAGGTAATAGCAATGCTGCAATAGATATTTTTCTGTTTCATGGAGTGACCCGGCCGTTCCTTGATATCAAATACAGAAATAGCCAGCTTTCTATTTTTATTGGCACCAACATATATAGCCTGGCAAGTAGGCCTATACACAAGAAGACATGCTGTAGTGTATATGGGCCAGTGGATTGATTTATTAATATTATAGTAGCTTAATGCATGAATGTGCATGTTTATCACTTTAATATTGCAGCATGGTAAAGGGCTTCTGATCTGTACCTACTGTATATATGTTTTGTATTCATCAAAATCTTCAAAGTGACAATGCTGTCAAAACAATTGCTACTGGAGCAAAAAAAAGAGCCTACAATATTTGCCTCTGAAATGTAGTAGGCTAGAAGTATAAAGTATCAAAAAGTAGGCCTACCACATAATTGTACTTAAGTAGGCTACAGCTACTCTTTTACAGTTAGATTTTTTTTCCCAAAATGTGAAATGTTAGTTTGTCCCATCTTTAACACAATATACATTTTATTTCTTATAGGTGCTCCAAGTCAGAAAGATGAACCCAGATCCGGCACCAATCTTCACAGTTCAGAAGAAGATGTACCCTCGGAAAAGGCTTCCTCCAAATGCTGCAGAAAAGTTGAGAGATCTTCTGCCAAAATTCGTCGGATCCGCACAGCGTTCTCATTGGAACAGCTCCGGATGCTGGAGTACAGCTTCCAGAACTGTCACTACCTGTCTGTGATCGATCGCATTACAATTGCCTCTACCTTAAACCTTTCTGAGACCCAAGTCAAGATATGGTTCCAGAACAGACGCACAAAGTGGAAGAAAGAAGGGGGGAAAGAGTCACCGGAACCAGAACTGTACCAGTATGACTTCACACATTCATCACTTCCAGTCATGTACTCACCATCAATCTTATCTTATAATCATCTTTACTGTCAACAGCGCTCACCAATTCAGCGGCTTGCATCATCATTGGGACCTTATCACCATTTAGGCTACTAAGCATGATTCTCTTACCATAATGACTGAGGAAAAAACAATGTAACATGGAAAAAAGTGTATATTTATTTAGAATGTATATTTATGTTTTATATTATTATGTGAACTGTTAATGGGCCAAGAAAAGATACAGCATGAATTTTTAATATCCCCCCCCCCCCAACCCTGTTAATTTATTTTGATGCACAATAAAAATGTTAAAGATCACATTGTTTTAATGACATTGTCTCAATTTGCGGTCACACACATTTGAATATTTGTATTTATGCAGAAATGGTGGATAATCCTGAGAATAATTATGAGTCCACCTTTGGATACAGAAAACAGCACCTCCTTCGAATGCAGCAGACAAGAGCAGCATCTTGTATTTTTGACTTATGGGCATTGCTGGGCTGGCATCTGCAGATGCCCTGCTGTTGCCAGTGTTAGATTCTAACTGAAAAAGGAGCATGTGACATTATATACACTAAACATCGATTATGTCATGCTTTGCTACAGTACATCTCCTGTAGGTGCCGTTCAAAATATATGTGACAGATCAATGACTGGATGGATTATCCACTTAAACCCTATATAGATTCCATTGACTGGGGTTCCCCACGGCCACAGGTCTATACTTGGTCCACTCCTTTCTCCCATTTACACAAAATCTATTAGCTGAAAATAAATCTACAAGCATAGACTGAGACTCAGTGAGCTGGGGTGCAAACTGACAACCTTTTCATTTTAAGAGTCTTTCTACCCTATGGCCCTATCTTTCTATGGCTGGCCAGCAATCTAGCTTTAACTGTGAAAATTGTTGTCCTTTTCAACTGAAACATTCTCCAGTATTGAATGGTGAACTGCAGTGTGTCCAGTGCTGTTGTTGTACCTTTACTAGATACTGTACCTCAGTGCATTGGTTGCTAAATGATGTTCAATATAGCATCTATGACAGATAGACATAGACATAGACATTCTGAGACAATTTCCTCACAAACTGTGAACTCTGAATCACACTTAACACAGTCATGCAGGGATACACTAGTTCTTGCACAGAGGTCATTAAGGTCAGGCTAATTTGACCAGACACCAAAACCAGAGTTACGTCCAAATTGCCATTGGGCTTCCTTCCGAAGCCAAGGAGACTTGACACACTCTCTCTCGCACGCACGCACGCACGCACGCACGCACGCACGCACGCACGCACGCACACACACACACACATACACACACACACACACACACACACACACACACACACACACACACACACCCTGTTACTGTTAGTCAGACATAATGTGATCTTGAGTGTCTTGATTACATCCCCATGATAAACTCTCTACAGTACTCACATTCGTGCTGGACTAAGCGTGTGTGTCATTTTCTGTTAATTATTTTCTCTGAAATTACTCATAAATAAACACAACCATGTATATGTGTGCGCACACGCGCGCGCACACACACACACACACACACACACACACACACACACACACACACACACACACACACACACACACACACACACACACACACACACACACACACACACACACACACACACACACACACACACACTTACCGGTAGTCATGTTGACATAGCAGCCTGCAAACAGACAAAAGAACAGATAGACCTCAACTGGTCACAAACTAGTGATGTGAAGCAATGGCGATTTCAAGGTAAAACTCAAAGAGTAGCCTACAAGTATGCCGTTCCACGACAAATACCGAACAGAGGGATATATATTCTATCATAGTGCAAGAAAAAGAGGTAGGCTATACACAATTTTAAATTGCCCTCATTGACACATCACAAAATGTTTTCTAGAGAATGACCTGCAATCCATTTTAAGATAACATCACACTGATTATTCTTCCTTGGTTCCTAATCACAGTGAATGCTGGATGGCATATTTTCCCGCATAGTCCTTTGGCTATTCTTTGTCTGGCGCTGTTGAATGTTATTCTACTCATAGCTGCTATTGCGCTTGGATTTTATTGTAAGTTCAAGTACAATTTCACCCCTCTACATTGGACTCATATTGGATTATGTCCTTTTCACCAATGATTCAGTAATGATGGTTTCCAGTAGTAGCCTTTGGATTAATTTGTTCTGTAATGGTAGATTAAACACAATTAAATCATATATCATCAGATTTATTAATCTTATACATATGATCAAAAGTTTCTCCCAATATCACATTTACATTTTAAATTAAGATTGCATGTGGCTTACAACTGTCTTCTGCCCACAGGTGGCAAAGTCACTGAAGCATATGCTCCCCTACAGCAAAATGCTACAGAGCTGTTGAGTGAGTTAAAGCATGTTCAAGCCCAGCACACTATTCAGATCAAAGCCCAAGAGGTGGACCAGAGTGCCTTGGAGACAGAGGTCTCCAGCCATCAGCAAACCAAGCTGGAGTCGGAGCAGCAAAAGAGCATCAATGATGGCCTTCAACGTCAGATCCAGATCCAGAGACTGGAGAAAACAAAGCTTGTGTCAAATAAATCTGACATTGGTGAGACAATATTGCAATTTTATTTCTCAATACACTGGTTCTCAAAGTGGGGTCCAGGGACATCCAGGGATCCATGAGGGGCTCCCAGGGTATCCCCAGCAAATGTGTAACAGTTCACAGTAAACCCCTTTTCATCTATTAAAAAATAGACCACTGAATGGTGACCCGAAAAATATTGACATACTGTATCCCTGGTACAATTATTTTTCAGATGGGGGTCTCCAGCCAAACGTATCTATTTAGGAGTCCTTGACATATCAACAATAAAAAATTACCCACACACTGCTTGCTTGACTTGCACGCTATATGAAAATGTATTGATAATGTTTCTGTCACATGCAACCTTCCTCAGGCAAGGCAACATGTGAAATTATTCGACAACCAGTTGCACACTTGCACTGCACTTGAATGAAAATATACATAGCGAGAACCTAAGAATATCTGTCTAGGCCTACTTTCTTTTTGTGAAACTCCATTTTCTTTCTTTGGGAACAGTGAGAAACTGCGGCCATTGCCCATCAGGATGGCATCTTTTAAACTCGTCGTGCTACTACCATGCTGACGCACAGTCCTATCCCAAGAGGAACTGGCATGACAGCAGAGCTGATTGTATCAGTCGAGGAGCTGACCTGGCTGTGATAGATAACTGGGAGGAACAGGTGCGTTGAATCCAGGTTTTTATCCTAAAGGAAAATCAAAGCGCTCATTGGGGTAGCCTACTCATGTCTTTGGAGGGGATTGATGTTGGACTGGAACAAATCTGAAAGCCTAAAGTGGTAGTACAAAAGAGATTTAAAAAAATAAGCTTTTATTGATTGCCAAGTTCATTATTGAACAATTAAAAACTGACATGTTTCACTGTGTTTCAGCCAGTGGTGTAAAGAAAGAGTGGCAAGGCTAGCAACAATGATACAAAACCAAAGCCAAAATATGTGATGGCATGTTGCTCATGTAGACATGAATCAGCTCCTGGTTTCTCTCTCTCTCTGCATTATGCAGAGACATTTTTGGTCATTAGATGTCAATAAATGCTAGCCTGGTTAATGAAATGTTTGGGGAGTGGTTAACCAGGCTAAATAAATCATCAATTTATATCAATTTATATAGCACAACATGTGCATATTATCTTTCAAAATAAATTAGAAATTTGCAAACATTTCAGTTTAAACACTAATGCTACCTGTCTTGATGACATCATTGTAAGCAAACATTACCTTGGTTAACAAGCATATTTGTTTTATCCAGCAACTTCTCTTTGATGACCTGCCAAAAGTGGCTCAATCCTTTCGCCCATGGTGGTCATTAAACCAAGGAATCTGGATTGGTATTACAGATATGAAATCAGAGAACATCTGGGTATGGGTCAATAATGTGACTCAGCAAGACGGGTAAGAGCCATGTGCCATGTTTCATCACATACCTTCAGCATTCGTTTTTATTAGTAGTCAGTTCACTATGTACACGTAGCAATGTCACAATGTCATGATTCTTCATATCTGCACAGCTTTTTTTTTTTCATCAACCAGGGAGAATGTTTTCCATTTTAAGTCACAATCTAAATCTCTCAATTGAAGAGCAGGGAGACAAAATACAATTATTGATTTGACAAAATCACATTTTATTAATTAAATAAAAGTTTCATAGTGCTGCTATAGCCTAAGTATACACTAACAGTCATCTTCATCCTTAGACAATATTTCAATTGCCATGAGTGCCATGAATGACCTTTAATGTGGATGAATATTAAGAATCATTCAGAAAGCCTTCAGAAAGTTCGATACCAGTTGTCATGCATGTTTAGACCATTGACTCAAGGTATTCTTTTGTCAAAGTAATGTTATTGTAGGGTTATAAAGCTTGTTAAAGCACATCTGTCCAGTCCCTGGATAAAATATATATTTAAGAATTTAATCCAGACATCCATTAACAGTGCAATTAGGTCTTGCCAACATTGACTCAATTGTTGCCTAAACAAGACATTTGTATGATTTTGGAGAAAACGAAACAACTGCTAAATCTAAAGCCATTAACAGGAAAGGGTCTATATCTTTATGTATCTAGACACCGGTCCTTTAATCTCTGACAATATTTATAGTGTCTTACAAATGACCTCTGTTGTACTGTCTTTAGGTACTGGATAGACGGGGAGCCAAATGACTTTGGTGCTGATGAAGATTGTGGAGTAATTTTCAACAGGGGCAATCCGAGGAAAACATGGTTTGATGCCCATTGTGGAAACCACCAGTTTGAATGGCTATGTGAGATGCCTCCCAAATAGTCCTGGAATTCATGTTTCCATGAATGTTTTTCTTTTTCTTTTTTTACCAAAGTTTGTCAAATGTTTTCCCTCCAATTCATTCATTGTTATATAACAAATGTTTATTATCTTCATTTACTAATGAAAAAATTGGGTAGGCCTATAGAATTTGCCTCTGTATTGGCAAATGAGTGTGAACAAAGTAGGCTTACTGCTATAGTAAATCAAAATATAATTCATAACCTTTTCTATAGTCATAAATATTGCAATAATAATGTGTGGTTGTCACAAAATTCCAAAGCACACCTGGACTTAATGTCTCAAGGTGCTTTTACTTTACTGGAATATGTCCAAATTTCAATACTTCTACTCCACTACATCTCAAATATTGTACTTTTTATATCTGTTATTTATATCCTGGTTATCTCCATCTCTTGTATCAAATAAAAAAATAAAAGCTGATAATTTAAATCTACATTTTGTGACAGTTTTTTGGGGTTTTGTTACGAACGTGAGGACACTGTAAAGGAAAGCCTACAACTTGCTTCTTTCCTAATTTTGAACAGGCCCGGAAGGCAACATTAGCCACGTCACATCCAGTTAGAAACAGCTATTAAAAGAATAAATGCAGTATTTTTTATCTGTAAAAGGGTTATTTTCTGGTTTTGTTCATGTATGCCACTGGAGCATGTCTGATGAATTTTATTTTATTTAAATATTGATGCATGGTGGCTTTTATGTATTCTTTAGCAAAAGGCTGATGCACCCCTCAGAAGGCTAGTGACAGGTGTGTAGGGCAATAGAGCATACTTAAAAAGGGTATCTTTGAATAACAAAGAAAGGGTTTTTATGTATTTAAAATAAATAAAATAAACAAGGATAATAACATGAAGTCAAATGGCTTATTTCCATTGAGGAACTATAAACTTTATATCACACTTGACCACTCAAAGAAAAGTGACAGGAACAATTGTGTCCTCTGCTAGGCCCAATACATGACAGCCAATTAAACAATCTGCTTATAGATCATTGCTATTCTGTTCTCTGAAAATAGAAAATGGAGGAGGTGGATGGGAGCCTGTGTAGCCTACAGTTTGTAACAAACCTCACATGTCATGTACACAGTACATCAGAGCCTGGGGCACAGAGCAGAGAGCAGAGAGCAGACAAACAGATCAATAGACACATCTTGGACAGAGCCATGCAGAAAGCGGAGAGAAGAATATTCACCGGACAGATTTCTCAAGATGATGATTACAAGGATGGATATTCCCATGCTCAGAAGCAGACCGGTGGACAAGGTAGAGACAACAATAACATTGTATTACAGTGCAGTCAATACACAGTCTTTTGCACACTTGAATGGAATCAATGCGACAGGTGCACTGGTGGAGCATTACGTATGTTATTATGCACATTATATACAGACCAAAGAATAAAAACACCCACACACTGTTTTTAGTTGCCTCAAGAAAATAATTTTAGTTACTCGCAACATTTTAGTCAGGGACCTTGTGCAGGCATCCCGAAGTTGCAAATTATTCAAATGATTTCCTTTATTGAGCCAGTGTTTCTGTTACAGTACACAGTAAAATCGTTTAACTGAGAGTACAAATGTACCCATTTGGTTAAATATGTACTCAAATAGACTCGCAAGGTTCCTTTTGGTTCTATTTGTACACTCTGAGTGTACAGTTGTACACTCAAGTCATTTGAACTCGCAAGAGTCGATTTGGTTACATTTCTACACTCTTGAGAGTTACAATAATTTGATTTATACTTGAGACTCTATAATGTACTGTACTCTACTTTCAGGGTCTCTTTTTGCAATAAAAGGTGGGCTAAGTTTTCCACAGTACCGACTCATTATCCTGTGTCTCGCATTGCTGGACTTTGTTCTCTTGCTGGCTGCTATCATTATCGGGGTTTACTGTGAGTAATTCTATCCACAGCATGATCTATGCATGCTGATCTATATGTTCTGAATGCCAAAAAAAGGAATTTCAAAGTAACTTTGAGACAAACCACTTCTGGAAAAATCTGATCACCTGTGAAATAGACCAGATGAACTGGATGATTTTCAATGTGAATGTGATCTTCTTTTCTCACAGGTAGCACACTCAGTGTTGCGAGTCCAACTCAACATTCAGCTGCAACACCCTTCGTCATTGAGCTGCATCATCTTAAAAACAACCACAGTGAGCTCCTCAAAGCTAAAGAGGGGGCTCAGAAGGCATTGATGAGAGAGCTCAACGACCAAACGATACTGCAGAAAAACGTGGAAAAGGAGAAGACACAAAATGACGTGCTTCAGCTCCAAATTGAAACATTACGAGCTGACAAATCAAAATTGGAGGCCAATAAAACTGCCCTCGGTGAGGGAAACGAAATGCTTTGTAACTTAATTACTTTTCTCATTTCAGTAATTTCAAGCTGGGACCATAAAAGCAGAACATTTTCTTGTTAGAGATTATTTCATCTGATACTGTATGTCTGTCATATTTAGTCCAGAATGCCTTTACTGCCTATGTAGCCTTCTGGAATTTAAGACACTAGACCACTGATGCCCGGCTGTAGAGCACAGAGTCGGTAATGATGGGTTCTCGAGTTAAGTGCAGTTAAGTGCAATACATGTACAGACATAGAGACCTGCATTTATAGATAGATAACAGTGAAACTTCCATTCTTGTATCTATCTATCTATAAATGCACCACATCTGTCTGTACGTATTGTGTACTTCTGTAATGCACATAGCTCGAGAATCGTTCACCCCACCGACTTCATATTCAACACACTTCCACACCCAGTATCTATAAATGTGCCACGTCTCTGTACGTCTGTAATCAACGTAACTCGAGCACCGTTCTCCCCAGCAACTTCAAATTTGATACACACGTTCCACACCACCGCAGGGAGTGCAGTGTCCGGTGTCGAGTCGGTCGGATACACGGTTGACCAGAACCACCACAAATGGCTCTGGCCAGGCTCTGCCAGTGGACCTAATGAGCTTAAGCCCCCTCACCTGTAGATTCCATGACATCACATTGAGATTAGGCAACACACTTCATATCTGGGTATGCCCGACACAGAACTCCATATATAGGAATAAAGGGACACAGAGAGACAGATACAGAAATCTCCATATATGGGCATAAAAGGGACACAGACAGATGGGTGGAATGGGTACAACGGGTATTGCATAGCCGAGTGGGGCATGGATCTCCAACGTCCATCGTTTCCGACTTGATGCTCTACAGCCGGGCACCGGTCTAGTATTACAAATTGTATTTACTTGTACATAATGGTGACGATTAGGAGTCAATCATTTAGGACTCCCTAGAACCCCCTTAAAGACCCCCGGGGTTCCTTGGACTCCACAGTGAGAACCACTGTCTTATTTAATCAAGTAACAGTCATTTGCTTTTTCCATTGTCCTTGCCAACAGAGGAAAGCTGTGGCGGATGCCCATCTGGATTCATTCTATTAAACTCGTCCTGCTATTTCTTTTCTTACTCTGAGTCTGGCAGTGACGGGAAGTCGTGGCCGGAGAGTAGATCAGATTGCATAAATCGTGGGGCTGACCTGGTTGTGATTGATGACTGGGAGGAGCAGGTCAGTTGAATCCATGAAGTTTAGATGGAAATTCTACAACAAACCAATCTCGTAGCACTAGTGCAACAATCTATATTCTAGGAACAATTCAGTTGCTTCACCATTTTGAAAATCAACTTTGTTTGTATTTTTTACACAGCAACTTCTGAGTTACAGCTTACCAAAAACAGGTTCCTCTGGGTCTTGGTGGGCAAATGGATTCTGGATTGGCCTTACTGACATAGCTGTAGAGGGCACATGGGTCTGGGTGAACAATGTGACCCAGCTTGCACCATTGTAAGAGAATATACCTAACAGATCTGCTACATTGTTTTTACAATTTGCATTTTTCTCTAACGCATTTTGTTTTATCCTGTATAGCTTCTGGGTAGAAGGGGAACCCAACAACCATGGAGAACAGGGGGAGAACTGTGCAGCTACATATTACAGAGTAGGAGGTGACATAAGGAAGACATGGTATGACGGCAAATGCAACCATCATAAATATCACTGGATCTGTGAAGTGCCAATAAGGAGTGCCAGAACGCCCACACCAGTAGTTGCGCCAGGATTGGGCTAGCAACATTTTGGCAGGACAGGGGGGTGGTAATTGATCTCATACAAAATGTGGACGATATGTCTTTTGACTGAGGAAGATCGAACTACAACAATGTATGTTTTTATTACACAAATAATGTATAGTTACAAACAGGTATAGTATTATTGCATGTGGGCCTCACACTTTTACTTGAGTAAAATTCTGAATTTTACTTTACTTTTTCAATTTTCTTGATACTTTAACCACATGTTATGTACCCTAGCGTCCGTGTATAGGAAAGCCTACAACTTGCTTCTTTCCTAATTTTGAACAGGCCCGGAAGGCAACATTAGCCACGTCACATTGAGTTAGAAACAGCTATTAAAAGAATAAATGCAGTATTTCTTATCTGTAAAAAGGTTATTGTCTGGTTTTGTTCATGTATGCCACTGGAGCATGTCTTCGTCAATCTGAGAGGTACAATTGATTAATTTTATTTTATTTAAATATTGATGCATGGTGGCTTTTATGTATTTTTTAGCAAAAGGCTGATGCACCCCTCAGAAGGCTAGTGACAGGTGTGTAGGGCAATAGAGCATACTTAAAAAGGGTATCTTTGAATAACAAAGAAAGGGTTTTTATGTATTTAAAATAAACAAGGATAATAACATGAAGTCAAATGGCTTATTTCCATTGAGGAACTATAAACTTTATATCACACTTGACCACTCAAAGAAAAGTGACAGGAACAATTGTGTCCTCTGCTAGGCCCAATACATGACAGCCAATTAAACAATCTGCTTATAGATCATTGCTATTCTGTTCTCTGAAAATAGAAAATGGAGGAGGTGGATGGGAGCCTGTGTAGCCTACAGTTTGTAACAAACCTCACATGTCATGTACACAGTACATCAGAGCCTGGGGCACAGAGCAGAGAGCAGAGAGCAGACAAACAGATCAATAGACACATCTTGGACAGAGCCATGCAGAAAGCGGAGAGAAGAATATTCACCAGACAGATTTCTCAAGATGATGATTACAAGGATGGATATTCCCATGCTCAGAAGCAGACCGGTGGACAAGGTAGAGACAACAATAACATTGTATTACAGTGCAGTCAATACACAGTCTTTTGCACACTTGAATGGAATCAATGCGACAGGTGCACTGGTGGAGCATTACGTACGTTATTATGCACATTATATACAGATCAAAGAATAAAAACACCCACACACTGTTTTTAGTTTCCTCAAGAAAATAATTTTAGTTACTCGCAACATTTTAGTCAGGGACCTTGTGCAGGCATCCCGAAGTTGCAAATTATTCAAATTATTTCCTTTATTGAGCCAGTGTTTCTGTTACAGTACACAGTAAAATCGTTTAACTGAGAGTGTACAAATGTACCCATTTGGTTAAATATGTACTCAAATAGACTCGCAAGGTTCCTTTTGGTTCTATTTGTACACTCTGAGTGTACAGTTGTACACTCAAGTCATTTGGACTCGCAAGAGTCGATTTGGTTACATTTCTACACTCTTGAGAGTTACAATAATCTGATTTATACTTGAGACTCTATAATGTACTGTACTCTACTTTCAGGGTCTCTTTTTGCAATAAAAGGTGGGCTAAGTTTTCCACAGTACCGACTCATTATCCTGTGTCTCGCATTGCTGGACTTTGTTCTCTTGCTGGCTGCTATCATTATCGGGGTTTACTGTGAGTAATTCTATCCACAGCATGATCTATGCATGCTGATCTATATGTTCTGAATGCCAAAAAAAGGAATTTCAAAGTAACTTTGAGACAAACCACTTCTGGAAAAATCTGATCACCTGTGAAATAGACCAGATGAACTGGATGATTTTCAATGTGAATGTGATCTTCTTTTCTCACAGGTAGCACACTCAGTGTTGCGAGTCCAACTCAACATTCAGCTGCAACACCCTTCGTCATTGAGCTGCATCATCTTAAAAACAACCACAGTGAGCTCCTCAAAGCTAAAGAGGGGGCTCAGAAGGCATTGATGAGAGAGCTCAACGACCAAACGATACTGCAGAAAAACGTGGAAAAGGAGAAGACACAAAATGACGTGCTTCAGCTCCAAATTGAAACATTACGAGCTGACAAATCAAAATTGGAGGCCAATAAAACTGCCCTCGGTGAGGGAAACGAAATGCTTTGTAACTTAATTACTTTTCTCATTTCAGTAATTTCAAGCTGGGACCATAAAAGCAGAACATTTTCTTGTTAGAGATTATTTCATCTGATACTGTATGTCTGTCATATTTAGTCCAGAATGCCTTTACTGCCTATGTAGCCTTCTGGAATTTAAGACACTAGACCACTGATGCCCGGCTGTAGAGCACAGAGTCGGTAATGATGGGTTCTCGAGTTAAGTGCAGTTAAGTGCAATACATGTACAGACATAGAGACCTGCATTTATAGATAGATAACAGTGAAACTTCCATTCTTGTATCTATCTATCTATAAATGCACCACATCTGTCTGTACGTATTGTGTACTTCTGTAATGCACATAGCTCGAGAATCGTTCACCCCACCGACTTCATATTCAACACACTTCCACACCCAGTATCTATAAATGTGCCACGTCTCTGTACGTCTGTAATCAACGTAACTCGAGCACCGTTCTCCCCAGCAACTTCAAATTTGATACACACGTTCCACACCACCGCAGGGAGTGCAGTGTCCGGTGTCGAGTCGGTCGGATACACGGTTGACCAGAACCACCACAAATGGCTCTGGCCAGGCTCTGCCAGTGGACCTAATGAGCTTAAGCCCCCTCACCTGTAGATTCCATGACATCACATTGAGATTAGGCAACACACTTCATATCTGGGTATGCCCGACACAGAACTCCATATATAGGAATAAAGGGACACAGAGAGACAGATACAGAAATCTCCATATATGGGCATAAAAGGGACACAGACAGATGGGTGGAATGGGTACAACGGGTATTGCATAGCCGAGTGGGGCATGGATCTCCAACGTCCATCGTTTCCGACTTGATGCTCTACAGCCGGGCACCGGTCTAGTATTACAAATTGTATTTACTTGTACATAATGGTGACGATTAGGAGTCAATCATTTAGGACTCCCTAGAACCCCCTTAAAGACCCCCGGGGTTCCTTGGACTCCACAGTGAGAACCACTGTCTTATTTAATCAAGTAACAGTCATTTGCTTTTTCCATTGTCCTTGCCAACAGAGGAAAGCTGTGGCGGATGCCCATCTGGATTCATTCTATTAAACTCGTCCTGCTATTTCTTTTCTTACTCTGAGTCTGGCAGTGACGGGAAGTCGTGGCCGGAGAGTAGATCAGATTGCATAAATCGTGGGGCTGACCTGGTTGTGATTGATGACTGGGAGGAGCAGGTCAGTTGAATCCATGAAGTTTAGATGGAAATTCTACAACAAACCAATCTCGTAGCACTAGTGCAACAATCTATATTCTAGGAACAATTCAGTTGCTTCACCATTTTGAAAATCAACTTGTTTGTATTTTTTACACAGCAACTTCTGAGTTACAGCTTACCAAAAACAGGTTCCTCTGGGCCTTGGTGGGCAAATGGATTCTGGATTGGCCTTACTGACATAGCTGTAGAGGGCACATGGGTCTGGGTGAACAATGTGACCCAGCTTGCACCATTGTAAGAGAATATACCTAACAGATCTGCTACATTGTTTTTACAATTTGCATTTTTCTCTAACGCATTTTGTTTTATCCTGTATAGCTACTGGGTAGAAGGGGAACCCAACAACCATGGAGAACAGGGGGAGAACTGTGCAGCTACATATTACAGAGTAGGAGGTGACATAAGGAAGACATGGTATGACGGCAAATGCAACCATCATAAATATCACTGGATCTGTGAAGTGCCAATAAGGAGTGCCAGAACGCCCACACCAGTAGTTGCGCCAGGATTGGGCTAGCAACATTTTGGCAGGACAGGGGGGTGTATTGATCTCATACAAAATGTGGACGATATGTCTTTTGACTGAGGAAGATCGAACTACAACAATGTATGTTTTTATTACACAAATAATGTATAGTTACAAACAGGTATAGTATTATTGCATGTGGGCCTCACACTTTTACTTGAGTACAATTCTGAATTTTACTTTACTTTTCCAATTTTCTTGATACTTTAACCACATGTTATGTACCCTAGCGTCCGTGTATAGGAAAGCCTACAACTTGCTTCTTTCCTAATTTTGAACAGGCCCGGAAGGCAACATTAGCCACGTCACATTGAGTTAGAAACAGCTATTAAAATAATAAATGCAGTATTTTTTATCTGTAAAAAGGTTATTGTCTGGTTTTGTTCATGTATGCCACTGGAGCATGTCTTCGTCAATCTGAGAGGTACAATTGATTAATTTTATCTTATTTAAATATTGATGCATGGTGGCTTTTATGTATTTTTTAGCAAAAGGCTGATGCACCCCTCAGAAGGCTAGTGACAGGTGTGTAGGGCAATAGAGCATACTTAAAAAGGGTATCTTTGAATAACAAAGAAAGGGTTTTTATGTATTTAAAATAAATAAAATAAACAAGGATAATAACATGAAGTCAAATGGCTTATTTCCATTGAGGAACTATAAACTTTATATCACACTTGACCACTCAAAGAAAAGTGACAGGAACAATTGTGTCCTCTGCTAGGCCCAATACATGACAGCCAATTAAACAATCTGCTTATAGATCATTGCTTTTCTGTTCTCTGAAAATAGAAAATGGAGGAGGTGGATGGGAGCCTGTGTAGCCTACAGTTTGTAACAAACCTCACATGTCATGTACACAGTACATCAGAGCCTGGGGCACAGAGCAGAGAGCAGAGAGCAGACAAACAGATCAATAGACACATCTTGGACAGAGCCATGCAGAAAGCGGAGAGAAGAATATTCACCGGACAGATTTCTCAAGATGATGATTACAAGGATGGATATTCCCATGCTCAGAAGCAGACCGGTGGACAAGGTAGCGACAACAATAACATTGTATTACAGTGCAGTCAATACACAGTCTTTTGCACACTTGAATGGAATCAATGCGACAGGTGCACTGGTGGAGCATTACGTACGTTATTATGCACATTATATACAGATCAAAGAATAAAAACACCCACACACTGTTTTTAGTTGCCTCAAGAAAATAACTTTAGTTACTCGCAACATTTTAGTCAGGGACCTTGTGCAGGCATCCCGAAGTTGCAAATTATTCAAATGATTTCCTTTATTGAGCCAGTGTTTCTGTTACAGTACACAGTAAAATCGTTTAACTGAGAGTGTATAAATGTACCCAAATTGATTTGCAATTCAAGGCTCCATTTGGTTAAATATGTACTCAAATAGACTCGCAAGGTTCCTTTTGGTTCTATTTGTACACTCTGAGTGTACAAGTCATTTGGACTCGCAAGAGTCGATTTGGTTACATTTCTACACTCTTGAGAGTTACAATAATCTGATTCATACTTGAGACTCTATAATGTACTGTGCTCTACTTTCAGGGTCTCTTTTTGCAATAAAAGGTGGGCTAAGTTTTCCACAGTACCGACTCATTATCCTGTGTCTCGCATTGCTGGACTTTGTTCTCTTGCTGGCTGCTATCATTATCGGGGTTTACTGTGAGTAATTCTATCCACAGCATGATCTATGCATGCTGATCTATATGTTCTGAATGCCAAAAAAAGGAATTTCAAAGTAACTTTGAGACAAACCACTTCTGGAAAAATCTGATCACCTGTGAAATAGACCAGATGAACTGGATGATTTTCAATGTGAATGTGATCTTCTTTTCTCACAGGTAGCACACTCAGTGTTGCGAGTCCAACTCAACATTCAGCTGCAACACCCTTCGTCATTGAGCTGCATCATCTTAAAAACAACCACAGTGAGCTCCTCAAAGCTAAAGAGGGGGCTCAGAAGGCATTGATGAGAGAGCTCAACGACCAAACGATACTGCAGAAAAACGTGGAAAAGGAGAAGACACAAAATGACGTGCTTCAGCTCCAAATTGAAACATTACGAGCTGACAAATCAAAATTGGAGGCCAATAAAACTGCCCTCGGTGAGGGAAACGAAATGCTTTGTAACTTAATTACTTTTCTCATTTCAGTAATTTCAAGCTGGGACCATAAAAGCAGAACATTTTCTTGTTAGAGATTATTTCATCTGATACTGTATGTCTGTCATATTTAGTCCAGAATGCCTTTACTGCCTATGTAGCCTTCTGGAATTTAAGACACTAGACCACTGATGCCCGGCTGTAGAGCACAGAGTCGGTAATGATGGAAGTTGGAAATCCATGCCTCACCTGGATATGCAATACCATTGTAGCCGTGTCAGAGTACCTGTTCCACCCATCTGTCTGTGACTGTGTCCCTTTTATGCCCATATATGGAGATTTCTGTATCTGTCTCGTCCCATTATTCCTATATATGGAGTTCTGTGTCAGGCATGCTCAAATATGGAATATTGTGATGTCAGAACAGGCCAGCTCCATACTGTATATGGACACTGGGCAGGGGCCCTGTCCAGAGTTCGGGCAGAGGCCTTTTGTGGCGGTTCTGGACAACCATGGGTCCGACCGACTCGACACTGGGCACTGCACTCCCTGTGATGGTGTGGAACGCGTGTGTCACATTTGAAGTCGTTGGGGCGAACGGTTCTCGAGTTAAGTGCAATACATGTACAGACATAGAGACCTGCATTTATAGATAGATAACAGTGAAACTTCCATTCTTGTATCTATCTATCTATAAATGCACCACATCTGTCTGTACGTATTGTGTACTTCTGTAATGCACATAACTTGGGAATCGTTCGGCCCACCGACTTCATATTCAACACACTTCCACACCCAGTATCTATAAATGTGCCACGTCTCTGTACGTCTGTAATCAACGTAACTGGAGCACCGTTCTCCCCAGCGACTTCAAATTTGATACACACGTTCCACACCACCGCAGGGAGTGCAGTGTCCGGTGTCAAGTCGGTCGGATACACGGTTGACCAGAACCACCACAAAAGGCTCTGGTCAGGCTCTGCCAGTGGACCTAATGAGCTTAAGCCCCCCCACCTGTAGATTCCATGACATCACATTGAGATTAGGCAACACACTTCATATCTGGGTATGCCCGACACAGAACTCCATATATAGGAATAAAGGGACACAGAGAGACAGATACAGAAATCTCCATATATGGGCATAAAAGGGACACAGATGGGTGGAAAGGGTACAACGGGTATTGCATAGCCGAGTGGGGCATGGATATCCAACGTCCATCGTTTCCGACTTGATGCTCTACAGCCGGGCACCGGTCTAGTATTACAAATTGTATTTACTTGTACATAATGGTGACGATTAGGAGTCAATCATTTAGGACTCCCTAGAACCCCCTTAAAGACCCCTGGGGTTCCTTGGACTACACAGTGAGAACTGTAACAGTCATTTGCTTTTTCCATTGTCCTTGCCAACAGAGGAAAGCTGTGGCGGATGCCCATCTGGATTCCTTCTATTAAACTCGTCCTGCTATTTCTTTTCTTACTCTGAGTCTGGCAGCGACGGGAAGTCGTGGCCGGAGAGTAGATCAGATTGCATAAATCGTGGGGCTGACCTGGTTGTGATTGATGACTGGCAGGAGCAGGTCAGTTGAATCCATGAAGTTTAGATGGAAATTCTACAACAAACCAATCTCGTAGCACTAGTGCAACAATCTATATTCTAGGAACAATTCAGTTGCTTCACCATTTTGATAATCAACTTGTTTGTATTTTTTACACAGCAACTTCTGAGTTACAGCTTACCAAAAACAGGTTCAACTGGGCCTTGGTCGGCAAATGGATTCTGGATTGGCCTTACTGACATAGCTGTAGAGGGCACATGGGTCTGGGTGAACAATGTGACCCAGCTTGCACCATTGTAAGAGAATATACCTAACAGATCTGCTACATTGTTTTTACAATTTGCATTTTTCTCTAACGCATTTTGTTTTATCCTGTATAGCTACTGGGCAGACTGGGAACCCCATGGAGAACAGGGGGAGAACTGTGCAGCTACATATTACAGCGTAGGAGGTGACGTAAGGAAGACATGGTATGACGGCAAATGCAACCATCATAAATATCACTGGATCTGTGAAGTGCCAATAAGGAGTGCCAGAACGCCCACACCAGTAGTTGCGCCAGGATTGGGCTAGCAACATTTTGGCAGGACAGGGGGGTGGTAATTGATCTCATACAAAATGTGGACGATATGTCTTGACTGAGGAAGATCGAACTACAACAATGTATGTTTTTATTACACAAATGAGCACAACAGGTATAGTATTCTTGCATGTGGGCCTCACACTTTTACTTGAGTACAATTCTGAATTTTACTTTACTTTTCCAATTTTCTTGATACTTTAACCACATGTTATGTACCCTAGCGTCCGTATATTCTGAGGTGAACATTTGGCATTGCAACACATTGTGAGCTTGTATTAGTTATTTTCAGCAAAGATATTTGGTGTAGAGAGTGAAAAGGTGCAGGGGCCTAGTATAGACCCCTGGGGAACACTGGTCAACAAAGTATCCAGCTGGGTCTACACTTCATCTCAGAGACAGATATTGTACTTTTTACTCCACTATATTATTTGACAGCTTTAGTTAGCAGTTACTTTTCAGATTTAGATAATTATTACAAAACATATTGACTGATAAATTGTAAGTAAAAGTATTATATAGGTTAATTGTTAAGCTACCCAGCAGCAATAAAGTAATAAAAATCAGCCCCACCTTCAGCAGCAATATTAAAGTGAAGAACGCATTCATGCTTTATTATTAATCAATCCAATACAAATTTTCTTCAAAATAAAACAATTTTTTTTATCTTTGCACTGGCTAGTTCTTTCGTACTGTAAATAATATCAGCCTGAGCCGAGTTCTTTTAAGTGTTAAATAATAATTTTATCCTCATAATTCTATCATACCTGTACCTTATTACCTAGATATTTGTAATCTTTATCTGTTGTACATACAGTTGGAGGCCATCGATATTGTCCTTTTCTTTTTGCTGAGGTTTGCGTGATCTGCGCAAAACCCCTTTCGGTGTTTTAAACATTATGTTATAATTTAGCTATTGAAAAATAGCAGACCTACAAGCTCATAGCGCGCCACCGAGTGGCGCGCTACGAGCTTGTAGGTCTGCTATTTTTGAAAAATCGTGAAAATATTTATTTCAGAAAACTGGAGGATTTAGAAGGATTTTTTTTAAATTTTGAGGTCAGGCCTAAATGGGTCAAATGATAAGGGACAATATCGGTGGCACCCAACTGTATACTATACAAAAGGAGTATTGAATTCACTTGAACTGTCAAACTGTAACCTACCTGCATGACATAGACCAAAATACAGCTGGCAAGAATGTTCTTTTGGCAAATGTTGACACAAGACAATCGCTTGACAAATACCTGGTCATTCCACTCTCAGCCATTCCTCTCCTCTAGAGAGACGAAAAAATGGAGATTTTTGAGAATGCAGAAAACACTTTCAAAGGATTCAGTGAATTGATTAATCCGGATGATTGTACTGAAGAACAGATTGAAGGTATGATTGCATTAGATTATATAAAAGTAAAAGTATAATGTAATTATACTATACAGAATATTATTAATTTTCGTACAAATCACAATGACTGGGCATTGTGATAGATATTTCTCGGAAATTGTGAAATGTTTAATGGAATAAAAATAATTAAAAAAAACTCCATCAACTAATTAAGTGAATTACCTTGAAAATGTACTGATAAACACACACTTTCGAGTCAAAGTTCACTATCGTGCACGTCCACACCTGCAACAGGGGTTGGTTGCCTGCATATGTATGTGTGTGTGTGTGTGTGTGTGTGTGTGTGTGTGTGTGTGTGTGTGTGTGTGTGTGTGTGTGTGTGTGTGTGTGTGTGTGTGGGGGGGGGGGTTATCAATTAAATCAAAATATTGTTCTTGTTATGATAATGATAAGCTTCTCTGTTTAGTGTCAATGTCCTCAGTGCGAGCTGAAACTTGGAGACACAACAAATTGGTAGCAGTGTGCCTGAGTCTGCTTAGTGTTGTTCTGATAGCTGTTGACATCAGCCTGGTGGTTCATTGTGAGTCCAGTATTAACTATATCCACAAACTATTAATATTCAAGAGATTCGGAAATAGTCAAATGTCAACATTGATTTTTAATACTTACAGATAACAAACTTAGAGATGATCACCTTCCCCTCCAAGACAACATAACTCAGATCAGCACTGAGCTGGCCAAATGCAGAGATACTTACATGACCGCACTACGAACCAGAGATGAGGCCAGCAGACGGTTAACAGGAGAGCTCAACCAGCACAAGGTCAGCAAGTGGGACCTGGAGCACCAGAAGAGGAGAACTAATGATTATAACCAGCTGCTTGAAGCCATTAACAGTGAGAAGGCAGCTCTACAATCACTGATCATTATTGCTGGTATGTCATTCCCCCCAGTTTAGTAATTGTTTAGTCATTTACCCCATGGGCCATGTGTACTGCGGCTACTGCCTGCACTCCCTTTCACACCCAATTCCCCCCACTGTGACCAGACTCTTCTTTTCACCTGTTATTCTTCCCAGTTCCCCTCACACTCTGAACAGGTGTGCCAGTGAAGCAACAATTGGACATCTTCCAACCATAGAATACTGATAATGGAACCTTTTCACAGATTTGTCATAGGGTAAACACATCTGCGGCAAATTAAATAAATGTAATATTGGGTATGTACTGCATGTGAGACTAGTATGCCGAAGTTACATGACTGACTTTTTACAGCGTGGCTCCTAGGGCCGAATCACCTAGAAGAGGGTCTGTTTGTCTTTCTGTGTGTTGTTACATGAAAACCACACCATTATTAGACCAAGTCGTTTTAAATAAATTACCAAATTCACTGTCTAGGACAGGTCTTGGGAGCACAGTCAATATTTCTGACCTTGGAACAACTTCCAAACCAGATAGGGCTTACAGATGGACTGTTTCTGACTATGATTATGTGTAGCAAAAACAGATCACCCCAGGATTATCTTATTAATGTGGCCATTTTGTTTTGTGACAGATGAAAGCTGTAAACGCTGCATGACAGGGTGGATTCATCTGAACTCAAAGTGTTACTACTTCCCTTTCTCGAGCACAATGACGCAGAGATCTTGGCGTGAGGCCAGGGCACACTGTAGAACCCACGGAGCTGACCTGGCCATCATAGATAGTATAGAAGAGCAGGTGGGAATATTCAATATTCAGCACGCCATCAATAACCATTCTCTGCAATGTATCCGATTGCTCAGTCAGGAAATGTAAAAATCAATGCCACAAGAAGTAATGGATTTGAAAGAACTCATTCAGACTTTCTTAAATGTTTTCATGTTTTCAGTTGTCAATAAGTAAGGTGATAAATGAGGAGCAGGTAAATTCCAGATCTGTTTCGTGGAGTGGGTTCTGGATTGGTCTGACAAAAGAACAAGGAACATGGAGATGGCACGATGGGACCCCACTCACTAACAGGTGAGAACTAATGCATGATTTATACTTGGATGGCAAAACAAAAATAGACGATCTACAAGCTCAAGATGACCTGGAGTGCAACTAAGTATAAATCAAGTTTAATGTGTCAAAGCTATATGCATTGTCTTGAGTCAAACAGTTGGCTTTGATTGATTGATTTGGAATATTTATTTTGAATATAAAGTATTTATTTTAAAACAAATATAAGCAAATAATTCATAATAACAACAGTACAAAAATAGAAATTAAAAAAGCATATTCAATAATAAGTGGAAAGAAGCATGGCTTATAGCTCCCACCCCTTCTCCATCAATACTAAATATCAGTCAATAATCTATTCCAAATACTTATATAACTAAATCTGTGATATTTGTACATATATAAAAAAATATTACATTTCTACACATACATACACTTATTTCATGCACACCCACAAACAGAACCCCCCCCCCCCCCCCGCCCCCACCCCTACATACACTTATTTCATGAACACCCACAAACAGAACCCCCCCCACCCCCTCCCCCATCCTATGAGCAAAACATATTTGTGTCATCTGCAAATAGCACAAACCTTACAATTTGGAAACTTCACACATATCATTTATGTACAAAATAAAGAATTGTGGACCCAATACAGACCCCTTGCTTTGTTTAGGTTCTGGATGCCGGGAGAACCCAATTCGGCCAATGAGAATTGTGGAGCCACTTATGCCAGACCGAATCCACTGAAGAGCTGGAATGATGCCCCCTGTGGCCATCCCAACAGATGGATGTGTGAAATGGAACCACTCACTCACTGATGAAGAGTTTGCTGTATGATGATGGTTTTTGATATAATATACTGTACAGTATATTAAAGATGAAAGATGAAAATGAATACATTGCAAATTATTATTATTAATGTGTCATATCCAAAGGTTGTTGCTGTTGTAAGAACTACTCAGCTTCTACTATATGTCATTGAATTGAGTTATATATTCTATTCTCAAAATGTGTATTAAACTTTAATTCACAATGACTATTGATTAACTCTGGAAATACACTGTTTTAGTGAGTAAACCATACTGATAATATCAATAGAATGGCAAAATTAGTAGAGATAATCTTTAAAGATAGAGTGCCATTATTTCTTTCCACCATAACATGATCATCTTTTCAAAAAAGTGTACAGTATTTGACTATGCCTGGTTTGCCTGGTGGGTGGTGATGGGTGGTGATTCATCTGAACTGAAGCCGCACCCACAGCCATCTGAATTAAGACTCAAAATATTTTGTTATTATACAATTTACAAGTTGTATAATAACAAAATAATTTGGTTTTAATGAAAGTATCTACATTGTATTCAACCTCTTGTCTATTATCATTGCTCTTGCTCATTGCACTGAAAACACAGCACGCACGCATGCACGCACGCGCACACACACACACACACACACACACTCTCCACCAATGTTATTTTGCAAGGGTTGACAGTGCAATAACCTTACAAAACAGCTCTTCACTCTGTGATTGCTGTGATCTTGCCAGTCATAATGGAGAACACAGGGACTTCAGACAGTGGTTTCGATGCCTCTTACAAAGGGTTTGATCAGGACAGCGCAGATGATCATTTTGTCTCTGACCATCAAGGTATAGTGAGCATAAAATAATTATAAACATATACTGACTGTAATTCTAAAAACTAAAAGATGGATTGTGTTTGATCAATTACTTTGGAAAGTACGGTAATTCGTTAAATACAAATATGTGACTACAATATGGTTATATTATATTATTATATTATATTATTATACATATTATAAGATAATGCATTTTAATATTTTGAAAATTTGTTTTTCTGATGTTTTCGCTAATCCTTGACCTCTCTGTGTCCAGTGTCCGTGTCTGTGCCCAGACCTGAGTTGAAACATTACAAATTGACATCAGTGTGTCTGGGGCTGCTGGGTGTGCTTTTACTGCTGGTTGATGTGAGCTTAAGCATCTACTGTAAGTCAATGTAAAAAACACAAAACGTTATGGCACCTTTGAAGGAATTAAGTGTAGAAGTCCATGAAAACTAGAATAATGTTTTACATTGTATAATTACAATGTGTGTGTGTGTGTGTGTGTGTGTGTGTGTGTGTGTGTGTGTGTGTGTGTGTGTGTGTGTGTGTGTGTGTGTGTGTGTGTGTGTGTGTGTGTGTGTGTGTGTCCAGACTGTCCGTTTGTTTAATCTCCATTGGATTGATCGGGTGAAATTGTGAACACACACACAAACACACACACACACACACACACACACACACACACACACACACACACACACACACACACACACACACACACACACACACACACACACACACACACACACACACACACACACACACACACACACACACACACACACACACACACACACACACACACACACACACACACTGGAGGTGAGGGCAGAACCTCTGCCCCAAATGGTTCACATTGGCACCACCATGAGGCCGATTTTTGCTAAATAGATTTTTTTTTAATTACTCCACAGATTTTGAACAAAAGTATCTGTCAGATATCTCATATTCCATTCCACTTGGCTTTGATTGCCTTCCAAACTTTGCAGGACTGGCTCGTTTTGCACAAAATGCCACAAATCAAGAATACAGCTCCTGATTGCTGTGAAACTTTGCATGCACACTCATAATAGGCTGTCATTTTCCGTCATTTTGCATTTTCTTCAAAACACCAAACATCAAAAAGCTGTCAGGATTGAGAGTCGAACCTGCGGCACACCACCAGGCCGGCCCAGCAGCCTAGGTGCCCAGACGGTTAAGCTAACCATCCGGGCCTCTAGTTTCTATATAAGATTGATACTGTAACACAGATATCATATCAGAATTGACGTTGACATCAACACAGATAAATAGGCAAAATGATTACCTTCTTTTTTTTACCATGATTTGTTACCATGATTATGGGACATTATTTTTGTGCTTCTTGTAAATCCGAAGTACTCTGTACTTACATTTTTTGACATTTATAAAAACTTGAGTTCATGATTTTCTTAAATACAGTGACTATATACGCTATATGTGTCTTCATCACTGACAGACAGCAAAGTGAGAGACAGATACCTTCGACTAAATGATGTATCCTACATCAAAAATGAACTGTCGCAGCTCCAAGATGATTACATGACTACAATACAGAGTCGGGATGAGGCCAAGACAATGTTGACAAGACAGATCAAACAACGGGAGATCATAAATTGGGATCTGGAGCACCAGAAGAGAAGGACCCGAGACTACAATGCCCAGATCTTAAAGATTCAGGGAGCAAATGCAGCAATTAGGGCAAACCTCCCTCTAATTGGTGAGAACTTTACAACCATGACAGCTTCTAATGTACCTGTGTTGAGTTGTGTAGTGAGATTTATCCAACATGGTGCAGTAAAATGTCACCAAAGATCAATGTTCAGAGAAATGTATATGCTATGATAATAGCATATACATACTTTTAAATATAACACTAGCAACACCCTTAAAGGGGAAAACCACCCATTTTCAACATTTTACTATGTCATTAATATACCTTAGAGCTGTGGAAATAATAAAAAAGTCCCCCCATTCTGTGTCTCCTAGAACTAGAGGTCTGAAAAAAGTCTTTTTTTCAGACCTCTCTACTAGTTAAAGATGGAGTGCCGTGATTTTTCTCCACCATAAACCATGATCATCAGGTATTATTATTATAAGGAGGAAGAATTTGGTGGGACACGCCCACCAGTTCATTAAGTATCTCTGGTTTGCCTGGTGGGTGGTTGTATGATAAAGGCGGAGGGGTTAGGGAAGGGGATGATATTGTGATGTCACAATATCAGTTGTTTTCATTGGCACGTTTGACTGTCAAGGTTTCAGCCTCTAGGAAGAAACCTTAAATACAAAGGGAAGACATCATTGCTTCACATTGCACATAACAACCAGACCAAGGGGTCTAATGAAGTACTGTCACCTCATAAAATGTAAAAATAAATGTAAAACTTAAAACATAATTAAATAATAAAAAAACACGGCACTCCATCTTAAAACTACCTCAAATTTGTACTCAAGTATAGTAGTAGCCCTATTTGAATAAACGTAACTTAGTGACTTTCCACCACAAATGCGATCATGTCACACTGAAGGTTTCCATTTCATTTCGTAACAGAGGACGGCTGCAAACATTGCTTACCAGGGTGGATGCTTCTGAACACCATGTGTTACTTCTTACCGCTGTCTGACTCCATCAACCGGAGGTCCTGGCAAGATGCCAGGACTCAATGCAGGAGACAAGGAGCTGACCTGGCCATTCTGAATAGCAGGGAGAAGCAGGTAGAAACAAATTAAACACTGCATTCAAGACAACTATCAGAACTACACACTACGTCCCCCAGTATGTATCACAACATTGCATTTCACTTCTTGTGCAAATAAACAAATAAATGTAAATTTATAAAATGTATTTCCCATGACATGGAAAAAGTAATTCATGGCCTCATCTCTTCCGCTTACATTATTGTAATTCACTATACTCCGGAATTTTGAGTGCTTCTCTCTCTAGACTGCAGCTTGTTCAGAACGCTGCAGCTAGACTCCTGACTGAGACCAGGTGGGAGTACATTACTCTCTCTAGACTGCAGCTTGTTCAGAACGCTGCAGCTAGACTCCTGACTGAGACCAGGTGGGAGTACATTACTCCCATCCTGGCCTCCCTTCACTGACTCCCAGTCAAATTCATAAATCAATTTTAAAATGTTATTATTTGTTTATAAAGCCCACCATGGGCTGGCACCACCCTACATTTATGAGCTGCTTCCTCCCCCGGATAATCCTAGGCCTTAATTAGGTCAAGAGATCAGGGGCTCCTCAAGGTTCCACGTACCAAGCTAAAGTTAAAAGGTGACCGAGCCTTTTCGGTCGCTGCTCCAAATCTGTAGAACAACCTACCCTTAACTATTAGGTCTGCACTGCACCCTCATTGGACACATTTAAAAGCAGACTGAAAAGACACCTGTTCTCCCGGCCAGGCCTTTTAAAACTTACCCGTAGAATTGGTTGGACACTGTTTAATGGTTTACCTTTGTATTTGAAGCCCTTATTTGATTGTATTTGCTGCCCTTTATTTTGTGTTTTTTAACCTTGATGTGTTGTGTAATATGTGATGTTTTTGCACAATAACTAAAAAATATACATCACATGGACATGGATGCACCTGGGACGTATCCTCATTGATGTATCCTGAGGTCAATGGGGTTTCGGGACTACCAACATCATACCCCTCAATCAGGCGACCCAGCCGGGGTTGATCAAATCCCGACTTACGTCCCAGTAGCTACCCTCGATCAGTCCATCAGGGAATGAGCAAGGCCACACAATCCGTTGCTCCGGAACTACTCTGCCAGGACTGGGAGAACCAAATTCTGGCGCGTGGAAGCTGGACTAGGCTTTGTGAGTTGACTCCTGTCCGGGACCCTCCGACGTCTCACCAGGTCCACTCCTGCTCTCACCAGGCCCAGGACCTGTGCGTTGCACCAGACTCCCAGCACCAGGCACTCATTCAGGAGTGGTGGATTATAATGGCCCTCCTAAAGGCCTCACAGAGTTTGTTGGGCTTCCTCCTCACGGAGGACACAGCTAACCCATACTGCTCACCCGGGTGACGTCTACATTCCGGCTGTCACCCATCTCTCTGGTGGTCACCAGACTATACCTGGTTGTCACATTGTCTATTCCTATGAGTCACTATAAATAGAATAACTATAACAAAAAAATACATTGCATGGATGCACGTATCCTCAGTGATGTATCCTGAGGTCAACAGGGTTTCGGGTCTACCAACATCATACAATGACTTTATATCTTACCATGGCCACTTTGGGGCTCCGATATATTGTGCAATGTGTAGATAGTTTTTTCTCTTGGTGTACAGCACTTTGGTCGGCCGTTGGCTGTTTTTAAATGTGCTTTATAAATCAAATTGAATTGAGTTGACTTCTTGCTTATTGACCTAATTTAGTTTGATATGCATGTATTTATGTATCAGCAGCAGCAGATACATAAACATTTGTATTTCTGTTTTTTGTTTTTAATCAGTTATCATTGAGTAGGCAAATCAGTGCCCAGCACGATGGGTCGAGACAAATGTACCAGAGTGGCTTCTGGATTGGGCTCAGAGATGACGAAGAGGAAGGACATTGGAAGTGGCGAGATGGGACAAGTCTGGTTGAGGGGTAGGGCTTACATTTTGCACTTTACACTGTAAAATCTTACAGTGTTCATTTAACTTGTTAAGAATGCAATGACAAGTCCTTGGAACACATTATTGCTCTTGCACACACACATACAATATAAGCTTCACGATCATAAGGTCCTTTGATGATTAAAGGGGTGAAAGTGATCATTATTGTTTTTAAGTTTGTTAAAATAAGTGTTAAATAGCTAGTAGAAGTAAAAGAAAAAAAAGGTGTTAATTCAAGTATAGAAAAAGACTCATGGATACATTTTTTGTTCAATTAAAACAGAGAACTTTACTGTGCAGGTATTGGAATGAAGGTGAGCCCAATGATGAGTTAGGTGAAGACTGTGCAGCGACCTATCCTCGAGACAACCCCTTCCATGCCTGGAATGATGCCCCATGCGGACATCCACTCAAATGGATTTGTGAAATGCGGCCAATATCGAGGAGCTGAACTCTGTTTCTTTCTTTTTTTTTGCCACAACGCTTTTGGCCTGTCGAAAGGAGACCGACTTCACGACTGTAGACAATCTGATGGATTGATTTTTCATTTTTATTGTCATGAGTGTTAGCTGGAATCACCCCCACAACATCTGACATGGAATGCATTAAACATTGTCATTAAGTTCACTAGTAGAAATATATCCATTCACTGTTGGCAATTTACTTTGTACAAATCAATCACTGATATACAATTCTGTAAAGAGACAAATATAAACCTATAAATAAAGCCAGTCTGATAGATATTATACTAACACCAAAGTGCCTGAGTGACACCAGGCAGTCATTGCCAATGTTTTTATTATGAATGTATGTCACATACAGATTACCATCTCTACTGAAGTCCACAAACCATCAGCATGAGGCGTTATTGTCTTTGTTTATTTAACCACTTTCAACTTGGTGTCCCTATTTTTCAAACTCCAAAATGATTCAGAAATAGGCAAAAATAGCAGATTAACAAGCTCACGTGTCACAATGCAAATCGTTCTCAACTTGTAGACCGTTGGTTTTTGCTATTTGTCGTATGATGAAATACATATGGCTTATGTGGTTAATTACAATTTACATAAATTACTGTGTCAAACCTTTGAGATTCTGATAGCCTTCACCCATGTAATGTAATGCTGTCCACTGCTGTGGCTTTGTCACATTAGGCTTGATTGATTGTTTAACCACATGAACCCAAGCGTCCCTATTCTGTGCATGTCACAATAGGCAAACATATGAAGAACATATAGCAGGTAAACATTCAAACTTGTAGATATGCTATTTTCAGCAAAGGTAAAAAAATGAGAGGGCCAAAGATTGGAAATGGTTAAGGGGAAAACTTTTCTGATGTTGTGGGGAGGCACTGGAACATATCTGCCAGCCAATCCATATCTCCTACACAAAACTCTGAACACACACAGAACACATATGGACGGGTTATGTCAGAGCTGTTCACTCTGAAGTCATTGCTGTGATCTTGCCAGTCATAATGGAGAACACCGGGACCTCAGACAGTGGTTTCGATGGCTCTTACAAATTGTTTGATCAGGACAGCACAGATGACCATTTTTTCTCTGATACTGAAGATGACCTTCAAGGTATAGTGAGCAATAAAATAATTATAAACATATACTGTAATTCAGAAAACCAAAAGATGGTATTTTTTGTTTGATCAATTACTTTGGAAAGTTATTACTTTAATACAAATATGAGACTACAATGTACTAAGATTATAAACACTGCTTATTATAAGTATATCCTGTTTTGTTTAATTAGTTAGTTCAAAGTTCTTCCATTGTACATGCTAGACACCAGAAATACATAGCTTTCAATTGCTCACCAAGATCTCAAGTCATTGACATACTGTAATTAATACTTCCTAATCCTTTTGAGGATTTAATCGTTTTTCTGTTGTTTTCGCTAATCCTTGACCTCTCTGTGTCCAGTGTCCGTGTCTGTGCCCAGACCTGAGTTGAAACATTACAAATTGACATCAGTGTGTCTGGGGCTGCTGGGTGTGCTTTTACTGCTGGTTGATGTGAGCTTAAGCATCTACTGTAAGTTAATGTCAAAACATATAGTGTCTGGCACCTTTGATGGATGTGTAGAAAACTACCAAACTAGAATATTGTTTTACAATGTACAATTACAAACAAGGCATTTAGTTGTGCATGACTACTTCAGCCTACACTCAAGTGTATAAAACAAATGAAGAAGCAGCCTCAACAGAGATTGATTGCTTTTTGTCCGTTATGTTTTCACCCCTGTCCATCCATATGTCTGTGTGTGTGTGTGTGTGTGTGTGTGTGTGCGCGCGTTAGCCTGCAGGCTTTGGGCCAGACACATACCAGTGAATCCACAGTATGTTTGGCCCAAAGCCGGGCTGTGTGTGTGTGTGTGTGTGTGTGTGTGTGTGTGTGTGTGTGTGTGTGTGTGTGTGTGTGTGTGTGTGTGTGTGTGTGTGTGTGTGTGTGGGGGGGGGGGGGGGGGGGGGGGGACCGGGCGTGAATGTGCAAATGCACTCAAATTAAATCTACCTCAAAAGACATCAACCCTGCAGTCAGATGAAGAGGCAAAATGATAACCTTCTTCATTTTGTTAACATGATTATGGGAAATTATTTTTGTGACTATCGTAAATCTGAAGTAGGCCTACACTTTATCTATTATACATTTGAAAACATGTGCCCAAGCGCACGCACAGGAACAAAAGGCACCAGCTACTACGTCACTGACACACTGCAACACGCTGCAACACACACTGCACCAACACACTAACACGACACAGTCTTACCCTCCGCGTCGATCCACGGCTATCTCCTCATGTCGCGCCGCACGGCCACACTCAACAACACCCGCGTAAAAACTGTCATTGCACTGCCACTACAGCCGCCTCCCGTCCACACTCACAAACAACAGCAATATCAATAATAAACACAAACACGCCACAAGCACCGACACCCCCGCCTAATTTGTTGCCACGTCTATGAAAACAAGCACAGAAAAAATGCCATTCAACACGCTACTTACAACTCGCTTACAATTCGCAGACCTGGCAACACTGCATCCCGTGATTCCACTCTTTTCATTGGCTGCGCCGCCAACATTGTCAAACATTGTTGCCACGTCTATGTAAACAAGGCCGCAAACCCTGACTTCCTACAGCCTACAGCCTATACTTTCACACACTACCACTCGCTTACAATACGTGGCCCTGGCAACACTACATCACCCCTTCCCAATGGCTCAAAACCCCACCACGTGACCCACGTGTGTTTCGTGTTACCTTTCACACTTCCGGAAACACTACCGGAAGTTACACGGTACACACACACACACACACACGCACACACACACACACACACACACACACACACGTGCGTGCGCGCGCGCACACACACACACACACACACACACACACACACAGTGTACAGCCTGCCGGAAACCAAAAGTAGAAGAAGACGAAGAACAACAACACAGGTCCTACACTGATTCTAACTTGGATGGAGAGCGCCGCGATTACATACACACTTACAATCATGCAAACACGACCGCGTCGACACCTGGCGTGGTACAATCGGGACGAACCGAGGCGCATATATGGATAACAACAACAACACTACACGCACACGCTGCAACAACGCGCTGCAACACAACACGTAAGTCACGTATGTAACTATGGTTCTATGAATCCTGGATGACTGCTTAACACTGGATGATTGGCGTCCAGTGTTAAGCACTGCCTCTGGCAGTCAGTAAGGATGAAATAGAACAGCTGTGTACAACGCAGTGTCACTGCAGACACGTGTGTGTGTGTGGTGTGTGCGTGCGTGCGTGCGCGGGGGGGGGGGTATTTTGGATCGCCTCGCGATGCAGCTGAAATGGCACACACACACACACACACGCCACAAAACGCTAATAATAATAATAATAATACACAATTAGAACACTACACTAATCATAACAACAGTACAGAACAGTACAGTACACATGAGTACAGTACAGAAAGAAAGCTCACATCAAAATATTAATCCATGTAATAATAATAATAATAATAAAACATAATAACACAACACTAATAACTATAATATCAACAGTACAGAGAACAGTACAGTACATCAGAATATTAATCCATGTAATAATAATAATAACAATAAATAAGCACACAACACTAATAACAGTACAGAGAACAGTACAGTACACATGAGTACAGTACAGTACAGTATACTGTTCCTGCGCCTTGCCATGCTCTCTTTCAATCATAATAATAATAATAAATAACAACACTACACTAATAACAACAATAATATCAACAATACAGCGAACACTACAGTACACATGAGTACAGTACAGTACAGAAAGAAAGCTCACATCAGAATATTAATCCATGTAATAATAATAATAATAATAATAATAAATAATAACACAACACTACTAACTATAATATCAACAGTACAGAGAACAGTACAGTACAGTACATCAGAATATTAATCCATGTAATAATAATAATAATAAAAAACACTAATACAACAGTACAGAGAACAGTACAGTACAGTACACATGACTACAGTACAGTACAAAGACTTACAGTACAGTACAGTACAGTATACTGTTCCTGCGCCTTGCCATGCTCGCTTTCATACGCACATACACACAACCAAACAGGGCCACTCAGCCAGCTTGGCAACTTTGCGCTTTCCAAGCAAATGCATAAATGAAAACATCATGGGTTGCCATTGCCTTCTTCCCATTTGCGACGCATCGCGTTAGGATGAGCGGGCCGAAGGCCCGCGAAATTCTAGTTTATATACATTTATAAAAAGTTGAGTTCATGATTTCCTTAAATACAGTGACTATACAGTATGTGTCTTCATCACTGACAGACAGCAACGTGAGAGACAGATACCTTCGTCTTAATGATGTATCCTACATCAGAAAAGAACTGTCGCAGCTCCAAGATGATTACATGTTTGCAATGCAGAGCCGAGATGAGGCCAAGACAATGTTGGCAAAACAGATCAATCAACGAGACATCCTACATTGGGATCTGGAGCACCAGAAGATATATGATATAATATACAATTTACAATTTACAATTTAGGCATTTAGCAGACGCTCTTAATCCAGAGCGATTTACATTAAGCAATAACAAAAGCATGGCATACATCACATATATAAAAAGTAGTTATCATGAATCATGCGTAGACTAAGAACGTAACAGTGGAGTATCTATGTAAACTATACATACTATACTATATAATATATTATACATGTGTACTATAAAGTGCTATGACTACATAAAGTGCAATTCTAGAGCTGTCTACGTAACAAGCTATAAGTCTGTTTAAAATACTATCTAAGTCTACATAATGTGCTATCTAAGGGGCTAGGCTAGGGCAAGTGCTACGGGCCATGGTGGAGTCTGAAGAGGTGGGTTTTCAGACTACGGCGGAAGATTGGGAGTGAGGCTGCAGTTCTGACTGTGATGGGAAGTGCATTCCATAGTTTTGGAGCCAGAAGGGAGAAGAGTTTGGGACGTGTGGAGCGTTGTCCCGGCGTTTTTAGTGAAGGTACCTCCAGCTTCCCTGCGTTGGCTGCGTTGGCTGACAATACTGTACAGTATATTAAAGATGAAAGATGAAAATGAATACATTGCAAATTATTATTATTAATGTGTCATATCCAAAGGTTGTTGCTGTTGTAAGAACTACTCAGCTTCTACTATATGTCATTGAATTGAGTTATATATTCTATTCTCAAAATGTGTATTAAACTTTAATTCACAATGACTATTGATTAACTCTGGAAATACACTGTTTTAGTGGAGTGCCATTATTTCTTTCCACCGTAAAACATGATCATCTTTTCAAAAAAGTGTACAGTATTTGACTATGCCTGGTTTGCCTGGTGGGTGGTGATTCATCTGAACTGAAGCCGCACCCACAGCCATCTTTAATGAATTAAGACTCAAAATATTTTGTTATTATACAATTTACAAGTTGTATAATAACAAAATAATTTGGTTTTAATGAAAGTATCTACATTGTATTCAACCTCTTGTCTATTATCATTGTTCTTGCTCATTGCACTGAAAACACAGCACGCACACACACACTCTCCACCAATGTTATTTTGGTTGACAGTGCAATAACCTTACAAAACAGCTCTTCACTCTGTGATTGCTGTGATCTTGCCAGTCATAATGGAGAACACAGGGACTTCAGACAGTGGTTTCGATGCCTCTTACAAAGGGTTTGATCAGGACAGCGCAGATGATCATTTTGTCTCTGACCATCAAGGTATAGTGAGCATAAAATAATGATAAACATATACTGACTGTAATTCTAAAAACTAAAAGATGGATTGTGTTTGATCAATTACTTTGGAAAGTACGGTAATTCGTTAAATACAAATATGTGACTACAATATGGTTATATTATATTATTATATTATATTATTATGCATATTATAAGATAATGTGTTTAATATTTTGAAAATTAGTTTTTCTGATGTTTTCGCTAATCCTTGACCTCTCTGTGTCCAGTGTCCGTGTCTGTGCCCAGACCTGAGTTGAAACATTACAAATTGACATCAGTGTGTCTGGGGCTGCTGGGTGTGCTTTTACTGCTGGTTGATGTGAGCTTAAGCATCTACTGTAAGTCAATGTAAAAAACACAAAAAGTTATGGCACCTTTGAAGGAATTAAGTGTAGAAGTCCATGAAAACTAGAATAATGTTTTACATTGTATAATTACAAACAAGGCATTTGGAAGGCAAGTTCACACACACACGTTTTGCACAAAATGCCACAAATCAAGAATACAGCTCCTGATTGCTGTGAAACTTTGCATGCACACTCACAATAGGCCGTCATTTTCCGTCATTTTGCATTTTCTTCAAAACACCAAACATCAAAAAGCTGTCAGGATTGGGAGTCGAACCTGCGGCACACCACCAGGCCGGCCCAGCAGCCTAGGTGCCCAGACGGTTAAGCTAACCATCTGGGCCTCTAGTTTCTATATAAGATTGATACTGTAACACAGATATCATATCAGAATTGACGTTGACATCAACACAGATAAATAGGCAAAATGATTACCTTCTTTTTTTTTACCATGATTTGTTACCATGATTATGGGACATTATTGTTGTGCTTCTTGTAAATCTGAAGTACTCAAAGTACTTAAATGTTTTGACATTTATAAAAACTTGAGTTCATGATTTTCTTAAATACAGTGACTATATACGCTATATGTGTCTTCATCACTGACAGACAGCAAAGTGAGAGACAGATACCTTCGACTAAATGATGTATCCTACATCAAAAATGAACTGTCGCAGCTCCAAGATGATTACATGACTACAATACAGAGTCGGGATGAGGCCAAGACAATGTTGACAAGACAGATCAATCAACGGGAGATCGTAAATTGGGATCTGGAGCACCAGAAGAGAAGGACCCGAGACTACAATGCCCAGATCTTAAAGATTCATGGAGCAAATGCAGCAATAAGGGCAAACCTCCCTCTAATTGGTGAGAACTTTACAACCATGACAGCTTCTAATGTACCTGTGTTGAGTTGTGTAGTGAGATTTATCCAACATGGTGCAGTCAAATGTCACCAAAGATCAATGTTCAGAGAAATGTATATGCTATGATAATACTTTTAAAAATAACACTAGCAACACCCTTAAAGGGGAAAACCACCCATTTTCAACATTTTACTATGTCATTAATATACCTTAGAGCTGTTGTGTGGAAATAATAAAAATAAAAAGTCCCCCCATTCTGTGTTTCCTAGAACTCTTTTTTTCAGACCTCTCTACTAGTAGTTAAAGATGGAGTGCCGTGATTTTTCTCCACCATAAACCATGATCATCAGGTATTATTATTATAAGGAGGAAGAATTTGGTGGGACACGCCCACCAGTTCATTAAGTATCTCTGGTTTGCCTGGTGGGTGGTTGTATGATAAAGGGGGAGGGGTTAGGGGAGGGGATGATATTGTGATGTCACAATATCAGTTGTTTTCATTGGCACGTTTGACTGTCAAGGTTTCAGCCTCTAGGAAGAAACCTTAAATACAAAGGGAAGACATCATTGCTTCACATTGCACATAACAACCAGACCAAGGGGTCTAATGAAGTACTGTCACCTCATAAAATGTAAAAATAAATGTAAAACTTAAAACATAATTAAATAATAATAAATCACGGCACTCCATCTTAAAACTACCTCAAATTTGTACTCAAGTATAGTAGTAGGCTATTTGAATAAACGTAACTTAGTGACTTTCCACCACAAATGCGATCATGTCACACTGAAGGTTTCCATTTCATTTCGTAACAGAGGACGGCTGCAAACATTGCTTACCAGGGTGGATGCTTCTGAACACCATGTGTTACTTCTTACCGCTGTCTGATTCCATCAACCGGAGGTCCTGGTATGACGCCAGAACTCAATGCAGGAGACAAGGAGCTGACCTGGCCATTCTGAATAGCAGGGAGAAGCAGGTAGAAAACAAATAAACATTCAAGACAACTATCAGAACTACACACTACGTCCCCCAGTATGTATCACAACATTGCATTTCACTTCTTGTGCAGTACCTGTAAAATAAACAAAATAATGTAAATTTATAAAATGTATTTCCCATGACATGGAAAAAGTAATTCATGGCCTCATCTCTTCCGCTTACATTATTGTAATTCACTATACTCCGGCATTTTGAGTGCTTCTCTCTCTAGACTGCAGCTTGTTCAGAACGCTGCAGCTAGACTCCTGACTGAGACCATCCTGGCCTCCCTTCACTGGCTCCCAGTCAAATTCAGAATCAATTTTAAAATGTTATTATTTGTTTATAAAGCCCACCATGCGGGCTGGCACCACCCTACATTTATGAACTGCTTCCTCTCCCGGATAATCCTAGGCCTTAATTAGGTCAAGAGACCAGGGGCTCCTCAAGGTTCCACGTACCAAGCTAAAGTTAAAAGGTGTCCGAGCCTTTTCGGTCGCTGCTCCAAATCTGTGGAACAACCTACCCTTAACTATTAGGTCTGCACCCTCATTGGACACATTTAAAAGCAGACTGAAAAGACACCTGTTCTCCCAGGCCTTTTGAAACTTACCCGTAGAATTGGTTGGACACTGTTTAATGGTTTACCTGATGCCTTATTTTATTGTATTTGAAGCCCTTATTTGATTGTATTTGCTGCCCTTTATTTTGTGTTTTTTGATGTTTTTTAACCTTGATGTGTTGTGTAATATGTGATGTTTTTGCACAATAACTAAAAAATATACACCTGGGACGTATCCTCAGTGATGTATCCTGAGGTCAACGGGGTTTCGGGTCTACCAACATCATACCCCTCACTCAGGCGACCCACCCGGGGTTGATCAAATCCTGACTTACGTCCCAGTAGCTACTCTCGATCAGTCCATCAGGGAATGAGCAAGGCCACACAATCCGTTGCTCCGGAACTACTCTGCCAGGACTGGGAGAACCAAATTCTGGCGAGTGGAAGCTGGACTAGGCTCTGTGAGTTGACTCCTGTCCGGGCCCCTCCTACGTCTTACCAGGTCCACTCCTGCTCTCACCAGGCCCAGGACCTGTGCGTTGCACCAGACACTTCATTCAGGAGTGGTGGATTATAATGGCCCTCCTAAAGGCCTCACGGAGTTTGTTGGGCTTCCTCCTCACGGAGGACACAGCTAACCCATACTGCTCACCCGGGTGACGTCTACATTCCGGCTGTCACCCGTCTCTCTGGTGGTCACCAGACTATACCTGGTTGTCACATAGTCTATTCCTATGAGTTACTATAAATAGAATAACTATAACAAAAAAATACATTGCATGGATGCACCTGGGATGTAACCTCAGTGATGTATCCTGAGGTCAACAGGGTTTCGGGTCTATCATACAATGACTTTATATCTTACCATGGCCACTTTGGGGCTCCGATATATTGTGCAATGTGTAGATATTGTTTTTTCTCTTGGTGTACAGCACTTTGGTCGGCCGTTGGCTGTTTTTAAATGTGCTTTATAAATCAAATTGAATTGAGTTGACTTCTTGCTTATAGACCTAATTTAGTTTGATATGCATGTATTTATGTATCAGCAGCAGCAGCAGATACATAAACATTTGTATTTCTGTTTTTTTTTTAATCAGTTATCATTGAGTAGGCAAATCAATGCCCAGCAGGATGGGTCGAGACAAATGTACCAGAGTGGCTTCTGGATTGGGCTCAGAGATGACGAAGAGGAAGGACATTGGAAGTGGCGAGATGGGACAAGTCTGGTTGAGGGGTAGGGCTTACATTTTGCACTTTACACTGTAAAGTCTTACAGTGTTCATTTAACTTGTTAAGAATGCAATGAGTCCTTGGAACACATTATTGCTCTTGCACACACACATAAAATCTAAGCTTCACGATCATAAGGTCCTTTGATGATTAAAGGGGGTGAAAGTGATCATTATTGTTTTTAAGTTTGTTAATATAAGTGTTAAATAGCTAGTAGAAGTAAAAGAAAAAAAAGGTGTTGATCAATTAAAACAGAGAACTTTACTGTGCAGGTATTGGAATGAAGGTGAGCCCAATGATGAGTCGCTGCATGTAGTTAGTTGTGCAGCGACCTATCCTCGAGACAACCCCTTCCATGCCTGGAAGGATGCCCCATGCAGACATCCACTCAAATGGATTTGTGAAATGCGGCCAAGATCGAGGAGCTGAACTCTGTTTCTTTCTTTTTTTTTTGCCACAGCGCTTTTGGCCTGTCGAAAGGAGACCGACTTCACGACTGTAGACAATCTGATGGATTGATTTTTCATTTTTATTGTCATGAGTGTTAGCTGGAATCACCCCCACAACATCTGACATGGAATGCATTAAACATTGTCATTAAGTTCACTAGTAGAAATATATCCATTCACTGTTGGCAATTTACTTTGTACAAATCAATCACTGATATACAATTCTGTAAAGAGACAAATATAAACCTATAAATAAAGCCAAGTCTAATAGATATGATACTAACACCAAAGTGCCTGAGTGACACCAGGCAGTCATTGCCAATGTTTTTATTATGAATGTATGTCACATACAGATTACCATCTCTACTGAAGTCCACAAACCATCAGCATGAGGCGTTATTGTCTTTGTTTATTTAACCACTTTCAACTTGGTGTCCCTATTTTTCAAACTCCAAAATGATTCAGAAATAGGCAAAAATAGCAGATTAACAAGCTCACGTGTCACAATGCAAATCGTTCTCAACTTGTAGACCGTTGGTTTTTGCTATTTGTCGTATGATGAAATACATATGGCTTATGTGGTTAATTACAATTTACATAAATTACTGTCAAACCTTTGAGATTCTGATAGCCTTCACCCATGTAATGTAATGCTGTCCACTGCTGTGGCTTTGGCGGTCACATTAGGCTTGATTGATTGTTTAACCACATGAACCCAAGCGTCCCAATTCTGTGCATGTCACAATAGGCAAACATATGAAGAACATATAGCAGGTAAACATTCAAACTTGTAGATTTTCAGCAAAGGTAAAAAATGAGAGGGCCAAAGATTGGAAATGGTTAAGGGGAAAACTTTTCTGATGTTGTGGGGAGGCACTGGAAAATATCTGCCAGCCATTCCATATCTCCTACACAAAACTCTGAACACACACAGAACACATATGGACGTGTTATGTCAGAGCTGTTCACTCTGAAGTCATTGCTGTGATCTTGCCAGTCATAATGGAGAACCCAGGGACCTCAGACAGTGGTTTCGATGGCTCTTACAAATTGTTTGATCAGGACAGCACAGATGACCATTTTTTCTCTGATACTGAAGATGGCCTTCAAGGTATAGTGAGCAATAAAATAATTATAAACATATACTGTAATTCAGAAAACCAAAAGATGGTATTGTTTGTTTGATCAATTACTTTGGAAAGTTATTACTTTAATACAAATATGAGACTACAATGTACTAAGATTATAAACACTGCTTATTATAAGATCCTGTTTTGTTTAATTAGTTAGTTAAAAGTTCTTCCATTGTACATGCTAGACACCAGCAATACATAGCTTTCAATTGCTCACCAATATCTCAAGTCATTGACATACTGTAATTAATACTTCCTAATCCTTTTGAGGATTTAATCGTTTTTCTGTTGTTTTCGCTAATCCTTGACCTCTCTGTGTCCAGTGTCCATGTCTGTGCCCAGACCTGAGTTGAAACATTACAAATTGACATCAGTGTGTCTGGGGCTGCTGGGTGTGCTTTTACTGCTGGTTGATGTGAGCTTAAGCATCTACTGTAAGTCAATGTCAAAACATATAGTGTCTGGCACCTTTGATGGATGTGTAGAAAACTACCAAACTAGAATATTGTTTTACAATGTACAATTACAAACAAGGCATTTAGTTGTGCATGACTACTTCAGCCTACACTCAAGTGTATAAAACAAATGAAGAAGCAGCCTCAACAGAGATTGATTGCTTTTTGTCCGTTATGTCTTCACCCCTGTCCGTCCGTCCGTCCGTCCGTCCGTCCGTCCGTCCGTGTGTGTGTGTGTGTGTGTGTGTGTGTGTGTGTGTGTGTGTGTGTGTGTGTGTGCGCGTTAGCCTGCAGGCTTTGGGCCAGACAAATACCAGTGAATCCACAGTATGTTTGGCCCAAAGCCGGGCTGTGTGTGTGTGTGTGTGTGTGTGTGTGTGTGTGTGTGTGTGTGTGTGTGTGTGTGTGTGTGTGTGTGTGTGTGTGTGTGTGTGTGTGTGGACCGATGGGCGTGAATGTGCAAATGCACTCAAATTAAATCTACCTTAAAAGACATCAACACTGCAGAGGCAAAATGATAACCTTCTTCATTTTGTTAACATGATTATGGGAAATTATTTTTGTGACTATCGTAAATCTGAAGTAGGCCTACACTTTATTGATATACATTTATAAAAAGTTGAGTTCATGATTTCCTTATATACAGTGACTATACAGTATGTGTCTTCATCACTGACAGACAGCAACGTGAGAGACAGATACCTTCGTCTTAATGATGTATCCTACATCAGAAAAGAACTGTCGCAGCTCCAAGATGATTACATGTTTGCAATACAGAGCCGAGATGAGGCCAAGACAATGTTGGCAAAACAGAAAAATCAACGAGACATCCTACATTGGGATCTGGAGCACCAGAAGAGAAGGACCCAAGACTACAATGCCCAGATCTTAAAGATTCAGGGAGCAAATGCAGCAATAAGGGCCAACCTCCCTCTAATTGGTAACTTTACAACCATGACAGCATATAATGTACATGTGTTGAGTTGTGTATGATTATGAAGTGAGATTTAGTCAACTTGGTGCAGTAAAATGTGACCAAAAGTCAATGTTCAGAGAAATGTATATGCTATGATAATATTTTTTAAATTATAACACCAGCAACACCCTTACACTATTAATGTCATACACACCCTAGAGCCAGCATGCACCAGTTTGGAAATCCCTGGTAGAAACATTGAGTAGAGTTGAAGTACCTCAAAATTGTACTAAAGTATAGTACAGTACTTGAAAAAACGTACTTAGTGACTTTCCACCACAAATGCGATCATGTCACACTGAAGGTTTCCATTTCATTTCGTAACAGAGGACGGCTGCAAACATTGCTTACCAGGGTGGATGCTTCTGAACACCATGTGTTACTTCTTACCGCTGTCTGATTCCATCAACCGGAGGTCCTGGCAAGACGCCAGAACTCAATGCAGGAGACAAGGAGCTGACCTGGCCATTCTGAATAGCAGGGAGAAGCAGGTAGAAAAAAATAAAACACTTCATTCAACACAACTATAAGAACGACACACTACAGTCGTGAATCTCATTACTACTCGTCTCTTACAATTGCATTTCACTTCTTGATCTTTTTAATTTCAAGGAACCCCAGTTTGATATGCATTAGGCCCACATTAGAGATTCTTTTTTAAATCTCTGAGACACCAATCTACTGTACAATGTAAAATCCTCAGTGCTGAGTGAGCCCCTCACCCAAGGTTCCCTGGGGGTTCCTTGAGCCCACGTTAAGAACCAGTGCACTACAGCAGTGGTTCCTAAACTGAAAGATATATATTTATGTAAGAAAGACCGAAAGAGGCAAACTGTAATTGTAATTGTAAAAAAATTGTTGATCTAAAGCTCACAACGCCTCAAAGTGCAAGGCATTGTGAGCTGGTAATTTGGCTATTTTCACAATATTTATCTGTGGAACTAAGTCAAACTAAAGGTAATGCCTACACTGCCAAGTGTGGGATAAGTGCAGGATGGGGGTCCCCAGTTCTGATTATTTTGGGGAGGGTGTCGCAGCCTGATAAAGTTTGGGAACCCATACAGGACTAAAGTTTACGGTAGTTTATTTTATTTCACTGAGAGTTAACCGGGGCTTGGAATCCCTTAGTGTAATAATTGAAAGAGCAACACATTTGTATTTCTGTATTGTTTTTTTTTATCAGTTATTATTGAGTAAGATAATCAATGACAATAAAGATGGGTCGAGACCAATGCACCAGAGTGGCTTCGGGACGAGTGGCTTTGGGTCGAGACCAGTGCAGCAGAGTGGCTTCGGGACGAGACCAGTGCAGCAGAGTGGCTTCGGGTCGAGACCAGTGCAGCAGAGTGGCTTCGGGTCGAGACCAATGCAGCAGAGTGGCTTCGGGTCGAGATCAATGCAGCAGAGTGGCTTCGGGACGAGTGGCTTTGGGTCACGTAGCTTCGGGTCGAGACCAACGCACCAGAGTGGCTTCTGGATTGGGCTCAGAGATGACGAAGAGGAAGGACATTGGAAGTGGCGAGATGGGACAAGTTTGGTTGAGGCGTAAGGCTTACATTTTTCACTTTAGTGTACACTGTCAAATCTTGAGAGTTCATTTAACTCTGTGGGTGCAATAACAGAACCAAATTGACCCTTTATTGTACACTCTCAGAGGACTTTACTATTCATTCATGTTTAGAATGCAATGACAAGTCCTTGAAAGACATTGCTCTTGTACTTGCAGTAAACTCTAAGCTTCAGGATCATATGGTCCTTTAAGTGATTATAATTTTTTGTTTGTTAAAATAAGAGTGGGAAGTAAAAGTAAAAAATAAAAGTGTTCATTTAGGAGTACGATACCCATAATGGATACATTTTAGACTGGGTTAAATGAACAGAGCATTTTACTGTGCAGGTATTGGAATGAGGGTGAGCCCAATGACGACACCAATGAAGACTGTGCAGCCGTCTATCCTCGAGACAACCCCTTCCATTCCTGGAATGATGCCCCATGTGGACATCCACTCAAATGGATTTGTGAAATGCTGCCGAGATCTATGAGCTGAACTCTGTTTCTTTTACCACCGGCCTGGCCTGTCGGAAGGAAGAATAAACTGTTTCTTCAAGACTGTAGAAAATCCCATGGATTGATTTCTTTTTTATTGTCATGCCAGTTTTAGCTAGCATGGTAAACCACTGGACATTTTAATTTCTGCCAAAATCTGGCGAGGGGGGAGGGGTTCACCCAGTCTAAGTTTTAGCTGGAATACCCCCAAAACATCTGACATGGAATGCATTAAACAGTGGCATTAAGTTCACTATAGTAGAAATATACCCATTCAATATTGGCAATTTACTTTGTACATATCACTATTCACTATATCACTTTGTACATATCACTATACAATTCTGTAAATTAAATAAGTAAAGCCATGTCTAATAGATAAACTAGCATCAGTGCCTGAGTGACACCAGGCAGTCATGTTTTGTACCTATTTACAGTTTCTACTGGAAGTCCATAAACCTTCAGCATGAGGTGTTATTGTCTTTGTTTCTTTATTAACCACTTTCAACCTGCCGTCCCTGTTTTTCAAACGTTATCCAAAACGTTTCAGAAATATGTAAAATATCAGATCTACAAGCTCACAACCCATCACGTTTTGAGGTTGTAGATTGGTTGTTTTTGCTAATTGTCGTATGATAAAGTACTTAAGTGGTTCATTCATTTTTACATTCATTACCGTGTCAAAGCTTCGAGATTCTGATAGCCTTCACGCATGTAATCTAATGCTGTCCACTGTTATGTAATGTCAGCGCTGTGGCTTTAGTGTCACTGTAAACACCAGGTGGCAAGATGATTCACACTATAGCCATTGCTGGTCAGGTGTTTTGAGAAATCACAACAGAGCAAAGTGCTGCCGCAGTTGCTTGAGAAGCTGCTGGGTGTCCACATGTTCTGGGAAAGCATCTTCAGACCTCTGGGCAGCAGTGTAGCTGCTCTGAATATCTCCAATCTGGATGCACAAGAAGAAAGAAAACTTTAATTCAGCATATGTCAGACAGGCGTTTTTTTTGGGTTGTTATGGTTATTTGTGCTTATAAAATATACAGATTTGTATTGTTTACTTATTACTATGAATGTAATGATGATGTATTACCTTTTCAGAGAGATTGGCGAGGTTAAAGTGTGGTTCATACATGTGAGGGGCTAGTGAGGCAGCCGTCTGCAAGAATGCTTTAGACTGGAAGCAACAAAGATATTACATAATGATTAATGTCCACTATACATTAAACCTGTATTGGATATTGACTCGTATTACAATTTAATAATTAAAAAATGACATTGACCTGTTCAATACGACCTTTGCGGAGCTCGAGAACAGCCAGGTTATTGTAGGCCTCTGCATGGTCATTATTAAAGGCCAAAGCCAGCTTAAAACACTGATAGGCGAGCGTCATATCACCTATGCCCTGCAAAACACAAGAATCTGCACTTTGTACTGAGCTACAGGGATCGATTTGTTGTACAAATATTTGAGGATAAACATTGAGGCCACACATACATACATTATTAGACCAATTTCTGAGAACGGCAACTCACCACAGCCACATGTCCTATGTTGTACCAGACATCAGCCTGCTCCTCATCATTGTCCACGAGGGCTAGGGCCCTCTCGAATGAGGACAGAGTCATGTCGTACTGCTGGGCGTAGAAGCAGCACAGTCCAAGATTGTTGTACAGTTGGCAGTTGTACACACCCATCTGAAGCAGACGTCTAACACATAGGAAAACATTTTGCATAATTATCCATTAATGCAGTAAAAAAGAAACTGCAAAAGCAACCAATGAGAACATATACAGAACTGAGGCATTCTAGTATTTTCTTGAACACTTTGGACCTGTAGAAGCGCAATGCAATCTCGGGCTGGTCGGTGTAGAAGTGATTGCTGCCGATGCAGGCGATAGCTTCCACATGGGTGTTGTCCTGTTTCAGGACATCTTTGTAGTACTCCGTGGCTGAAGTGATGTTGTTCATCTCCTGTGGAAAAATAAACACAAAACATTGCAGTAAAGGAATCACATCAATGAGATCAAAAGGTAAATGTTTAAGCTTAATTAATACTCTGTAGTGCAATGAACTATAATCTAAAGTAGTCTCAAGGAACGAGGACCAAGGCAACCTACCTCGTGGATTCGGGCGATTCCTGTTAGAAGAGTAACCTCCCCGGGGAAGTGGTCCAGGCCTTGCTTGAATAAGTTCAGGGCCGTTATTGGTTGATCCATACGCTGGTAAACCTTGTCAAGTGGAAAAATAGAACAATAACAACCATGACTCAATGAACTATGAGGGAACAGTCCTAGATTATACATTGTGTAAAAACTTTTACACTGCAATGTGGTGTGTTTGCTATTATACTTATGTTAATACCTTAGCAAGGTAGAGGTACGTATCGACCACCTCCTGATGGTTGAGAGCTGATCTGAATTGTTTTTCAGCTTCTCTATATAGACCAAGTCTGTAAAGACATGTAAATGAAAAATTATTCATTTATAGGAGATGCATGAGAGAATTATATGAAACAGATTTGATGGAATCAGCATCAAATTACATTTAAACAGTTGAACTCAAATAACGTAGTTATTATTTGTGGGTCGCTCACCTATAGTAGCATTTCCCCAGCTGTACCTTCCACCACCAGTCTTTGAACTGAGCATGCTCAGTGGCTTGAGCGGCCAAATCTAAAGCCTGTGCACACACAAGAAAAAACCTTCTGCTTGGAAAATTGTCTTAAACTTAAACATATGCTTCATGTAACTTACAACAAAATGCTGCAACTTACATTTTTCACGTCATTTTCATGGTGGAAGATGTACTCAAACAATGTCTGAGGGGGGAAATAATAGTTAATGGAGAACAAGAGCAAATCAATGTTTTATTTTTGCTTTCAACATTGGAACAGACCCGTTTAAATGTATGATGAACTGGAAAGGATTGACGATTAGGCAAAATAATTGTGATTAGGCGATTATATAATACATATGACAGGCCTACAGGAACAAGGATGTTATTTTTTCAACAAATTAAAGTCTCACCTTGGATAAATTGGGCTTCTGAGAATACTTGGCTAAATTTAGTCTTGAGAGGTTTATGAACGGCCCATCTGGGTTGGTCAACATAGAGGCCTGTGTAGAAGGAAGATCAAATATGACAAAGTTACAACACCTATCAAACTTATTTGTATAGCACTTTTTAAAGCTAAGTTACATATTGTCGCTGTTTGGCAAAAAACCTTGTATCACCAGATTTAAACTTTTTATGTCTTTTCCCCCTGTAAACGAATGCTCTACTTCATCATACTATAGTGTCACACAACATGAGGTGTTATTGTCTTTTCAGGAAATGTTGTCTGCAACATTTCCTGAAAAGTAACAGTTTTGGACAAACAAGATTTCCACCCAACAGTGACGATATGAATGTACACTATGTGATAGTTAAAGTACAGGCATTAAAAATCATGAATGAAACAACTAGATATGAAAACAGTCACATAGCAGTGGCATTCACACCAGCATGCTATACTGTGATTACAATGAATCCTGCTGCGTATTGTCGGAAAGTGCGCTTCGTTGGTAGGTGTGAAGGCTCAATCGAATTCCATCAAATGAACGAATTCTAATCCCCCAAAAAACGGTGGTTTTGCTTCAAAGGGCAGCATAGTGTGGATCACCGCAGGTGTGAATGCAATCGCATTTAATATAGGGGATGAATGTGCCATTGTGGGATGAAGAAGTTGGTATTTGGCGCACGCACGCACGCACGCACGCACGCACGCACGCACGCACGCACGCACGCACGCACGCACGCACGCACGCACGCACGCACGCACGCACGCACGCACGCACGCACGCACACACACACACACACACACACACAGCTAACTATTACTCAAAGTATAATTTTAACACCATAGATTTCACTGTATAGTTTATGAATTGAACACATTGATGCACGTTTGATAAAGCGCAGTGGGAATGCAAACGATGTTGTAGATCAGCCATTCTATTTGAGCTATTTGTCCAATAGATTAAGGTTTATGTGGTTCAAGCACCATTTACACATCAGGACTTGCATGCCTTGCAATGAGAATACAACACTCACTGTTCCCAGGCGGACAAATCTTCCAGAAGCACTGGTGACAGGACGAGCTGTGCTGGCCGTTCGAGGAGTTTTAATGGCCTGTTCCATCGTTCCAGGTCTCCCTGACTGTGTGCTGGGTCTCACAAATCCTGTGATCGGACGTCCCGATTGAGTCACAGGCCTTACATTTACAGAGAAACAAACAAAATTCTGCTTTATTATTTTGTGAGCCACAGGAAATCCCATGAGCCAATATTACATTGAGCATTATTCATTAAATTGTTTTTCTAGGCTTAAATCCCATGAGCCAATATTACATGAGCATTATTCATTCAATTGTTTTGCCTTTACTGACAGCTCAATCGATAAAGTCAGGAAACGGGAAGATGGAGTCGGCGAGTGACATTCAGCAAATGTTCTGGCTGTCCCAGGAATTTAACTCACTGTCAGGTATCAGGATGTATGCACCCTAACCACTCAGCAAAACGGGCACCCAGGTTCCAGGCCTTTATTGAGCTAACGGAGAAGTGTGATTCAGTACCTGACGGCAGGTGTGGGCCCACCACCATGACTTGTTACAACGTGTCTCAGCGATGTTCCTGGGCCTAGAGGTGAGGCAAGTACCGTACAATCCGTTTTTATTCGGTTGAGAAGAAAAAAAAAAGAGAGCACTGAATGAACTGTAAAAGTACAGGGAACACACAGAGAGACAAACAGTTGAGACTTACGTGCTACTTGAGCAATAGAACTCTCGTCGAGCATCATTTCAGCAATGCCCTCCTGATCCACCTCAACTTCATCTATGTATACCATCTCTGTCAGAGCACGTGTCTTCAGACTCCATGCAGCCTATCTCACACACACACACACGCGCACGCGCGCACACACACACACACACACACACACACACACACACACACACACACACACACAATTTTTGGACCACAAATTGCAGAAAGGACAACATTTCAGAAAGCATGGTCATCACACGATAGAATTCTCACTGGTCACTTAACTATGGTAGTGTACTGTATTTAAATTAATAATTGTAATTAATAATTGTATTATCCATCCGTTACATGTATACACTATACAGTTAAAAATATGACCACTATGGATTTTTCATTTTTCAGTGCATTAAAGGTTACCTCAGAGATATGTAGTGAGTCTCTGTCCTTATCAGTGTTGAGAGTGAAGATGAGTTGAAGATGAAAGGAAAACATGAAGACAGTAAGGAAGAAATAAAGACAAGAAGACATGGAAACATTAAGTGAATAAGTCTATGGAAATAAAGTGGATGAAACTAAAATGAAAAGAAGATTGGGTCAGAGAAGATATCTGCTAAAAGTGCGATTAAACAAAACTATATGAGATTATGTGTATGTGACTACCGGTATGCTGAATGTTGTAAGGACTGCACTAACGTTAAACAGGATTACACAGGTGCTATAATCTCTAGCATGCTATGCTAGTACCTGGTCATATGGACTGTCCTCTAATATCTTTGTACAGATATCAGAACAGCGTTGGAACTTCCGTCTTCTAAAATAGCTCCATGCAAGAAATAAAGGATCCATTGTCACTTCCATTGCGTTGGCCGTGGTGCACAGTAAAAACTAAAAGTAGCTTTGCTAACAAGCTAACATATGACTGAGGCTGGCGACGCTTTTCTGTAACTCGGCAACAGAGAGGACAGGGTCGCTCTCCTCCTCTATGCTTACGCCGTCTTCCTTGCTACATTTGTGGTGTATCACCGCCACCTCCTGTCGAGGTGCAGAATTGTTCTAGATAGTTTTATAGCTCTGTAAATTATGATTCCAAATGTCATAAATATAATGTACAATAATGTCAAATATGTGCATTAAAATTGATCAAGACCAGTGTCAAATCAAAGTTTATTTATGCACAATTTAAAATATGAAAATGACAATGAGATATAAATGCCAAATAATAATAATGCACAGTGTATGTTAAAGGAATACTTATAAAAATGTAAATGTAGAAAATTTGATTTTTACTCGAGACCCATAAAAAGTTGTCCGCGACAAATTAATGGGTGCCGACCCACTGTTTGGGGAACAGTGCGTCCAGATCAGACCTCGCGCAGTCACTCTTTTAAAACGCGCATGCGATCTTGAGAGCAAACAAACAACCATGATTGGCAGCCTGTTGTTTTACGGGCTCTACCCGCTGACACGGTACTTCAGCAAGAGAGCCTCGGCAGCAGGTAGATAACAACTCCGCCAGTCCAAAAAAGTTGACTTTGTTGTTGTGCAGCGTTTGGTTCGTTGAAAGAACTCCTCTGAACAGCTGTGTGTGGTGGTGGTGGTGGAGAGCGAGGCTAATGTTAGCCGCTGACAGAGCGCTCCGCAGAACATGACTTATGCTGTGATTTGTTGCTGATAGTTTCACCGTCTGGACAAAACATTCTCCTCTTGTGGACTAGTCTGCACATTCATTCATTTCATTGACCGAATTATAGCATTTTATAGCAGCCCTTTGGCCTGTGCAATGTGCATGCATTGCATCATTTGTAGCCCAAGCCCTCAGCTGCTGCTGATGACGTCAGACAGACAAAACCATGTGCTAATGTTTTGGTGTGTAATATAGTCCAGAAATGATAGTAGTGTAGTGTCGAAGTCTTTTTTTTATGCCAAAACGTAAACTATTTATCTCACTGCCTCAAAAATACCTGCCTCATAAATTACTTTTAGCCTTAAAAATAAATGCACATCTATCTTCTCACTCCAATTACTTGTATTTCTCCTACACAGAGGCCTCAAAGAAGAAGAATCTCCCTCCTGCACTTGTCAATGGCAAGGAGCTGGATCTTGTTTATGTCTCAACCAGGGAGTTCACCAAGTGTCAGACAGCATTGCGGGATCAGCGGCTTCAACCTAATGGTGGGACATGTGGACAAACGGGGGAATGGTTGAAACAGAAAGTCCCTGATAAAGACGCGACAAGGCCTGAGATGGACGAAGAACAACTGAAGGTAGTTGCTGTGTGTGAGACAAATAAATACGAGCTAGTGTTGAGGAATGCCAAAGTAGAGAGCACAGGGGAAGGGTTCAACCGACAGGTCCCACAACAAGACATCATACGGCCTGACGTGTATGATGAACAACTAAATGTTGATGTGTGGAAGCAAACCGTTTCAGAAGAAAATATAAGGCCTGAAGTAGAGGGAGAACAGCTGAAAGTTGAAGTGTTGCAACGACGAGTCGCAGAAGAAGATACAAGGCCTGAGGCAGAAGGAGAACAGCTGAAATTGGCTGTGATGAAGCAGCAAGTCCCGGAGGATGATATTCCAAAGCCTGAGGAAGATGGAGAACAAGTGAACGTGCCTGTGTTGAAAGAGCAAGTTCTAGAAGAAGATGAGAGGTCTGAGACGGATGGAGAACTGCTGACGGTTGCTGCGGGTGACAAAACACAAAATGAGCTGGTGTTGAACAATGCTGGGGTACAAAGCAGAGTGGTACCAGAAGAGGAGGAGGAGAAGATGAGTAGTGAAAACCTAAAAGACGAGGTGGAGGCTGCCCAGCAGGAGCACCATGCGGACTGTGTCCACCGTGAGGAGAGGAATATGAAGGAACAGGTGGAGGAAGAAACTGTTGCACTTGGTGAGATGATCAGCCCATTGACACAACTACAGAATCGGTCATCTGAAAACATTAGAGTGGAAGAAATCTGCCCAATGCTGGAGAAAATCCCCATACCCAGCCTGGAAGAGTCACTGTCTGGTGGAAAAGCAGCGACTGCTGGAAAAGAATGCTGGGATGAATACATCACTGGCACTGGTGAAATAAATTATGACACAATTTGTCCTCCGCTGGACCTAGTCTCTCTTCTCTCTGAACTCCAAACGCAACCAAGGAAGACACGGCATCATGTTCCACAACCTGGATGGCACAACCCTGGCTTTGCAGAAGCAGGGCATTACGTATCAGTGGAGTTCCCTTCGATGAGCTACTACCCCACATTACAGCAGACAACTAGTACTCCCTATGAAGGTGAGACTAGTTAAGCCTTATTTTTCACCTAGCCCTTTTAACAATTTCCAATTTTCAGTTATGGAAGTAACAAAAAAAAGTTTGAACTCAAAATGTACCCCATCTAAAAGACCACCCCAGACCCATTACATTGAAAACCTATTTACATCACTGCTACTGTACGTTACCTGCCTCAAATAGGTTGTAACAAGTAACTCACTCACTCCTTTTTATCATAAACTCACCTCTCTGGTAAAACACAAGAGAAGGGTAAATAAATCTGCATTTGGCATATGTTTCATCAATAAATTAATTGTCATTTGATGTTTCACTCTGCTGGTGGGATAGACAAATGGAGTGAAAGAAGCACAATAAAGTACAGTAAAAGAAGCATGTTCTCTTGAGAAAAAAATGCCTAATATCTGTGATAATTTAGCAAAGCCTCCTTTTCAGTGGTCTGGAGGGCGTGGGAGGAGGTAACGGAGTCTGTACACAAGCTCTCAGCCTCCCAGGATGTGTTGGACTTCACTGTCATGTCTTACAATATCCTGGCCCAGGACCTGCTGGAAGCCAACCAGAAGCTGTACTCCCACTGCCCCCTGGAGGTGCTGCAGTGGAGCTACCGTTACCACCACCTCACAGAGGACATCCAGAAATGGGCACCAGATGTGAGTAAAAAAAAAGGTTATTTATATATTTCATACCAGTATATCATTTTTCATAGTGGGCATTTTAACTATCTATGGTGAGTACAGCTGTTTTTGTTCATGCTGACAGGTTTAATGAGCTGTGCATATCTCCCATGTGTAGATTCTGTGCCTTCAAGAGGTGCAGGAGGACCACTATAAGGAGCAGTTGCATCCCTTCCTCTCACAGATGGGTAAGCTGGCTCAAGTAGTAGTCAGTATGAATACCGGTATTGTTTAATGCAGTTTAATATCTTACTTAAGGAACTATTTATTTATTTAAGTTTGAATTCTGGCTTTTTGATGCTAGGCTATAGCTGTATGTACAAACGGAGAACAGGAACCAAGACAGACGGCTGTGCAACTTGTTACCGTGGCAATATGTTCTCCGAGCTGTCAGTGAAGCTGCTGGAATTCTACAGGCCTGAGACAGGACTTCTGAACCAGGACAACGTGGGCATTGTTCTGCTGCTGCAGCCAGTGGCCAGCAGCACTCGTGGGTCGGAGGTCAAGGCAAAGGGCCCGCTGCTTTGTGTGGCAAACACCCACTTGCTGTTCAACCCCAGGAGAGGCGATGTAAAGCTGACCCAGTTGGCCATAGTATTGGCAGAGATCAGTCGTGTGGTCAAGTTCTGCAAGGACAGAGGGGACCACTGCAACGTCATCTTGTGCGGCGATTTTAACTCTGTTCCACATACGCCTCTGTACCAGCTGATCACCAACGGCCAGCTCTTCTACCACGGGTTACCCTCCTGGATGGTGAGACAAACTGTCCATTATCAATGCTTGGCACTCCGTAATGAAAACTTGTAGTTACTCGATGTTGACTCGTTGAAGTACTTGAAAGGGATGCACGATAATCTATCATTCAGCTTTCAAAAGGGTCTATCTGTTCAAATAAAGGTTGTGCTCATCTTCAGTGGTGAAAGCACTTGGAAACAGAGTGTAGTGTCACTGTTGCAGACATAATTACCGTTAACTGTATAAGGTAAACGCAACTGGTAACTTGTATCCGTATTGATCAATAAATAAGTTAATGTCAATTATGAATCCCTACTCCAGATTCCGATATAATGTATTATAATGACATGCCCAAAATAGGGAAACCAAGTTGAAAATGGTCAAGAAAATAACCTCTGTAGCAAACAAAGGCTTATGATATTCTAAGTTGTAAGTTCAACAAGATAATGTTCAGAAATGTTTTTTAGAAACTTTTCAATCACACACTCTTAGGCTTATATTAACCATAACACTTATACATGAATTGAAACCCCTTTTTTCCATCATGAACCATTATACTGAGTAGGTTAACTGACTGACACTTACAGAAGCGTCTTCTACCAAACATGGATTACAACTACAAACTGAGTTGTTTCAAGAAGCCACCATGTTTGCAGTAATTTTCTGTCTATCCTTTTGTTTATGTCAGATATCGGGCCAAGAGGACCTGTCCTACAGAGCCCAAACACACAGAGTGTTCGCACCCCTGTTGCCCAGCTCGCTGGGAATCACAGACAACTGTCAGTACACAACAGACAAAGACAAGTTTAAAAGGGGAACTCAGGAATCGGGTCAGTGCTGTGCTGTGTATTTACAGTGTGATTTTTCTTTCTTTCTGAAATCATTTTGGGTCTCTTTGGTGCCGCTCAGACTCTTCTTTAATGCTTAATTTAGTGAAATCCTCTGAAAAAGATAACCCAAAGTAACATACTGATACGTGTGTACTAAGTGACGCTTGTCTATTGTCTACTCAAAGTCAAAGAGTGATGTGTACCTACTCAAACTGAAAGAGTGATGCGTACCTACTCAAACTGAAAGAGTGATGCGTACCTACTCAAACTGAAAGAGTGATGCGTACCTACTCAAACTGAAAGAGTGATGCGTACCTACTCAAACTGAAAGAGTGATGCATGCCTACTCAAACTGAAAGAGTGATTCATGCCTACTCGAACTGAAAGAGTGATGCATGCCTACTCAAACTGAAAGAGTGATTCATGCCTACTCGAACTGAAAGAGTGATGCATGCCTACTCAAACTGAAAGAGTGATTCATGCCTACTCGAACTGAAAGAGTGATTCATGCCTACTCGAACTGAAAGAGTGATGCATGCCTACTCAAAGCAAAAGAGTTGTGTGTGCCATCAGTGAACTTGGGGTCTTGGTATGTGTGTCTCCTCTGGGCAGAAGGCTGGCTACTCATTTTGGCTGGCACTGTGTCACATTGCAGAAAGAAGGTCTGTGATGTCATAATAACTGCTAGCCCATTTTCTCATTTTTATATTTATCCTCCCTATGTAGGGAAACTCCGGTACGACCATGACTTCCTCCTGCAGCTGCGCTTCTGTGCAGCTGCTTGTGTTCGACCCCTGGATCTGGATCTGATCGACTGTGTGACGGACAACGCACTCGGTACAGTACAGTAACGGCTCATGTTCTGGTCATTCACATTAAACAGCCTCCTCTATTATTGCTGGTTCTAGAATCATGATTTTCCTCTTTCCATCCTTGCTTTTGACAGATGCTTCCAGGGAAAATCAACAACAATGTGTTTGCATTGAGAGGTCAGTTCAAATATTGCCTTTTTATGTTTCCTTACCTGTTAAAGGGTCACAATCACATATTGCCTGTTATCTTGTTGTCTGACAATACTGTATAGTTGTTTCTCAACGTTGCGTTCAGGGAGCACCAGGGGTCCAAATGGACGATATATATATATATATATATATATATATCTCGCTCTATAAAATGGGGAATTGCGATGCGTTATATTTATTACTTTTCTTTGTCACAGATTGGGACACAGTATCTATCATGGGCTGAACCTCCACTCAGCCTACAAACACATTCTCCCTGGTTCTGGTCGGCCTGAGATCACCACCCTGCACTCTGACGTGGGAGATACAGTCGACTATATCTTCTACAGTCCTAAATGCACTGACACTGCTGGTGGTCACACAGGTATGCAAGTCACGTCACACGTATAAAACATTATGGGTTTTTAGTCATCTAAATTGTATTATCCAGGGTTGGAAAATTCAGGTGGTCAGGCTACTTGCCACACTAGTATTTCACTGCTTGTACCTGTATGAGTAGTGGAAAATACACCTTGATTCTTGAACAACAAACACAGTAGTGCACAAAGCCTTAAGCCTGATTTATTCTTTGTTGTACTGCATGCTGAAAATGGCCGATCTACAAGCTCTCAACCTGCGACGTGTTATGAGTTTCTATGCTTTGCTATTTCCGGTGCGGGACGCCATCGTACGACGGACCATAAATTAAGCATTTCTCAGAATGAGGTCTTTGCACAGCTATGCAGCCGACATCTGTTCACACCCTTATGACCCCATTCGCTATCCTGATATAAGCCTACAGTATATTGCTCTTGGTTGGACATATTACCAAACAAATCAGGCCAAAGGACAGGAATCATTCTTTGTATTATAGGCCTCAATTAAACTGCGTTGTCTCAAGACACTTTTACATACGTATAGAGCAGAGACCCGCTATATTCCCATCTGAGCGAGCATTTGGCCACAGTGCCAAGGAAAATCTCCCCTTTTAATAAGAAGAAGCCTTGAGCAGAACCAGGCTCTAGGTTGGGAGGCCATCTGCCTTGATCATGTCAGAGGATGGAAGAGGGAGGTAGAGACAAAGGCTGTTGCGAGACATAACACAACTGGGAAAGAGTTACTGTTACTTACTTTATCTCACCCGTAATGATTTTTACCCCTCAAATGCATTGTGTAATTTACCTAACAAACAACAGTCCAAACAGTAAATGTGCTCTAAATAAGAAGAAAAACAGGTTGCGAATCAACAATGGGTTTTCTCAGTGGAGTGCTAGACCCAAAATCCAGTATACAGTACATATCAAAGTAGGAATTTTAAATAAATCCCAAAAAGGTAGCACATCCAACATTTCAAATCAATGGAGGACAAAGTACTTCTGTCCACTTTTCTATTGGCATACCAATAAACAAAATGTAAATGTGCTCTCTAAATAAAATTGTGGCTATTTGAAATATTCAGAAGTAGATAATGAGGTACAGTCAGGTTTGGTCTGATTTCCCCTTTCAAATGTGAAGAGCCTGATTAAATTTGATATCACTGTTTGTATGTTTTTGTTTTCCTCAGGTGACAGCCACCTGACCGGTGCAGGTCTGGATATGATTGGTTATCTCCCCCTCCTATCAGAGGATGTTCTCTGGTCAATGAAAGGTCTACCCAATGAAGTATTCCCTTCTGACCATCTTAGTCTTCTGGCTAAATTCCAGATGGAGTTACTCCCTGCTTAACGGAAAAGACTGTGTGTGGACTGGGAGGTCTCAATACACTGAAGTCAGAAGATATGCATAATTATGTTTGTTTGATGCTGGCCTTGCCCTGGACACTGTTTAGGTATAGTTATATTTGCTAGTTTCTTTGGACTCATAAGAAGTACAGTTTTTAAATGGTTTAGTTTACTATTTTAGTTAAAAAGTGCCCAGAAAAAAAGTGCATGGTAAAATTTTGGTTGAAGATTTTTAGATTAATTCTCCGTCCTGCTCCTTGAAAAATGGAGAATAAATATTTTTCAGTTAAAGTGTGATTGCTTTGTTTTCCCACAATTTCTCCTTCAAAGATAAAGCATGCATGTCAGGTTCTTCTTGTTCCACGGAACAGTGCACTAAATGACCTGGTGACCTGAACATTGACCCATGTCAATGTCAGTTACTGGAAAGTCGGAGGTCAAGAAATTCCACAGAAAAGGGAGTCAGAATCTCAGGTTGAGTCATCATATTGTCTCCGCCAGGATGACAGGCATGGCAAAGACTACTACTTGATTGCAGCGAAACTGTTCGGGTTGGTCTTAATGGGTTAATGGGCAATATAGTAGTTTTTAGGCTAATTTTAACAGACATGGGTGAATTACCTCAGGGTAATCCTAATCAAAAACTAAAATCCTACCCTGGGTTGGCAAAAGTAGTTCTGTATGGAGTTTGCTTGTTCTCCCCTAGGGTAGGTACCTTCAAAACATGCAGTACTCCAGGTCTGAGGGGAAAGGCAGCTCTATCTGGTGTGGTTGGAGGCTTATGTGGTAAAAGCTTAGGTTGTGTGTATATATATACAACTCAACCCACTATTGCTATCTATAAGCAGATGTATGCGTAGGTATCGAAGCCTATAAATAGCGTGCATCTCTTGGAGGGGGGGCAAATGCACTGTCCTCCATTGCACTCGTCATCTATGCCACACATGACCTAGAAAGAGATAGAAATATTGCTGTCATTCACTTGTTAATCCTGACACCTACCACCAACAAATCACACATTTTGTGTTTAGAACCTTTGTCCTACTAATTTGAAATGTCTTACCCTGCCAGACCCCTTTTGGCTCTGCCTGTCCCTGGTCCTTTTGGCCCTTCGTCAGTCAAAGAAAAGAGTGATGAGTACATGATCAACAAGTTACAATTAACAGTTTCTAGCGGGAAACATGAAGCCTTGGAGACCTCAGTTATTATCATCATCTCTTACATTGCAGACAGTGAGCAGAGCCACACAGAAGCAAGAGGGTGAAACCTCTGATCTTCTCCATGCTGATGTAGAAAAGCTGCAGGATGAATCCTCCAAGTCTAACTGTAGCGTAAAGTTCTGCCCAGTGTTGTAAATGATCTTAAGTTTATTCAGCCAGGCAAATCAGAGATGTTAACTCCGGAGGATCCTAGGCTATTAGCTACCGGTCCTCAGGCTCATCATACATTTATAGCATCCAACTTGCAACATCATGTAATCGTCAGCCTTGATTACAAATACTGTACATATTTTGAGAACATCATCCTCCTTACACACTTTCCTAATGATCACTTGTTGCAATAGTACCATGGTTACATAATCATCATGAACATCAGTTTATCATAAAGCTGATAGTCCAACTGAGGTTACAGAAGCAGTGCACACCAGTCGTCGTCATAGCCTTTATTTATACTGGGAGTACAATTGAGGGGCACGGCCTCATGTACATGAAGGCGTGTGTGTGTGCGCGCGTGTCCGTGCGTGCGTTATGTGATGAGATCTCAGCTCAGGAGATGGTATAAACCATTAAGAAGACCAGCGGCTGATTCTACAAATGCCTTCTACTGTATATCAGTAGTTCTCAAATGTCCATGCATAGGACCCCCCAAAATAGTATGGATTTGGCTGCGGACCCCCCCATGTGAAAATGTTTTGTACCACGGACCCCCAGAAGAGAAGATTTGTGTAAAAGAAATCCATCAAATGTACATTTATTTAAAAAATGTCAAACATATTTTCAAGATTTTTAATGCACTGTGAGCTTGTATATCTGCTATTTTTTAGAACCACTATGGTATCAGATAATTTATTTTAATACTACTATCAGACTTCCCGATTACGATTGGCTGTGTGAGCCTCCTTACTGGCACTACCCCTCCCACCTCACTGCACTGCAGGTTGACAGGAAGGTGTGTGTGTGTGTGTGTGCGTGTGTGTGTGTGTGTATATATGTGCGTGTACGGTACAGTAGCCATGAATTAATAATTCATTTCAGTTCATGCATGATGGGGCTCAGGCAAGGATCACTGTGAGAACAATACAGAGTACAGTATAATGCGGGCAAAACAGATTCATCCTCAGTGAGGATTTAATTTCACTGGGAGTGAACCTAGACGTGGTATTTTTGTTGTGGGTAGTTAAGCATGCATTAACATTTCCTCTTCATTTCATAGCTGATGATATAATTAAAATATAAACACAGATGTTAGAATCAAGCTATATAATTGTGTATAGCTTTATCCCCTCAGTGGTGCCAAAGTCATGCACGTACTGTATAAAATTCAGGTCAGTAGGTTTTCAAAATAGGTCAGTAGACTGTCTCTTTAGCCTATACTAGTGTTTCTAGTATTACACAGCCAATACAATACAAAGCAATGAAACCTGCTCTCTCCTCTAACAAAAATGTTCATGAACCCTAGCATCCCTATTCTGGGGTGAACGTTCAGTGAGAATCGCTGATCTACAAGCTCATAACGCTTTGTATAGCAATGCGTTGTCAGCTTGTAGAACAACTCATTTGAGGGAAAAAAGGACCACAAGTGAGTGGGGTCATTTAAGTGTTAAGTAACCTTTTTCAGATTCACTGCACATATTCGGGCTAGGTTTCTCAAACGACCAAAGGTAGCATATATATATATTTTTTTTTTGTTGAAAGTGACATCAGCCTGGTAAATATATTCATTTTGATGCAGTTAATCCTGCCAATCCTCCTATTTTATTAAGTACCACTGCAGCAAGTCCTGACATACCAACAAAACCGAGTGATATGTGCAAGAAGACGAGGCTCACCTTTGGTGTAACACAGATTTGATAGTATTTTCTAATTTATACTCCATTCAGTGATATTGTTAGATGACGTTTCTTACACAATTGATTTTAAGACCATACATTGCAATCTGCCTCTCTGACTTCAATGTTCAATGTTTTACTTTTGATTCGTGGCAGCACACACTGCTGGTGTCCTTTTATAGTGTTGTTGGAGCTAAGGTTACTTTGTATACACATAGCAATGTTTGGAGATGGTCCTGATCCACTACTCTGTTTTCTGTGAGCCAGCAGCTGTCTCAGGTCAGTGCACGTTGGGCTCAGTCTTAATACTTGGGTGGCAAGTAGACTGGCACTGTGCCCTGGCTGTTGCCAGAACATTTAATTACACAACTTCTATTGATTTTTACATCATGCCGTTTTCTAGGATTCTTAGGATAAAAGAGCTCATACTGTAGCAGTCACGTGAAATACAAAATATATGAAGATCATACAATATAATGTAGCAGATACACTTTATTGCCAGATAGTGGTTTTATTGTGATGCTATAAATGCATAATACTGTAGTTTGGTGCAAGACAGCTTCATAACATTGAAAGGAAACCACATCTATTTGACAGTGAAAATGTTGTGATAATATATTCAGAAGAACAGCGCATGGTGAATAATACGTGGTCGACTGGTGATCAACACTGAATACAATATAAAATATCAAAGCATTGAAAAATACAAAATGCTGTAAACAAAATTCTTTGAACTTTGACTTAAAAGGAAGGTTAAGGCTACAGAAAAGTGAATAGTTGTTGCTACAAATAAAAGTACAAAACAAGGTTATATTATATAAAAAACTGACTTTAAAGTAAGCCCTATATGGCTTAGGGACTTTACCAATCAATGCAGTCACTAGCTCCACTGTCAACTATGAAAAGCATCCGGCTTCTTATAAAACTCTTCTCATGCTCATAAAATATACTTGCGTATATTGTACATTGCCCTGTTAAATGCATGCTAACCATGTGTGTATATACACTACTTGGTGAGCATCAGCCTGACTTTCAAAAGGTTGCTCCACACTGCCATGAGGCTGACCAGCGTGCTAGTTTTCTCCACTCCGATGTCGTTTTTCAGTACCCTGGTCCCTGACACACTTATGCCTGTTGCGTTTCTTCTTGCCACGAGTTGGGTCCCACAGGAGAACTTGATGGGCCCTGAGCTGCACCCCAGCTGCATTCTGCGTGCTGCTATCTTGTCACCAACCCTTGGGAGCTCACCACAAAGGACGGTTCTATTCACATATTCTACCCAGGAGATACCAAGCGCAATATACAAGTGTACCAGTCAACAAGGGACTTCTTAAGGGTGGGGATGGGGGTCCATGACTCGCAGCCATAGAGCAGGAGCTCCATGGTGGCATGAAAAAAGGAGACTCTGGTCATGGCGGAGCCCCAGACATTCAGGTCATTGAGAACCCGGCTTTGACCTTCCATATTTCGATGTCCTGCTCAGATCCAGTCCTGCTCCTCCAGTTTCCAGTGTTTTCGGGGGTGCATACTTACAGTAGGTGTATTGTCTGTGACAATCTCTGTCTTCTTGACATTCAGCCTCCACTTGGAGGAGCAGTTCTTGCACCTGTTCCAGAGGAGAGCAGTGCAATGGTAAATCTGAGCTCTGCCTCTCACACCAGTATGGGTCACCGTAGTGTGATGACAAGTACAACAATGGTGAACAGGAAGGCGTATGTGTATGATATAACAAAAAGGTTTCATACATATTTCATGGCTATTTGAGCGAGAAGAGCTTGTACTGTATTTATGTGGGCATTGGATATAAATTGGACATGAAACTTGTACAACTGAAGAACATTTTCGCCTCGTCTTGGAAAGATTGTATAAGGCACAAGGGTTGTGGTTTGTCAACTAGTCACTACAAAAAGCAGTTACTGTCCAGCAGAGGTCAAAATAAAAAAAATGCATTACCTACATTACAAATGTGACAAACTGCACACAAGCCTCCATATAGATGTGTTTTGGGGAAAGTACTGAAGCCCTATTCAAAAGTTCAAAAATAGCTGATTTTCCATGTCGTCTTGTCTTGTATAGCTTTGGAGATTAACCAAATTATATTTATATTAAAATTCTTCAGAATTGTTTAAAAATGTGTATAAATGAGTAGATTCCTAAATATGTGTTTTTCTCCATTTTAGAATTTTGGAATATTGGCAGGACCAATCACTAACCAAACTAGCCAGTAGCCACAAGGAATCTGAATGACCACTTTGACATAAGGTCTTCATGTGCTAGCCTGCGTCATGGGAAGTGGTGAAACTGAATTAGGCCTGAATGTCATGGTGAATCAGAAGCCATACAAAAATTAAAACAGGTTTTAGGTAGCATTCTTAAGTCTCATGAAATCCTCTTCACACTCGAATTTGGTATCCATTCATGTCTGAGGGCGGTTTCTGATCCAAAGCTTTCTTTTCTCCGGATGGCCTATAACAAACATACATAAGCAAGTATGAGACACACTGTTTAATTAATACTAGAATGAAATTGTGAATAATGTCAGGACACATCACACTAGGATATACAATACGGTATATTCCTAAATCCTAGATTTCTTCCCTTGAACATAAACACTTGTCACTAGGTACAGTAGCAACTGTATATTCTGTCAAAAATGAGATGATGTAGATCCCACATGTGTCCTACCGTCTCTCTATGCGACTGATCCTGCGCATGGGGCTTCCTTGCCCCCGAAGGGGGGAACCCATGCTGTTCCTTCTGTCTTTGGTGGGAGAGGGAGGAGCAGGCTTTCCGATCTTCAAAAAAAATAGACATACAGTAGGTTCACATTAACTTCTCAGTGGAAAATCTTTGGCTGAATTCACATTTGTGATATAAATACACACAGGTATTTAATCAGGAACTAAAACAAAACAAAAACAAGACCCTAATCTAGGTTTCAACTATTTAAATGCATCACAAAGGTGAGTTAGTTTAACTATGGATATAGGGGAAACAATGTTAAGCAGATGGTCAAATCCTTCACTGTGTCAGTGGAAAGTGGCAAGGCGTCTCTATAAACTGTCGCCCATTGAAGGATGGAGCCAGCCATGCATAAAGCAGAGCAGAGCCATTGCATTAGTTTTATTGCACACAGTGCTCAGCATCATGGCTGCTTTCATTACTGTGAGAGACGATAGACGATGAGAGATCATCAGAGGAGAAAGATAGTTCTGCAAACGGGGTCATGTTGCCATGCATGATGGCACAGCGGTTCAGAAGAAGTCAAACGTCTTAAGAACTGAATAAAAACAAAAAGATATATAATTATGAGGTTTGTTCAATAGACTAATCGCTCTGAAACAGTTCAGCACAGTATGGATACTGGATAAGCACTCCTAGTGTTGTATATTGTTGTATACTGTATTTTGTTTGCCAATATTATTGTGGGTGTTGCATTGATTTGTCTTTCTATCATGTTGTATCTATTCTACAGTACTTTCTTTCTTGCCCTTTAATCTGTATCTTGACTGCTGTGCTGTCTTTGGCAACTGAATTTCCATTGCGGGATCAATAAAGGTCTTATATTAAAAAGGAACTTTGCATCTGCTGAGGACATATCGTATTTTACAAACACCATCCTCCCTCCCATGATTCATATAAAATGGGGGTCAGATGCATGCTGTTTCAATTTCATGCTGTTAAAAGCTTTTGCAGTTTGTGCTGTTTTCAGCCTGCACAGACTGGGACTTTGATTCTAAGTGAATACTTCTAGTACCTCAGGCCCTAGATGGTAATATACTGTACCTTAAGTCTCATGTCTCGCGTATGTCGCTCCAGGTCTCTCCTGAGTTCCTCCTTGGACAGTTTATCTACATCCAGAATGGAGTGTTTCCACTCTATCTGCTCGACGCTGTGAAGGTCGTGGGATACATACTGTCCAATCTTCACCTTGCGCAGGGTATGCCAGTAGCCCCTGTAGGCACCCTCAAATTCATGCACCAGGTCTGCCAGCGTTCGGAACTCAAGGGGCTTGAACATGAGGTCCTCCCTCCGGCTGATGCCCAGTGCCCCGAAGCGACCCCCACTGTGCACCCCTAGCACAATGTGGTTGAAGTGGTTCCCTGAGAACTGAGTCTTAAAGCTGAGGGGGAAGCGCTCCACACCAGGCATGCTGTTGGTGAGGTAACTGCAACATGTTTGGTCAAGGAAATTACTCTTTCAGCCGTGATGTGTTGAATTTTTGATTTTGTTGCGTGGGTTTCAAACAGGAGCCGAGTGCACTCACCCAGGCGTGATCCTCGTTTAAATCAAAAGTGTTTCAAAAAATTATGTTTGAGCAACAATTATGTGTTTTGGGAGTACTGAGCAAAGAACAAGCACTTGTTATGTTTGCAACACTGTTGACACGAATCGACTTGAATCACTGAATGTGTGGTTGGCCATCATGCCAGTATTGTTGACATACAGATATGGATCTTTTCACATGATGTGATGAGCAACCCACGAGGCTGTGATGTTATCACGGATTACACTGGATGATTTTCTTGAGAGCAGTTTGGAAGTCCAATACAGAGTGGCTACATAAAACACATTTCTCACCCCATTTTTGCCATTTCTGCAGGAATTCTGACAACATTTTGACAAAGATTTCAAGATGATAACAAGCAATGATGATGACAAGTTACAAATTGTAACCTTCTCAGCATATTAAGTGTCATAGACAATATGTAATGCACGTGAAAAGATACATTCCAAGGACCACTGCCTCCAGACACTTGATTGGTAGAGCTTCTCGGGTCATCTCCTTAGCAATGTCCATCAACCTGAACAGAAACATTGTATTAGATTAATTGTATTAGATTGTATTAGACAAATTATCACCCAGCATTTGTCATTGCCCTTGTTATCCAACCTTTGAGAAAGGCTTAGTCGTATGTGAGGAATAATATGCCGGCCACTGGTTGTATAATCTTGTGCAATGACAAATGAATCACTTAAATTAAAACGATCACATTTGCTAATGATTTTAATTCATACAGATGAGCAAAAATAATAATTTTCAGGCATTTTAATGGTGGTTAGTAGTGCACAGCCAGGTGGAGTCCAAGACTAAAACTGATTAACGTTTTAGTTGGTTGAACTGGTGTGCCTATTTTTTGGTGCACCACCATATAATTTAGGTGCACCCATACATACACAAATACAGACACCTGATAAATGTAAGGTGCACTGTTTCGACCAATTGGATTTTTTTGTTGCCATGTGTGCGCCCAAAATGGGCTTTAAAGTTAAATGTTTTCCACAAACCTCTAAAGAGTCCATATTAGATGACCTGCGGTCATTGAAAAATGCACCCTGAGCCTCATGCTGGCAAGACATGTCCTGTTAAGCATAAGCACTAGTTGGTGGTTTGGTTTCAAATGCCCTGAGGGTAACTAGAAATATTGCTCATCCACATACACATATACTGTTGCTTCTCAACATCTGTCATCACTGGACATCACTAGCACAAACCAGACCGGAGGAAATCATCCTGATTGATTTGATGTCCTATGTCTGCCACAACCCTTGGGAATTGTGTTTGACATTTACAAAACTCCTACTGTACTGTTCCAAGGCCATCCGGCCACAAACATCACAAGCTAAGAATAACCAATGACAGTCAGTCAAAGATGTAAAAACAATGGTTTCTTACGCAGTAAGAGGCCGGCTCTTCTTGATTTCAAAAAATTGTGTCCCAGTGTGATTGTACCTGTAGGAAAATGTTAAGTTCATAACATAATAATCACATGACCAAGTTAATAGGCAATAAAAGTGGTTTAGAGTTATTTGGTAGAACACGCAGCAACATTACTTTGGGGAGGAAAGACAATGTTTGTGATATTCATATATTGTGACTTAATTATGAATGAGTTCCTGTGACTTTTCTTTTTATAGCATATACACATGCGAGTGACCCACTTTGTGACGTCCGCCCTATATATACCATGCTTCTCGCCCTCAGGGCGTAAAAGGAAGGGATAGAGTAGTATTTTCTGCTACGCTATTTTGTTCAATTACTGCTATGTGGTAAAATGTCCTTTTGTTTAAGATCAGTTATGTATTATGTATTACCAAGCATGTACAATCATACAGTATAAAAGAAAAGCTGTCTTAGCTAATAGCAAAGTGCTAAATAATTTACTTTCAGATATCTAAGATATCTATATAGGAAAACTATGAATATAATTTGTGTTAGTATTGATTGATTTAAGTGCTTATTTCCATTGTGGTTCTTTCAGTGGAGGAATTACCACGTTTTATGGAGTTAATATAGTATAGTATTGTAACTTTATTTTTCCTATTGGGAATTTTGCAGTGAACCACATTTGAGGTATAAAACTGTTAGAACAATACAAAATGAAATAGGCAAAAAATAACAAAACATCCAATAACATACGGTACATCGTAGAGGCTGTTTCATGGAAATGGCATAGCAGTATTACATACCAGCTGGAATTTCATTGAGTTTGTTTCGTTTATACAGTAACTAGGGGGATGAAGGACTGTTTAGTTCTGTTTTTCTTATAGACTGTAGGTCTGGAGCCTACGGCCAGTGGGAAGTGAAACTAATTCTGCAAATGCTGTGACAAATTCCAGAGAGTGCTTTGTCTACAGCCCTTGTCTTGTAGATATTGTACATATTATTTTACTAGGTCTTAACTCCACAATACTGACTGTGTAATCAAGCTGATTTAGAAATATAACAGAAATACATCCTCTCGCTCTCTGCACTTTGATGGGATAAAATATGAAATATCCTGACAGAAATTGTGATAATTTGTCTCATTTACAGTGGAAGCAGCAGCGTGTAACATGCATATTAACCACTTAAGCTCTATATATTTTGTCATATGAAAATCAGCTTTTTGATTTTTCTTTAACAATTTGTTTTACCCTCCACTTTTCATATACTGTCTAGCAGTGTAACTTATTGTAATGTAATGACTCGTTCTGACTGAAATCATGCCCTGTTTTTTCTTCTTTTTTTGTCTTTGTTTACGCTCTCTTCTTTTTCTTTTTTAATTCCTTTATGTCTGTCTTTATTTGAAAGAATATATAAAAATATATAAAAATATTATACATACATACATACATATATATATTTTTTAAGCTTCACTCCCAGCTTTTTGAAGCTGACCAGTGACCACTACTTGGCTATGCGGACGATGAAAGGATACTGCAAATCCCTGATGTATTTCTGTATGGCTTCCAGGCGCTGTGGGATACTGGTGGTAGGTTGATATGTAGGCACACTCGGCATTGGAATCTGCAGAGCAGAGGACACAAACAACTGCATTAACATTATACAATCCCTATATTCACTACAGCATGAGAATGTCCTCTTGTTCAGTCTACAGGCTCCATTCTCTTCTGTGTAATTAATGACAAGAATCGTAATTCCTCTGTGGAAACTCTCTCCCATGAGTTGCAGTCACTGAATCTATGATACGATTCCTTGTCTGGCGCCGGCAGGCATAGACATTACTGCACTATGACTAATGACACATAGTATGAACGAGCATGTTGGCTGATACATGTGGTCTAAAAAGCTGCAGATTTGCACGTCATTGCATCTTTTGTTTCCGAGACAGAGCAGACAGCAGAGCAAATAAACTTAATAAAAAAATTGAATCAGGTACACTGCCTTTTGCACATATTGTGACATGCAGATGGCTCTTAGTCTGTATGGCAATTGTGTGCCAATGACTTGACTAAATTCAACTATGACCCAAAACACTATGGTGTGACTCAGAACACTGTGGCGTTAATGTCTTCTGCAAGTGTGAAGTGTAGTTTCTGAGACATTTACCAGGTGCTGATTAATCCTGAAGCAGATTTAATACTGTGATTTGATATCTGTCAATCAATAGACTCTTTTCATAGCAGTCATTTTGATAGGTAAAATCAGCTAATAGTGGGTGGAATAGTGTGTCAGCATGGATGGATGTCTGTAGTCAACTTCATGCTGGCAAACAGAAACACAGAGATGACACGTGCACAAGCGTGCACGCACACGCACACACACACACACACACACACACACACACACACACACAAACATCTGAGATGTGACAAATGTCCATACTTAAAGATAGTTCATGTAGTGCTCTTTTGTCACATGCACTGCACAGTTGCACATAAGTCCACAAAATGTGCTTTCACTCCACAAGAGTATTTTATAGGTTATATTCAGGCTATTGACAGTTTTTATTTGTATTAATTGGCCTACATTTATCAGTCAGATGGATGCAACATAATTGGTTCTGTGCACTTGACTTGTCCTTATAGGTGACCAACAATAAACTTAACTTTTAATCTAAAACTTGGGACATTGTTACATACTCAAGGGGGCAATGCCTCACCTTAGGTAGATCAGTGGCACCACGGATCCCTTTGGCCAAAGCCTCACTGTGGGGGTGAATTCTGACCACATGGCGCCACATCCTCTCCCAAGTCTCTTCATCCACCGGTAGGCCTCCTCTGTTCACAAAGAAGGGCACCTCTCCATCCCTCAAGTCGTCCTCGCCCTCATCCTCCTGTTCGTCATCTCTCTCCTCCACCGAGTCTACCGTGGTCCTCAGCATCTCTCTGCCACACCGGATGCCAACAGGAGTCCTGGCACAGAAATGCCTCCTGCAGGTGCTTTGTGTCCTTTCACTGTTAATCTGATTGAAGGTTTACAGCTAAAACGACTCCCACCACGACATATGACCAACTCATCACCTCCAGGAGGTTATCCAAAGGATTATTATTTATACAAATTGGTTGGATTCTTTCATGAACAAGGCTACGATTTTTGTAGTGAATCGACGGGACGTTTCAGCTGAAAACGTTCTTTCAACATGTAATGTTGATTAGGTGATTAGGCACAATCTTGCAGAACGTCGCATGGCACTTAACTATTATATGTTTCATCCTATTCAAGTTGTAACAGATAATCTAAGAAGACACTAAGGCGATTTAAGATAAACGCGTGGAATGGTACACGGATAGCTACAGCCTATTGTTCTAAAACATAACGCGAAAATATCCTCCCGCGTGAACCTGTATCAAAGTATCAAAACACAACAGGAAAAAAAATGTTTATAGTCTAATAACGACTCTAAAAGAGGATTACAAATCACCTGTACCGTTATAATCCCAGAGGTCATTCAGGCTATACATCCAGCAGTCCGATCAAGTTGGATGTAATCACTTTTCTTTTTAAAGACTATTATTCATTTATGCTCCTTTATTTCCAAATCCTATCCTTCTAGGACAGCTAGCCATTGTTCATCTTAACGTAGACCGGTTCCTTCAGTCCGAACTGGATACTGGGTTGAGCCCAGGTCCGGTCCAACCAAAGACACTCCCAGAGCTCAGCTGTAACGTTTGGACTGCGCATGCTCTTTGAGCGGATTTATGCTCCGTCGTACGACGGTGGCGCTTGCCAAAGACAAGATCTTTTGGCAAGCAGCTATGCAGATTCCCAGACAGACCGACCACAGGAAGAAGAAAATCGTGGTGTGTGTGCGCATAGGCCTATATATATTATAGTTCAGTAAATATATCTATATTAGCTCTATATTGTGATTGTAATCATTACTAGTTTGATCAGTAACAGGGATCTTCCCTCTCCAACCCTTTATATAAAAAGAAATGCATTAGGTTGGGATACCATCATACCAATGTTATCCAATCAGGAGAGAACAGAGAACCCATACAAGATATGTTAAGTAAAATGTAAGTGACGACACAAAGAAATGAGCAGACAAATTTGAAACTGTAACACTATACATTTAAGTGATATATACTCTCTCCTAGTTGGGTGAAATTGGCAACCCCCCTGAAATGTATTTTCTGTTTATTGAGGAGATGGATTGGAGACAGACACATACTGAACAAGCAATTACTAAGTGAATACACAGCTTGCCTTCTAAATCAGTAGTTCGTACACTTTCAAGATTTATCAATGTTCAAAAATAGATGTACATGTACAAGCACGCCGGCACCAAGAGACGCAATGTAAACTTGTATATCTGCTATTTTTGAATAGCCAACTAAAATCATTGTTGCATGTACAGTAATTTAAATATGGCTGATGGTATATGGAACAATTTACCAAGACAACCTGCACGGCAATATTTTATTCAGTTTTCAAAGTGGGGAATGTATTAATTTGCAAATACAAAATGACAAATGTATTTTTATTTTTTTTAAAGAAAACTTAAAGCAATTTGCAATTGTATTACATCCGCCATAAGCAGCTGGTAAAATGTACGGATATTTTATAATACAAAAAAAACAAAAAAAAAAACAAACAGACAACTTCAATGGATGTTACATTCTTGGAGCACCGTAGTCATCAGGCATCCTTTCAATATTATATCTGTAACAGAAAAACAAAACAATCAGTGGTAAACGCATGAATATATTCTGAATTCTTAAATACAGAGCCATTTTGTATAAATCTAACAAAAAACACTTAACAGTGTTTCCATTTTGGGTCATTATCCCATTCTGGGCGGGAACCCCTTTTGGTGTTTTAAGCATTATGTTATAATTTAGCCATTGAAAAATAGCAGATCTACAAGCTCATAGCGCGCCACCAAGTGGCGCACTACGAGCTTGTAGGTCTGCTATTTTTGAAAAATCGTGAAAATATTTCAGAAAACTGGAGGATTTTTATGTACTTTGATGTCGTACATAAAAGTGTAAACTGTAATATAGGGCTCTAGTGGTTAATAATCTTTACTAGACCGGTGCCCGGCTGTAGAGCACAGAGTCGGTAACAATGGAAGTTGGAACCCGGCTATGCAATACCCGTGTCAGAGTACCCGTTCCACCCATCTGTCTGTATCGCTTTTATGCCCATATGGAGATTTCTGTATCTTTCTCTCTGTGTCCCTTTAATCAGGCATGACCAAATATGGCGTGTTGTGATGTCAAAACAGGTCAGCTCCATATGTGTATATGGACCCTGGGCAGGGGCCTTGTCCAGAGCCCGCGCAGAGGCCTTTTGTGGCGGTTCTGGTTCTGGACAACCGTGGGTCCGACCAACTCGACACCGGGCACTGCACTCCCTGTGGGGGTATGGAACGCGTGTGTCGAATTTGAAGTCGGTGGGGCGAACGGTTCTCGAGTTGCGTGGATTACAGACGTACACACAGACATGCAGAGACATTTGCATTTATAGATATATGTTCAGTAGTGAAAACTTGATTGTATGTACCTGTGGCTGGAGATGTACATGATGGGGACTCCAGGAATCTTCCTGACTCTTCGTTTTAGGTCTCGATCCACAGTGGCCAGGATGTAACACTTGTGCTGTGGAAGAGTTTTTAAACTATTAATGTTCATGCTTCAGTGACAAAATGTACTAGCGGATTCGGATGCCATCAATGCATTGAAAGGGGCAAAATTGATATTTCTCCTAAATGAACTGGTAGCATGCATCTCCAGACATTTTACACAAAACGATCTGCACATATCGTGGACTAGCAGATGGTAACTGATTCCCCACGCTTGAAGCCATGAAATCTGTACATTTGCCACAGTCGTTTTTCTAGTAAAAAGTAGAAGTTTCTGTTAACACGAGTAATAACGTACTATTATTTTTAACATGTTAGTAGCTGTTATGCAATGGTCTCGCATTGACAATCATTGTGCCACCAGTCACATGGCCCAAGATTTCTCTCACTGCCAGAACTTCTGAGTATATATTGCCATGCACCCTGTATGACACAAGACGCTTTTTGGTTTGTTTTTCTTTTCCTTACGGAGTGTGTAGATAGACATGTGTGTTGTAGATAGACAAGAAAGCAAGGGCACAGAAAGGAGCGAGAACAGAAGCTAGTCAGACTCGAGAGATTTGTGTCTCGACTCCTCACGACCAGTGTTGTTTTTGTCAGGCATTTTTTAGATTTAGTCAGTCTTAGTCTTTTGGACGAAATGCTTATTAGATTTAGTCACTCTTAGTCATTTGGACAAAATGCTTAATTAGTCTTAGTCACATTTTGTCATTTCTATCCTTGGTAGTTGTAGTCTAGTTTTAGTCGACGAAAACTCCTAAGGGTTTTAGTCAGTTTTAGTCAACGAAAACTTAAAAGGTTTTATTGTATTTAATTTTTGACCGTCCGTATTACAATCATATCTTAAAATATATATTTTATGATGGCTGTATTTTATGACTGAACAGTAGGCCATTGGTTCCCAAAGTGGGGTCCGGGGATCCCCAGGGGTCCCCAGCTAAATTATAGTTTGTAACCAAATGGACCCTTATGGGTCTGTAACTCAGAGAGTGTACAAATGGAACCATTTCCATTTGGTTCCATTTGTACACTCGGAGTTATTGATTTTACAATATACAATGGGGTCTCAGAGATAAAATGCCATTAAATGGGGGTCCATAGCCTAATTCATGTCAAACTGGGGGTCCTTGAAATTCAATGGGTTGGGAATCACTGCTAGAACCGAAAATATCTTCCCTGGCATATATTTTCAAATGGGGGTCCACGGGGCTGATGAGTGTCAATTTGGGGGTCCCTGACATGAAAAGGTTTGGGAACCACTGCAGTAGGCTATTATCATAAAGTATATCTCAGTTTGAAGATTCAAATTATGGATAATAATAATAATACAACTAGCCTATGCATCATTCATTAGTAATGAAAAATAAAAATGCCTCATCATTATTATACTCAAGGGAAAAGAATGCACCCTATGGCATGCACTCACACACACATGCATCAGAGCACTTGCAGGGAAGAGAGGGGAGGGGCCAGGGCTTAGAATGTGTCAACAGAAAAAAGAAAGAAAAAAAAGTTTAGTTTACAATACAAAATTTAATCTCTGCATAAAGATTTAATTAGTGCACACACCACACACACACAACTTTGTTAGTCAAACCACTAAAATGTTCGTCTAGTCTCGACCACGAAAACTCACACACGTCTTCGTCATATTTTAGTCAACCAATTGAGCTGTTTAGCTCGTCAGCGTCAGTCTCGTCCTGAAACTTTTTTGTTTATTCCGTCATCATGCCTGACGAAAACACTGCTCACAAGAAGCATACTGTGGTTGGTAACTGGCTGCACAACCAGGCACTCCAAGCTGTGCCTTTTTAACAAAGACACTTGCATGGATAAAAGTGTGTAGAACCTTTTCATTTTGTACCGTTACTCCATTCACAATGCATCTGTAAAGTAAAATATATTACCTGTGACACTCTTTGGACTAAACAGTCATCAGCATATGTTCCTTTGTGTGTGCATGGCAGGCGCTCAAACCGAGGATCCTTGGAAATCCTGTAATAACAAATAAATTGATAGCATGGCCCCATCATCTAGGTACAATCCTAAAAATGTTAATGTGGAAAGTCCACACATTAGGTTAACTCAACCAATATATACCTGAGTGCAACTCTGTACTTCATTCCCAGCTTTTCAATCTCAGCCATAACACAGTCTGTGATGCATGGAATACCTTGATGGGAAATAATGCCATATTGTATCAAATCATTAAGTTAATCACTTTCAACTTAGCGTCCCTATTTTGGGCATGTTGAAGGCGAAAACCTATGTTTAGCATAGTATTCCTCTATACATACTCTGTGTTTCAGAGGTGGATTGTGGAGCGTAACACTTTGCATATACCAATAACCTAATCAGTGGTTGGCATAAACTTTCTAGGAAGATAAAGGCAGTAGTTTCCATTATCTTGGGATCCCTACCAATGCTGTAATTTGTAGGCAATTTTACAAACTATCCACACTCCACAACCCTCCTGACAGACACATACAGAGTAGACGGAAATGGTATCACTTACAAAGCTCTGGTTAATCTTCTGCATTCTATTCCCCAAACAACTGGCAAGTACTCACATTTGGCATACAGGCAATCCATCATAGACTGCACAATGTCTAATTTGGCCTTGATGGAGAAGTTGATGAAATTTGTATCAACCAGAACGTGGTACGGTGGACCAAGCTGAGTGTTGTACTGGAAGAAGAGACATGAGGGATACTTTGGCCTGCATGGAGAGTAGACAAAAATCAGTGAAGGCCATTGACCACACTTCATTACCTGAATCATGTTCTGCTCTGCTCAACGTACGTACACTTCAACCTGCTTGAGCTCTGAGGGATCCTTTTTCCTCTTTTCTTTTGCCTTGGCACGGTCCTTCTCTTTTCTAGAAAAAGAAAGGGGTGTTCATAGTTTTGTGGGCCACACATTTTCGTTGCATACATCTATATTATATCTATAATTCATGAGCACTATAGAGCGTTGCAGTCCCGCCCCCTTTCATGACGACGCCAGGCCCAGGAAATTTTCCCATAGACATTTCAAAAAGTATTTATTTAAAGACCTTTTAAGCGTCGTACGAAGCCAACTCGAGTCGTGACAAATCATGACAACAAACACAATATTTTGGACCAAACAAATAATTACAAAGAAGAAAAACAACAAAAATGTTGTAACCTGCCTTTGTTTGGCCCAAAACATTGTGTTTATTGTCATGATTTGTCACGACAAGAGTTGGCTTTGTCCGCGGTGTAAACGTCTTCAAATAAATACTTTCTGAAAAGTCTATGAGGAAAATGAACAGGGATTTCTTTTCCGGGTCTCTCGAGGGGGCAGGACTGCGACGCTCTATAGCCACCAGCCTACTGTAGTTAATGGTCATTGAGAATATATTGTACTTTTGAAGGTTTAATAATGGTATAAAACAGTTGCCATAACAACGATACTCACATTCTCCCGTCTTTAAGACTTATCATTCTTTTCATTGCAGCAAACTGCTTTGTCTTCCCCTTCCCCTGGAATGTACACATGCAAAAACATCAGTTAACTTCAAACTTGAATCCCTTTTGTAATAAAAAAAAAAACCTTGCATAGGATAGAAAGCAATATATCGTTCTTTCATGTTAAGTCTTGTCTAATCTAGTGACAGTCAAATTGAAAAGTAACTAAGGTCGCATTCACACCTCTACTTCGGTATACTCGATGCGAATGGGCAGACTCTACACCAACACACATACCACTTTTATCTGACTCCAGATTCCCGGTCCAGGTCTGTACTACGAGTGCAAACTCTTTATGCGACATGCAACATTGTGCAAATGTGCGATGGAACCCAATCGCCTCCATTCTCTCGCTATATATCCTGACCTGTACACTGCATTGTTCTTGTGTGTAACCTTCAGCATATTCGATATAGGCATATGAACGTCTGGTCATATTGCAATAAGTGCTTCCATCTCTTCATTAGACCATGTTTGTCCACGGGACATAGTTACGCGTCGCTGCGTAATAATGCCTTCTCCTTCCTTCTCGTGTGCCAAATACCAACTTCTTCATCCCACAATGACACATTCATCCCCTATATTTAATGCGATTGCATTCACACCTGTGGTCAGTGTGCTGCGCTTTGAAGCGAAGTGAAACCCACGTTTTTAGTACTAGAATGCGCTTCTTTGATGCAAATCAGGATTCGATTTCGAATGAGCCTTCACACCTGCCAAACGAAGTGCACTTTCCGACAATACGCAGCACAGGATTCATGGTTAGCCCCTTTCGGTTACCTTTTCTGTATTTTTGACGGCAGTACCCTAGGGTCCCTTGAAAGTTAATAATTAATTTAAATTAAATAAAAACGTCTGGGTTTCCAAGGCTACTCTCCAATAGACTACCACTGTCTGGTCACAGACACCTGTGGCGTCGCTTGAGTTGTTGAGACGCATAGAGTAGCAGTAGGAGACCGCGGAAACTTGTGTGAGCTGCGTTAATCTGCGTTGCCATTAACTATTTTTTTAAATCTATTTTAGAAGTTTTGGCTTCTCTGAAATTCTCTCTTCCTCACTTCCCAATGTCCCGCCTCCCGCACAGCGACTGGCTAGCTGCACGTCCTAGTTACTGCTTCTGATTGGCTGACCGCGTACACATGCTGGATGTTTTTAATGCTGTTCTGTCATGGGTCTAATTAATTCTAACTCCTGTTATGGCCCAATCTTAGCTTTGGTTAATTTGAAAATAAGAAGACATGTTTCCTTTTTAAAACTGTGTCTAAAATATCTGAGCCCAGCATGAACATGCAGCTAGCCAATCGCGGTGCGGGAGGCGGGACATGGGAAGTGAGGAAGAGATTTTCAGAGAAGCCAAAACTTCAAAAATAGATTAAAAAATAAACAGCAGGCCTGTGCCGTGGCTCAGCGGTCCAGGCACCTTGGCTGGTAAGCCAGCTTTACAGCGTGTCGCGGGTTCGAGTCACGATCCCGACGAACTTTGCTGTGTGTCCTCCCCGCATCTCTCTCCCCCTTTCCTAGTATCTACCTACTGTTACCTGTCAAATAAGGCAAAAAAAGGGCAAACTAGGAAAAAGTGCCCTTCTGGGCACAGGTCTCCACCAGGAGGATGGGAGTGTGTGTGTGATGTTTGGCAAAATGTTTAGGAGCAATATAAACGTGAGTGTGTGTGTGTGTGTGACGCGGCTTGGCCTGTTGTAGCGCCACCATGAGGCTGATTTGAAAACTGTCAAGTGGCATTTCTTCCAAAGCCTAGTGGGAATATGCATGCACAGTTTCACCACAATCGGACGCTGCGTTGAGTAGTTGTGGCGATTTGTACAAAGCGGGTACAAAGCGGGCTACTCCTGAAAAGTTTAGAAGCCAATCGTAGCCAATGAGGGTGGATTATGAGAAATCAAACAAACCCGTCTTGACTATGAAGAGCGTACCGATTTGCGTGAAATTAGGATAAAATCTGAAGGGGTAATATTAGAAAATGTGTTTTACATAGGTCGGCCTCCTGGTGGCGCTATAAAGAGCAGATGTGAAAAATTCCAGGCAAAGGTTTTTCCTTGGCCTCTAGGGAGTTGGCATACAAAGTTATCCACAGATCCGTGCAGTTGGAGGTAAAAACACTTTTCGGCCAGTTATAGCGCCACCATGAGGCTGAGTTGAAAATGTTCATGTGGCATTTCTTCCTCGGCCTAGTGGGAATGTGCGTGCACAATTTAACGGAAATCACACAATGTGTTCATGATTTGCAGCATTTTGTTTGAAACTGAGCACTCCTGCGAACTTTGGAATCCAATCTTAGCCAATCAGGATGGAGTCAGAGAAATCTGAAAGACCCGTTTCGTTGAATGGCTCTAGAGAGACTGTGTACCAATTTGCGTGATGTTTGGACAAAATCTGTAGGTGTACTGTCCAAAAACTTGTTTTGCACAAAGCGGCCTCCTGGTGGTGCTATAACAGGCCGTTCTGGAAATTTTGGGGCAGAGGTTCATCGTTGGCATCCAGGGAGTGTGTGTGCAAAATTTGGCATCGACCGGGTTAACGGTGCCAGAGATTAGCTGTTCACAGACGGAAGGACGGACGGACACACACACACACACACACGGACGGACGGACTGCAAAACATACTCTCTCCCCATGCCTTCGGCCTGGTGGAGACAAAAAGCAAAACAAAAATATATATAAAAAGTAAATAAACGGAAACGCAGTTTAACGCAGCTTTGCACAAGTTTCCGCTGTCTCCTACTGCTACTCTATGTTATGTATCTTTGAAACATCTCATCAACACTCAAGCGACGCCGCAGGTGTCCGTGACCAGACCAGTGGTACAGCTGCGTCTGTTGGAGAGTGGATTAACTTTTAAGGGACCCTATGGGATACCGCCGTCCCAAATACAGAAAAGGTAACCGAGGGTCCCGAAAGGGGCTAGCATGCTGGTGTGAATGCGACCTAAGTAGTAAGTACTTAACTGTAGTCAAGTTAACTAAACCAAGTACAATTTTAGGTACTTTTACAGTACTTGAGTAGTGAGCTCATCATCTTACCCGCCCCGGAAGTAATGCGGAAACGCCTACTGAGTGATCTGATTGCTTTAAACAACATTAAACTAAATGTTTCATTCATTTTATGCATGCGCATATCCCCTATATATATATATATATATATATACACACACACACACACACACACACACACACACCACAGAAACAGCTACCAGTTACATTCCAGACATAGATTTATACAAAAGTTAATTATCTGATAAATGTACAAGCCACAGACAGTTTTCACTGAGACCACGTGAAGTTTTGTATGCAGGAAGTATACCTGTAACAGAGCATTTCTACATTGCTAATTCTTTGTTCCACCATTGTTTAAATATAATGTAACTCACACAGATCACTTAAACTAAAGCCTAGCTCACAGGAGGCGACACACTGTGAGCGATGCTAGGCTAGGCTGCTGGTATGGGCAGCGGCACACACCGAGTCACAGACCCATCCAAACGTTAAACGTCCCAAAACAACCACCAACGTTGAATAACACATAACCAACACATACAGTGACATTTACAGTACACAGATGACATATTTAGAGAGCACATTACCATGTTTTAATCCAAAACAAATGGCTCCAACCTATGTATACAGAACCTCGTGCTAGCAGCAAACAAGTAGTTGTACGGTTGTAGTAGTGCCGTCACTGCCGTGCGACAACTAATCAGTGTTGCCATGTCTTGAGAGAGAAACAAGCAACCAGGTATATGAAAACCTAACCTCGCCTCAGATGCTTTCCAATGGCTCTGATGAAAACAAGCCCCCCAAAAAGCAAGCCCTTCGCCCTTTACCAACACGTACATACATAGTTACATACGTAGGCCTTTTGAAAATAGCCGATCTGCAGAGAAGCACGCTCTACGAGTTTGTAGATTGGCTATTTGTGGAAAATGTGGAATATTTTCAAACATTTTAACAACATTTGTATGGTGGTCTCTTGGCAGAATGTTTTCAGATGGGGGTCCGCAGACAAATACAATTGAAAATGAAACACTGGTTTATATATCTATGGGTTTAAAGCCCAAAAAACTGCCAATATTTACACGCAACTTTACAGAAAAATAAGCCCCAAATAAGCAACCATGCGAGCACTGGCGCATCATAGACGCTGTCGCTGGCGTCATCAACAGGCGACACGTTACGTATGCATGTCATCACTTCCGGTGTAAAAAGCTAAAGCTTTTGTACGAAGGTAAGATGCAATACATTTAACAACATTGATGTAAATCATTTCTCGACATTCACAGGACGACGTTCTGTTGTGCACAGTAATACACACTGCATATTCAGTCGTGCACATAGTTATTATTATGTCACTGTGGCGTGCACCGCCCCTATGTTATATTATGCTGACATTGACTGTTGACAGCCATGTATGGAGCTAATTGTTAGCACAGTGCTAACACTGGCTACCGACCATTGCAGTGTAATTATAATCAGAGACTGTGATGCTAGCACCGATATCTTGTCGCCTCATAGTTCACTTCACACCAATGTCTCCGTTTTGTCGTTGATACTAAGCCAGGTTGCAGCAAAACTAGCGAGCCTCGGCTAACAACGCCGTAAGCTATTTTAAGTAAAACGGTGTGTGTGTGTGTGTGTCTAGCTACTTTTGATGTTGTCAACACCTGCACATCACCCGGCATTGTTATTTTGGAGGAAAGCTTAGGGTACACACACACACACACCTTCCTGTCAAGAGAGAAAAAGAAACACACACACACTATTTGCTTGTCTTTCATAGTCTGGCCTGTTGTGTGAGGTTTTTTGGCAGTTCATTCATGCATATTTCATTGCTATGGATTGCAGGTAATGTTATTCTCCTCTCTCACCCAACACTTCTGCCCGAGTAAAATTTAAATATTAATGCTTTCTTGGCAGATCAGTTCATTTTAGATTCCTGGACCAATTGCTGATCTTTCTCATTCACTTTGCCTATCTACTATCTAAGACATGTTTAGATTTCCTCAGTAAATCTATGACTAAAACATTTTTAAACACTTAAACCCAAGCATCCGTATTGTGCTTTTGCTCAATATAGCAGATCGACAAGCTCACGCCGTGAAGCATTCCCCACAATAATAGACGATATACTAGAATTGAGCCATGATTACCAAAATGGGATTTGAGTGGTAAATTGTTCTCCTTGTACTTTGCATTTGTTTCCCTTCCAGACAATACTGTCTTCTATGGTGGGGTCGTTGGGAGTCTCACCAAGCCGTTCTGTACGGCAACATTTCATGTGAGCACGGAGGGGTCTGATCGAAGGCTGAGAAGATGGTCTGATGGACCGCCGTTTTTTGTTGACCTTCTTATTCTGCTCAGTCTCGTGGATCCTCTTCTGGGAGGTGCGTTGGAAGAAAGGCAAAGACAGTCAAATTGAGGAATGGCTCCAAGGACAACGCCTCTCTGAATACAGGCATTTATTTGAAGGTCAGTTGATGAGACCTCTTCATTTGTGGTACTGGGGTTTGTCCTGTCAATTTCAGACCAATATGCTAGTGCTGAATTAGCCTTGCAGTGGCCAGAGCCGCCAGACGTGAATCTGCCGGTGGCATGCCTATTAGTATGGCCAAGCCGGGTTAGCTCTGATTATTGCCTGCCTGGAAGCAATTCACGAATATCTACACCTACATGCATTTTTTTTTAAAATAAATGTTATACTTTATAAGATAGCGGAATTATAATTCTTTCAACATGGACACAATTATAACAAAATAATTGGGATTATGTAATAATTGTGACAACCCTAGATGCAGATGCATATGTGTCTGTCTCCCTGAGTGATGGCTGTATGTGTGCGTCCTCCAGATGTACAGACATTGGAAGAGCTGAGCCTGAATGTTCTGAGTCGCCTAGAAGAGGTGGTGCAGGAACAGCGACGCTGGAAGGAAATCGCAGAGGCCCACATCCATCTGCTCCGAGACTTTGCCTTCCAGGAGTGGCTCTGCTCCCAGAGCTTGGAGCACTACTACCATACGTAAGTAGACCACTTGACACATTTTGTTTTAACTTTTTTCCATTTTATTTTCAATTGGGATTCCAGGGATAAAATAGTCAAGCATTTGTCTTTATGACAGTAATACTGTATTATTATTGAAAACTGTAGACTGATAATTCAGTCGTGTGCATTTTCTTCCTCTCAGTTTTAATTATTATTATATTTCTTTTAACAAAATCAAGGTTCAAGTTTATTGTCATTCATCCACATACAGGTATACGGCCGAACGAAATGTCGTTTCTCATGGACAAAGGTGCTAACAAAAAAAAACAACATAATCACAAACATCATACTTTACAGAAATATTTTGGTAGTATGATTTTTGCTCTTATGACGTTTCAACTATGATGTAAAACCTGCTGCTTAACAAGGAACTACCATGATGCTATCCTGCCATAATTTGGTTTGGTTATGGCCTCATCAAGAATATGTTGTATGTGCTTACAATTGTCCACTAGAGGGCAGCATCCCCATTGATAGCTGAATGAGCTTGCTGACATTGAGCTCTAGGCTGCAGTGTTTCAGAGGGTCACTGCAGTAAAGACTATTCCTTTCATAATACACAGGCTGCTACACAGTGGACACCCTGCAACATTGCAGATGTGGGGGATGCCCTCTAGGAGTCAGCCCTTTATAGAAATACTGCCCATTCAGTAATTTTGAGAAAAGGAAACGGAAGTTTCTAAAGGTCAGAGTTGTCTCTTCTGTGTATTACTGCTGCTGCTGCTGTAGGTAAACAGTATTAAAACAAATTACTGTATTTTAAGTAAAATCTCAAAGATCCTGGAAGGACAGTGTCACCATTTCATGACTAACTTCATGTTTTATTTCAAATTAGATTTCACACACACATATGTGTATTTTTAGGCAGAAAGCAGCAACTTTGATAATCTTAGTAAATATTCATGTGAAAGCTTATTTTCATACACGTTGAGGTCTTTGGTTAAAACAAGTCTTTTGTTAAAGCTTTATATTCTTATAGCAATCATTGATTCATTCAATCAGTAGTGTAGTGTTCAGTAACAGCATTCCCCCGTCTGACAGATTCAGAATACCACAAGCGCCATTGTCTTTATTCTACACCTGTGTTGTGCTTAAATGTTCAGCTTTTGCTAAATTGAATAGTAGGTTATGGTTGTGTTTATACTAGTCACAACCATTAAACCTTGACATTGTATTCATCATGCCAGTAGCTTACTTAGACCTGCTTACATAATCACTGTCAAGCGGCACACAGGCTTAATCGTATGTCATTTTAATAGAGGTTAGTGCAACGGGTCACACAATCTCATTCTTCTGCTTGCTGTTGACATAGCCTCTGTGTTAAACTGATAACATCAAGGTTACTAGTGTTCACAGTTAGTGAAAAACTAATGTTTGCATTGTGTGTGTTAATGTTTGTGCAGCCATGCATGCATGCCTATGGGACAGTCCATTGTATGCAGTAGACCACCGCCCAGTTAAAGCAAGCTGCCTTGCTCATGTGGAGCATTTGTCTCACAGTCAGTTATTGGGCTGTACGTTAGATAGGTCGATTTCAATGCCATTCAGATAAGTACTTGTTCTATACTTTTTCTCCTCGGTATATCCAATGCAGACTGAACACCCTGGGTTGCGTGAATTTGGATGATCTAGCCCAGTTTGACAGTCAGCTGCAGCTGTCACTGGCAGCGTGGGGCTATTACTACGAAGATTACATCAAGTTGTCCACTGGTGTTAAGGTCCTCCAGGCCTCCAGGGGGAGCCGTGACCAGGACTACGAAATCCAGCTGGTGCACAGCCTCGCTGAGAGGCGTCTGAATGAGAAGTGGACGATTGGTGAGTCTGTGATCATTTTCCCTACTTGGTTAGTAGATATTTGGCAGGGCTGCATTTTCATATAATCAAGGGATTTGCATAGTAAATTAAATGGAAATTATACTATGTATGTATCCCAAATGATGATTATCTGCTTGCCACAAATGTTGCTGCTGAAAAAGGAGCATTTTCCTTCAAACCACCCCAGGGTTCTAATGGATAAGTTGACTATTGCTTCCTCCCTTCCTTTTATAATATTGACTTTGACTCTCTTGCACTTAGAGTATTGTCTTTCTTTTGGTGGAAATACTAAATGTAGTTTGCCTGCTCACAAAATAGCCACTTTTACATAGACCGATCAACTCAGGCCTGAGGCCATGTCACAGGATCATTCTGCCTCGCTGTTCTACATAAAGGGTATAGACACAGAATGGGGGGGTCTCATTGTTGTGTCGCCTCTTTGAGCCAGCAGCGGAGAGAGTCACAGAGCTGAATCGACATTTGTGTATAGGTGACAGTCGGCAGGGCGGGACTGAGATCGGATGTGATCATGTCTAAAGTCCACGGGCACGGCACCTTTCTGCATTGAACCGCTCCCTACTTCTATCGGATTTATCCTACGTGTGTGTGTGTGTGTGTGTGTGTGTGTGTGTGTGTGTGTGTGTGTGTGTGTGTGTGTGTGTGTGTGTGTGTGTGTGTGTGTGTGTGTGTGTGTGTGTGTGTGTGTGTGTGTGTGTGTGTGTGTGTGTGTGAGATCACACAGCTTCAGTAATCAGTACATATATTTTCACAATCTGACCCACTGTCATTCATTAAAGACAAATTTTCGATGGAAGAATACAAAGCTTAAAATGTGGGAAACACGAGTCAGTCCTGGCTGTACAGTCAGTGGCAACAACAGATTGATATCAGTTACCCTAAAATCAATACAAATACATACATCTTTTCAGTCTTTGGCTAATGCCATAAATGTAGGATATAGCCTAAAGTCTACCGACGTGTGTGTAAGAAAAAGAGTGAGTGAACGAATGAAATAAAGGGAGAGAGACAGTTATTATTATCTTTTTACAACTCAATGCTTCATTACCAGAGCTTCCATGTCGGCTTCATCATCATTTTATGTTGGTATTTTGTGAAATAATGAATAATAGGCCATGATGGCCAGGCTATAGTTGTATATGTATAGATTGATTAGATTCTACTGATATCATCAGCCATTATTTTAAACAGCATTATAAGACTAGATGCTGACACTGTTGTGTTACATTTCATGCTGATATGCTATGTAAAAGCACACACTGCTTTCTTTAATTCTGTAACTGTAAAATGGGAAGCTGCATTAATAATGGTGGCTCTTAGCCTCTTTGTTATAGCGGATCTCTGTATAAAAGTGTAAGGTCTGAGGAAGAGCCTCCCAGCTTGAAACTTTCACAACATGGGAGCATAACTACTGGTGTGCAGATTTTATTTTTCTACTGTGTCAAGTTACTGTATGTTCCAGCACCCAGTCTAGCGGCTTATGGGATGTGCGTGTTCTTTGTCTTTTTCGCATTAAGTTCTTGCATTGCCACATTCCTATAAAAAGCTGATAGAATCGGTATCACTCAGAATCAGAACATCACTTGCTGGGTATTAAGATTGGATCAGGAAGAAGAATAGAACATTTGCATGCTCCAATACGTTTTATTGACAGGAGTTTGACCTGACGAAGAGCCCAGCTTGAAATCGTTGTCAATAAAATGTATTGAGCATGAGTGTGCTTTTCTTAAGCTTCCTTTTTTCTCTTTTCTGATTCCACGTCACTTACACACCCACGTTAGAAAGACAGCCTATCAACATTTACAAGTAACTGAAGCACCATGGGCCACACCTTGTCACAGTTCCCTTTGTCAAGATAGCAATAGCATACAGTAGTTTGCTGCAGCGTGTTTTGCATCATAGTTGAAATGTCGTAAGAACAAAAGTGGAAACGCAAAAGAACTGCAGCCTCAGACAAGGAAGAGTGACAAATAGTTTGTTTGAAGTAAAACCTGCTGTATTCTCATGACTCATTTGCATGTCGCACATGTCTTTCAGCGGGAGCTCTAATATTTGGCTGTACTGTGGCGCTGTGCTTCTTGATAAGGGACCTGATGTTTTACGTGATTGGTAAGTTAGTTTGTGGATTGCTGTTTGGATACAGGGATAAGTCTGATCAGGGTGTGTCAAGAATAATAATCACTCTCCCTGCAGGCATTACCTCTGTTGAGCAAAGGCACAATTGGTTTTACAGATTTGAACTTTGGTACAAATTTGTCCAATTCAGTATTTTCTTTGATTGAACATTATCGCACTATCCCTCATCAATGAATTTATGTATGTAACTGGATGCAGTGATTGCTAAAATAAGGACACTCTAGTTCTCTCTCTCTCTTTGGCAGGTGGAATTACTGTTTCCATCATAGCATTCGTCTTTACCATCAAGTTCCTCTGTGAGCTTGCAGCGCGGGTGGTCAGCTTCCTTCAGAATGAGGACCCAGGGAGACGTGGCGACCGCAGCATCTACGACTATGTCCGGGGCAACTACCTCGACCCACGTTCATGCAAGGTGTCATGGGATTGGAAGGACCCACAGGAAGTGGGCCAGACTATGAGCTTCAGAGTACAGGTGACAGCCTTTTCCAATAACTTGGCGTGTGTCACAAAGGACATTTATGTCTAAATAATAATGTTAAAGTGTACTGTATTGTAATTTTTACATCCAACTTTTTCTGCCTCTGTCCTTCCAGCTGTTCTATAAGAATGGCCAGCCCTTCCCTGCACATCGGCCAGTGGGACTGAGGGTCAACATCACCCATATCGAGCTAGCTTTGGATATCCCCGTCACCCAGGAGGTTCTTCAAGACCCAGAGTCCAACATAGTCAAAGTGGCATTTACTGTACGCAAGGCTGGACGCTATGAAGTAGCGGTCAAACTGGGCGGACTCAACGTGGCATACAGCCCCTACTACAAGATATTTCAGCCAGGTATATTTGCATGGTGAATGTATTTTTCTATCCAATCCAAGCCCGTATCTCTCAATATGGGCAGTCTCTCTAATCATTGATTTTTATTACTCATATTGTCATTTGGCTGTTTCCCTTGCTGATTAGTTATACATTTGCTAGTGGTTACTTGTGAATGGCATTGTTTGCTAGGCTTGCCCAATACTTGAGGAATGTTTGAGGAAAGTTATTGTGTTTTTAATTGTATATGATTAATTTGTATCACATTCACAAATTTGATCAGTTAACCACTTAAGCTCTACAGTATGTTCTTCATTGTACAACGAATAGAGAATATAGCCGATCTACAAGCTCAACGTGTTGCAAACATGACATGATGTGAGCTTGTAAATCGGCTATTTAAAAAACATTGTCATGTTCTGCCTATAATGGCATACCCAAAATAGGGACTCCTATCACTATTCTCATCACTTTCTATCACTATTCTGTCTTCATTCTTAAAATGTAATTAAAACATTAAAAGCTCATGATAGAAGATACAAACTGATTTGATGTAATGTATTTGACTTTACCCATCTCAGGTACAGTGGTTCCATCCAAGACAAAGATAGCGTATCACTTCTCCACACTGGTCCTGACCAATGGGCAGCAGCACACCTTGCAGATTGAGCCCAGGGACGAGTATGGAAACCCCACCAGTAACTCCATGTCTCTGGCAGACGAGGCCAACTACAGCGTCCATGTACACTCTGTAAGAAACCTAGGGCTTTGTCTTCCCATACTTGACCACCGTACTGCAGTTCAAACCTTTATTTAAACTTGAAAATAGTAGACTAAAATTCACATGAGACACATAAAAACACAAATTAGCATCATCATAGATAACGGAACAATTTAAATATATTTGTTTTTAATGAAAGATAAAACAAATGTATAAAACAAAACTTTTTTATTTTATTTTTACTTTATCCAGGGTAGTAGATGAGCACGAGTGCTCATTTTCAGCAACACCCTGCACATAGAAACGCACAGACAGATTAAAACCTCCACTGAGCACCTGGTTGATTTATTTTCTTTCCCGTCCAACTTTAACTAAAATACAAATTAAGGCAGAACATACATTTTCAAAATGTTTTTTTTACATTTTCAAAAAAGCTGGATGTCATTACATGAGCTGGGACCCAAAAGAAAAGGCTGACCCAACGAGCTCTGAACGTAGAAGGAAAAACGGTGCCCTCTGCTGTTTCCTTGAATTTGCCTCTGGGGGCAGGCCCCAACAGGCTCGTTTGGCCCGCCCTCAGCGCTCCACTTCCTGTGGGGCGCCTGTGTTTTCATTCCCACTATGAACAATGTATACACATTCTGAATGGCCCTGCTGACAGATTCAGCAGCATAGCTCGGAATCTGTTCTTGAGAGATTACATAGTTGCATGATTGAACGCTGGCTTCTTACAGTATTTAAGAATTCCTCCCACACCAAAACAACATGCGTGTCAGGCACGTAATCTTAATGTTTAGTTTCTGCATACTCGTACAAGTACTACAGTATGTTCACTTGTTCAGTGGAAAGTTGGTGTGGCATTGGCAGACTCCACCAGATTCTGCTCAAAATAATCAAAACAAAACAAGGTATTACAGTTGGGTAATATGGTTATAATACAAGTTGGTAATTGGGTTATAATATAAGTAGGTAATAAGGTTATAAAACAAGTAGGTTATTAGGTTACTCCTGTCCCCAAGCACTGCTCAGTGGTTCCACACTGCTCCACATAGTTAGGAACGGTCAAATGCAGAGGATGAATTAAGCATTTTATTTATATAGCACCTCTCACAGAGAGATCTCACCAAGTGCTTTACATACAGTGAAAAGAAAAAAAATGGGGGAATAAACCAGGGGAAAAAGCTGTGGGGGTATCAATGAAGTATAGATTAACTTTAATTTGGTGGAAATCAGTGTTATTTCTTTGTATTTGTTCCAAGCTCCCTTCGTTTTCCATGATGTTCTCAATTAAACTTGTTACTTCCAGCTGGGCACAGTGGATGATGACAGCGTGGAGGAGTACTACAGCAAGGCTGTTTCCTCCAACAAACCGCAGTGTCAGGTTCTGCTGAAACTGACCCTGAGGAAGAGGGGCTGTTTCAGGGCCCGCATCTCCTACCAGGACCAACCACTGAGCAATGGAGAGTTTGACATCATCGTTCTCAGTGGTGAGCAGCCCAAGGGTTGAGATGCAGGCCATTTTTGAGTTTGGTTAAAGGCATACTCCACTATTGTTCTATGTCCCACTTAATCGGTAATGATCAATATGGTTCAAAGTCTGTGAATAATGTTGCCTTAATGATTATGTGATGCTGCAGTGTACTTTGTGTAACTGGACGGATGGTTGCGATCCTTGGTAGTGTCAGTTACCCAAACACTTGAATTAATAATCTTTAAAATAAATATGTTATCCTCATACTGAAAATGCCAAAATGGGTCTGAGGCGACTTCTGAGTTAAATATAAAATACATAATAGTTAAAGACTTTGACCCAGACTAAGTATGTCCACTTAATCCTGTATGCGCTGTATAACACTGTTGACAGAGAATGAGAAGAACTGTGTGGAGAAGAACGTGTCCACTCCAGGCATCAGCATCTACTTTGAAGCATACCTCTACAGCAGTGGGAACTACAGCAGCTCCTCCTGGGAACCACCTGCCTCCGCCCTGCTGGCCCCCCAGAGGAGGCCCTCCATGGCGGACGAGGAGGAGGAGCACGACTCCCCTGTGGAGGGACAGCCCGAGAAGGTCAAGAAACCAAAAAAGGTCTATTGCTACATATCACCAAAGGTAGGTGCAATATGTGACTTTGTACGTTTCTTTTTTTCTTTTCTAATTTTAGAGTAGCCAATATCTTTGCCCCTTTTTTCTCCCAATTTAGTCTGTATGCCAATTAACCCTCCCCACACATTTCTGTGTTACCACTGGCAGGTGAGCCAGTAGGGTACAATTGGTACCCTACGTTTTTTGAGGAAAGTCAGAGATCTGTTTGCACGGAAAACACAACTACTGTACATTGAATTCAGTTCTATTTAAAAGCATATGGTACTGACTAATCCATATCTGTCACACAGCAACTATCCGTGAAGGAGTTCTACCTGAAAATTATTCCATGGCGCCTTTTCACCTTTCGAGTGTGTCCAGGGACCAAGGTGAGTAGAGCAGCTCTGAAGTAAAACCCTGCATATAATTAGTGGATCAATAGTGGCTCTTTTTGACTACAAGAACTACGTGAACTGGGCCATACCCTGTAATGTATTTCACAGGTTCAGTATTTGCTTCCATCTGCTACGGCTCAGTTTTACACATGAAGTTCTTAGAACCTAATTTGGGCCCTAGTACTACTTACCTGTTAGTTCTGGGAGCTCATGGGAGGAGCAAGGGCTGCTGACAGGACGACACTGGAACCAGTGCAACACAACAACATTTTGAACCACTTAATCCCAAATGTTATGTTCAAGCTCGCAATGCCTTCTGGGTTTGTAGATCTGCTCTTCTCCATTTTTTCCATGAGATCCCCCCCACCTCCTCTTCAGTGGTGGTTCTTGTTATAATGGGAAGAAAAATAAAATAAAAAGTAAGAGCATAGTATGTAATTTCATGTAATTTCAACGTGCCATTCCCCTTCTCTGCAATCAGTTTTCTGTCTACCACTACTAACCACAACTACAGCAACAACTTCCTAAAAGATGTCAATAGGACTTCCAGCTACGTCATGGCCAAGTCAGATGCTTGAGCAACTAGCTCTGTTAGACTAGACCCATAATCAAAATAGCCCGAAAACAAATCGCATCTATCAAATGAAAAAGTTTTTAAAAGATTGGGGAAATCTCAGAAATTGAGAAAAGACTGAAGAGACAGGATCGGGTCCAAAGCATCTAAAGGCTAACTGATACTGTATGTCGCAAGCTATGGCTAGTGGTGGTGATGCAGAGTCTGAATTGTTAACGGAGCTAGGGAAGCTTCGACATGAGAATAGTGACTCTTTTAGAGAAACAAAAACGGCAAATGGATTAGTTGGATGAGAGCGTCGCCGCAACAGAGCACAGAGTGAGTGTTACAGAAGACAGAAAGTATTTAAATAGTCATCGCTTGATAAGTCATCTGCTCTCTTCTCAGTTCACTTACCATGGTCCTGACCCCATTCATAAGTACCTGACCCTTGTGGTGGATGATGGGATTCAGCCTCCAGTGGAGCTCAGCTGCAAAGACAGGAACATCATGGCTGCTACCTTCATCCGCTTCCTGCACAAGAACATTGGTTTGTGTCACTCTTAATGAATTCAGCTTCCCTGAGTCGCTGTAAAGGTTGCTTCACTGTACCGGAGAATGTAACAGTGTTTTGATGATGTCATCCGTAGGTGGCTCTGAAACTTTCCAGGACAAGGTGAACTTTTTCCAGCGTGAACTCAGGCACATCCACTCGAAGAGACCTCGCACCAAGACCTGCCTGAAGATCACACGCCACTCCATTCTGGATTCGGTAAGTCGGTTCTTCCCATTTTGAACAGCACTGCTTGGTTAAACTGAATTCACACACCAGCAAGTGAATTATCCATTTAGCAGAATTCTGCACTGTGTAAATTCAATTTACACAGTGCAGAATTCTGCTAAATGGATGTATCTGAGGTTTGAGTGACACCCTCCAGGCTGCTTTTGGTACTTTCCATGCTGTAGTCTGTGTAACACCTACTCCATACCTATTTCAGACCACAGCACGGTTGGCTGACACTGTTTGGCTGCATTGCAGGGCTGAAAATTTAGAACTTTTCTCAACTTTGCTGCTCTGCTTTTTGCTGCCTCCTGCTGCAGCGGTGAAAGTGGCAGTTGCTCTTCGTCATAGACAGTGCATTGAACCTCGCTGCTTTCTTAGAACACGGAATGCTGCTGTCTGTGTGAATTCAGCATTACAATGAAGCTTTTCCTTCTGTTAAACTACAAATTGTTTACATGCCTCCTAATGTCATCACTTGTCCCTTACTTTTTATACCTTCACCATTTCCATTTTCTTATCAAATACAATTCTCGGTTCAGTCCCTGAAGGCTACCAGGAACTTCTCTGTGTCCGACTGGAGTAAGAATTTTGAGGTGGTGTTTCAGGATGAGGAAGGTTAGTAAACATCACAGCACAGCCAAGTTTTGTGGATTATACGGTATTAACTGAACAACTACACCCAAATGGTTCAATCCTGTGGCATTCCTCCATAGCTCTTGACTGGGGTGGTCCTCGTAGGGAGTGGTTCGAACTCATCTGTAAAACCCTGTTTGACACCACCAACCAGCTGTTCACACGCTTCAGCGACAACAACCAGGGTCTGGTAAGTTAATCCTCTTAACATCATTAAAATAACTTGAATTAATGGTTGATCTCCAATTGTCCTGCAAGCCCTATATACTTTGTTGAACGCTAAATAGCAAAAATAGAGCATCACAACATGCCACAATGCGGTGTATTGAGATTGTAGTAATTTCTTTTTCCCTATATTGGAAATGTTTTGACAAATTACGCCTATAATGGCATGCCCAAAATACCGGTGCCAAGTTGAAAGTGGTTAATGGGATGGATAATGTCACCAGGGGGTGTACTTGTACATCAAGCTGCCTCACGCTACAGAAACAGGAGATAGGCTCCTGCCCTATGGGCCTCATGGCTCGGCAAGGCTACTTACTATAATGTCACATCCCATTTCTCCAGGTTCACCCAAACGCTGACCGGCCACCCCACCAGCGTCTGAAAATGTACGAGTTCGCTGGCCGTGTCGTTGGGAAGTGTCTCTACGAGTCTGCCCTGGGTGGGTCCTACAAGCAGCTGGTCCGGGCACGATTTACCCGCTCATTTCTGGCCCAGATCATTGGCCTCAGGATGAACTACAAGGTACAGAATCCAGTGCATCCTCCACGGATGGAATGAGGCGTCTTTCTTCCACTGTTTACCTTGTGGTGTCAGCTGGTGTGTATCATCAGTATAGCAATATTCTCCACAATGCCAAGAAACAAATCAGGTTTCTTGGCATTGTTTATTTCACGGGAGACCTCGCCAATATGTTTTGCCGTGCATCCAAGCACACTAATATTTCAAAGATGAGCTCTAAAGCCGCCTAAATCATCTTTTTATTGTTCCGCGGAGAAGAAGGAACGTCGTGTTTATTTGGAAAACGTCATTTTGCCATGTTTTCATTTCATTTTCCATGCGCAGTACTTTGAGACGGACGACCAGGAGTTTTACAAAACTAAAGTCTGCTTCATCCTAAACAATGACGTGAGTGAAATGGACCTGGTGTTTGCTGAGGAGAAGTACAGCAAGTCAGGACAGCTGGAGAAGGTGACGGAATCCCCCACAAATGACCCCCCCCACCCCTCCCAAGAGCAGAGATAATAGACCCAACAAACCAAACAAATCAGTGTAATTATATTGCTTATCTGGCAAGCCACACATCTACTGTTTGTTGAAGAGACCACACATCTATGCACCATAGATCTATGATAAGTAGACCACACATCTATGAGATTTCATGTTTGAGTTTAAGGAAATGCAGGGCTTCATTTTTAGGCTACAGTCCTATCTAAATCCACCTAGTTCAGGTAGTATGTCCCCATGCTGTGCTTTTATTTAAACTCTGAAATGTATCGGCTCTGAAATGTAGCTAAAAGTCTTTTCAATAACTTAATGCTGATGGTGCCTTTTTCTCTGGTATGATATGGTATGTAGCTTTCCATTGTCAGTCGTAACCAAAGTCATCTTTAACCGTAGGTTGTGGAGTTGATATCAGGAGGAGCCCAGATCCCCGTCACCAACGAAAACAAGATGCATTATCTGAACCTGCTGGCCCAGTACAGACTAGCTAGCCAAGTGAGAGATGAGGTGGAACACTTCCTAAAAGGTAAGGTACAGCTGTTAACCCTGTGTTTTAATGTAACCACTTAAAGCTGCTATAAGCAATAATTATGTCAAAATTGTAATGACCTTTATTTTTATTTTTTGTATTCAGACAGCCAGCAATGGGTAAAGCGCTCCCAAAAAAAAGTAGTCTCTGTGACACATCTAGGGGCCGCAATCTGCATTCAAAGATTTTCCTAGAAACTTTGTCGATTGGTCGATTTGCCTGTCTACTTTTCGACCAATGACAAAGCTTCTAGAACATCTTTGAATGCAGATTGTGGCCCTTATATGTGTCTCAGAGAAGACATTTTTGGGGAGCGTTTTACTCATTGCTGGCTGTCTGAATACCCAAAAAATAAAAGGTCATTAAAATGTTGACATTATTGCTTATAGCAGCTTTAAGCACTATTTGTATTTTATTATTTGTCGCATGATGGTGTTACGCAGCAAAAACAGCCTATACAGTTGGAGGCCATCGATATTGTCCTTTTCTTTTTGCTGAGGTTTGCGTGATTAACCCATTTTGGGCGGGAACCCCTTTTGGTGTTTTAAACATTGTTATAATTTAGCTATTGAAATATAGCAGATCTACAAGCTCATAGCGCGCCACCGAGTGGCGCGCTACGAGCTTGTAGGTCTGCTATTTTTGAAAAATCGTGAAAATATTTATTTCAGAAAACTGGAGGATTTAGAAGTATTTTTTAAAATTTTGAGGTCAGGCCTAAATGGGTCAAATGATAAGGGACAATATCGGTGGCACCCAACGGTATACAAGCTCACAGTGTGTCACAAATGCTATTTTCGCAAGTTTTTGACAATTTACACCTATAATGACATACCCAAAATAGGGACACCAGATCTAAGGTGGTTAAGATGTCTTGGAATGACCTTACTAGACTAACCTCCTGGTCAATTGCAGGCTTGAATGAACTGGTGCCGGAAAATCTTCTAGCCATATTTGATGAAAATGAGTTGGAGGTAGGTTTCATGTCTGATGATTGTCAGTGAAAGTCATTTTACTCTCAAACACTATATGGTGAGGATATCCTAAGTTACTGTACTGTCTCTGTCTCTAGCTGTTGATGTGTGGCACTGGAGACATCAATGTACAGGACTTCAAAGCTCATGCTGTAATTGTAGGAGGATCATGGCACTTCAGAGAGAAGGTAAAATCTTTTCATTTCCTGGTTAAAATCAAGGAATTTATTGAAGAGGCGCTCAGATCAGTCATAGTCATATCCAAAGCACTGGAGGCAAACTACAGCTGAACGTTTGATTGATTGCATTGAAGACCAAGTTCCTGGTTGACAAACCTATGCAGAAACACTATCTTTGAATTATCAGTTCAAATAAGTTCACGAAAATACAAGCACTATTATTTTTGTTTTTGTTTTTCAAGATTCACACAGTACACTATCATTTTATGGTGGTAGAAGTTTCTGCCTGGGAAGTATGGGTGAAGAAGAGAGTATACACAGTCAACTGTACCCTTTTAGTATCTAAATACAATTATATAGTTTGCAGATTGAAAAACGAGATCATAAAACCACATGTCTTCTTTTATTTTCCTGAACCCATTATTTGACCATGGTGGCAACTGGCAATAATTACAAAATAAGCTTGTTTATTACTCTGAATTTCTTGAATGCATTACATCAAAGTTCCAGCTCCGGTTTGCCTTCCAGTGTCTAGAACATGTTCTGTACTCTTTTTCAATATAATCCTTTGCTAAACCACTATGAATTATTTTTTTAAATGGGGTTTTACAAATGTCTCCTCTGCCATGATCTCATATCCATGGAAGCACTATTGATTAATTGCATGGTCAAACTGACTAATACGGATATTGCAATTGATGTACTTGCACATGTTGTACATTAACTGTGATTCCATGTGCAGATGCTGACTTATAAAAAAACCTGTGCATTCTTATTACCTCATTTATTAGGCCTACCAATGCACACATTGGTTCAAACAACTATAATGTAGTGTTTTTGATTAACAATTTTTCCAACTTGTTGACCCTTTTTAAAGCTTCTCCAGAAAACACTGAGGGCAGTATTATGCGTGTCTTAAGTACCAGGTCTTATTACTTAACTTAAGACCTGGAGGCGTGGTCAATGCTGTTTGGCCACTCAGAATAGCCAAATGGCCTTGATCACGCCTCCAGGTCTTAAGTTAAGTAATAAGACCTGGTACTTAAGACACGCATAATACTGCCCTGAATCTGCAGCCTTCACCATCACACAAATCTTTTTCAGCATCACATTCAAACATAAACATTACCATAGTTAAGTTTGATATCACTTTCAACTCCAGTATTGCCGGTATTTCCTGATACTGATGATATGACCAATTTAAATCGTGCATCCCAGTTCGTATGGGTGTGTGAGTACTAAAGTGTGTTGTTGTCTTGTCGCAGGTGATGAAGTGGTTCTGGGCCGTGGTGTCCAGCTTCACACAGGAGGAGCTGGCTCGTCTGCTGCAGTTCACCACAGGCTCTTCCCAGCTCCCCCCGGGGGGCTTCAACACCCTCTGCCCCTCCTTCCAAATCATCGCCGCCCCCACACACAGCACCTTGCCCACCGCACACACCTGGTGAGCTGGGATGCATAAGCAAGCTCACTGCGGGCGAGGTTATCTCACATAGTTTGTGCAGTAAGATTAATTGATACACAGCTCAAATGACATTAACCCATTAAGACATGTGGCCGATTCTATGCCTTCTACTGTAAATCAATAGTTCTCAAACCTTTTCATGCCAATGACCTCCAAAATGATAGCCTACACCCCCCCCCCCCCCCCCCATCTGAAAATGTTGTGCCAGGGACCCCCCCCCCCCCCTCCCCAGAATAAAAGATTTGTGTAAAATAAAGATAATTCAAAAAAGATTTTTCAAAAATGTTCAATAGCAGATGTACGAGCTCGCAGCTCAGAGTCCAACGCATAAATTATGAGGGTAAAGGTTACTTCAGCCTGCCCTGGGAGTGAGTTTATTTGTTACCAGATTGTACACAGGGTCGTGAAATGCAATAAAGAAAAACAAGCTAGACCAATATTGGTCTACAAATCCATCTTACATGTAGGCTGACTTTATCACATCTTCTCTTCAGATCCAAATGGCACCCAATATCTCGTAATTACATACTTTGCATGTGCAATGTTGCGAAATGGTGAAGAAGTCATACTAACGGGAGTGTATTTGAACTATCTTTGCACTTTGTAAGTCACAATGGATAATTGTAAATTAAATGTCCATAGTGTCTGTTGTCTTCCAATTTCTTTGTAGTTTTAACCAGTCTGTTATATTCTTATTTCTTTGTAGTTTTAACCAGCTGTGCCTCCCTACCTACGACTCCTATGAAGAACTGCACAAGATGCTGAAGCTGGCCATCAGTGAGGGCAGCGAGGGCTTTGGCATGCTCTGAGTTCTGAAACACTGTGGTTCCACTCTTACCGTCACACTGGTCTGGTCTGGTGACCTGGCATCTGGTCTGGACACTGGGCACCTGAGAGACTACCCTAAATCCACGTTCGGGGTAAGCGGGCATTACAGAAAGTCCCAGGAGGGCTTTTGAAGAAGCATAAGCCCATACATGGTTGCACGCCGCAAATAGCCGACCTACAAGCTGACAACATATCGCGGAGGCAACGCATCGTGAACTTGTAGGTCTGCCTTTCCCGTCGTACGATGCCACGTCATTTAGGTTTTGGACAGGCTCAGAGGAGCTCTACTACTATGTATATACTACACTTGCTTTTATATATTTAAAACAAAAGACAAAAACAAACAAAAGCGAGAAATTGCTTAATAAAAGGCTAGTTTTATTCTAGATGCTAAAACGTCTTAGTTTTATGTTAGAATACAAAAGGACAGTAGTGCAAGCACTGGCATAGTGCAATTCGGCAGGTCCCGCCCCCTATATGTGCACAATACACACCACTACTATCAACTTCTTTGCCATCACACAGTACACCCACACACAGATGAGTGATTCACACAACTTGCACACACGATTTGTTCACACAATAGCTTACTATTGTGAGCTATTTGCTTTGGAAGAATAGTCGTATCCACTATCCACATCATATGTACAAGATGGCACCCATTTTTATCATAGTCTGTCTTATATGAATCTACCACAGCAACTACCTGCAACAACAAGAAACCAAAAAATAACTAGTAGCTGGATCTGTAGAGATCTAGATCTGCTCGCTGCTCACTTCTCTGGTGTTAAGTTATGGTATCGACATGTAGACATGTAGATCTATTCGGTGTGCTATACCACACGCAACTAAGTATAAATCCAGGTCTCGATATCGATATCAGTCCTGTCTATAATATGCCCGTTTCGTCTCCTCTACGTCCAGTGGCTCTGAACCCTGCCTGTCCATCTCTAGTGCGAGGAGAGTCTCTGCACACCGGTGCCATTATTAGCATCTCCATCGAACACGTAGACATCGTCAAGCAGCTGCTTCAACCCTACATGAACCGAGATACTGATAATTAAACATCATCAATCACTATTTCAATAGTGAGCAAAATCGTAGTGCGGTATTTTACTACAGGGGGGCATTGACTATCACCATGTAGCAGCCTATCATAGTGCAACACAGGGGTTTCCGCTACGCCAGTGAGTGCAGGGGCCTTGAGTGTTTGTGTATAACAGCTTTTTTCTTTTCTTTTTTTGCATTTTGCAAGCTGAGGAATATTCAAGTGCAAAAGCAGCCTACATGTAATGTGCACAAGCTGCACACATATAGCACTTTCGCCTTAATCGATCAGGGACTGATGTATGTAAATATATCTTTCTTTTATTTCACTACTTGTACATAATTGTGTATATACATTTTCATTGAGTTTTTTGATTTGATATTTAAAGAGAAGGGAATTTTGGATTTCTTCACTGTTACACTCTTGACGGACTGTGAGTTTATATTCTAATTTCTAAGAACTACAAACTTCTTTTTCCTCTTCTTTGTTTATTTTTGACTGACGGGTGGGTTTTAAAAGGAGCCAAGTGATTCCCTATTGTTTATGTGAGTTTTAACTTATTGTGTCTTTAAGGTTTATGTTGACCCATACTGCTGGTGTTGTGTTGTCCAGAGTGGTAGACATTTATGTTCTGTTTTTATAACCTGCCTTATTCACACCCTTTGCCTCTGATTGTTTCTGGAGTGAATGGCCTAGTCGACTTCATAGCATAATAGTAGTACAAGGTGTGCACGCTCCATCCTACCCTTTCTCCACACCGTAATCATGTCCCAACAAGGTGTGCACGCTCCATCCTACCCTTTCTCCACACCGTAATCATGTCCCATCTTGATGATGCTTTATGCTAAAAACAGGATGTCAGCGGAGAATATACTATTTTGTCTTTGTATTCATGTTAAAGTATTTATTTTAAAGACCATCTTTGTTAGTAATGACAGTATTCTAACCCAGCACAACTCATTTTTGTACAGTTATGTAGCCTAGCCATTCCGAAATACCAGTGTAGACTTCAAAAACTCATTCATCCATGTACTGTTTTGTTCTGCCAGTCACAATATGCATAGAGCATTTTAGGAAAAGCCCCTATATAACTTAAAAAACACCATAAATCAAACATTGTTATGCAAGGCTGTGCTTAATATTTGGACAGTCCTGACAGAGTACTCTGAATGCAAGTCCTTTTTACTCACAACATTCACACAGTTTGCAGTAAAAAGGAGCCACAGCCACAAAGAGATTCATCACAACAGGAACTCATTAATTGAACAAGACACAAAATATGTTACTAGTTACTAAATATATAACATTTGGTGTCTTGTCACTGCAGGTGAGATTAAGTTCTTGGAGCTCACCATTCACTTGCATAGATCTCTTAACAACTAACGCTATTTTGGGCATGTTGGAGGTGAAAATCATTATAGTTGAAGGTGACATTCTTTGCCTACAGTGATATGCCCAAAATAGGTATAAAGCGGTTAAGATGGGGTGATCTTATTTCTGTCACCGGTGTTTATGTCAGGTTACCTCTTTCAGTGTCCAAAATGGTATTTGTAATATGGTTTATGGAGCGTAATGGTATTAGGGTTGTGCAATGTTGACTGGATATACAAAGAGAATGTGTAAAGTCTTATTGGGTGGGGTCGTGGAACAATGTTTTGTGGAAAGTGTCTTTCAAGCACAAATATCAATGGCAAATATGTATTAATGGGAACAGAAGATTGACATGCATTAGTTGAAATGGAATAGATTTGGTCGTATAAGAGAGCTCCGTGGCCTCCGTCTCATGTTTTAAGTGTCTGTTTTGGTAGTGTTTCACTTTTCATGAGCGTCCTACTGCTCTCAGTGGTTCATGCTGAGATGGTTTCTGAATTAGAGCCGTCTGGGTTTGATTTGCAATTATTTTTTACCAGTGTAAATATTGTTAAATAGCTGCATATGACTTTAAAGGTCGGGTGTTTTTTTAATTTGTGAAATGGCAAGCTGTCTGTTGCCATTGCTGAAGAATGTCTGGAATTCTCTGCATTGCAGATCCTTTTGTTGTTTATGGGAATAAAAAAGTAAAGGACTGAGTTCAAATTCATATGTTTTTGCGTCATTATTTATAGCAGCAGTTTGCAGAGGCACACATCCAGGTATGCCTCTGGGTTTTGTCTCACACACACACACATATATTTATATATATATATATATATATATATATATATATATATACACACACACACACACAAATTTGGCAATAGTAAATAACTTTCACAGAGTGAAAGAGTTATAACACGTGTTATAGAGGCTATTTTGCATGGATATCATACAGGTGTGCCTTGAGATTTTGATTTGTGTCTTGGGCACAAAAGTTTAAAAACCACTGAAAGGCTATGTTGAATTTAGTACAACCTTTGGTTGTTCAGTAGAGATGAGCATAAATATAGGCATAATGCATGATTGTCTTCTTTCTGTTGCTAGGAGCTTAATTGGAGGAAAGTGAAATGACGACTTATTACTTAAGTATTATAATAATATATTACTATTGATTTACCCTTGACAAAAGCTAGCACCACTAATATCGATATTGGTGTAAGGACATGTTTACACACTATTCACAGGTTAGCAAATAATTGCAGTCCTAGTGACAAGGACCTTTTTGAGTGGTGCAACCACTCCAAGGAACAGCTATGTCCCTATGTCCCTAATATCCCTATCTTTAGAGTACCAACAGGGGGTGCTGTTTTTAATTAACAATTAACTATAGCAAGGACAAGGCTTGCTTGGCTTAGCTTTGGCTTTAGGGCAGAATCACACTGAGTCTATTTGATTCAAACTGTTCCCGAATACAATTGCCTGGTCCCCACTGGCCGTGATTCAAATTGGCCTTGATTCTTCCGCACCCGAGTACACTTCATTTGTATTCAATGCTTTCACATTGCATTGATACGTATCCGAGTACACTTCAATCGATCCCGACACTACCTCCATGCGGTCCCGGGAATGGTTGGGTGATCCGCTCTGGGGAACGGTACGCAGCATTCACACTAATAGCACAAAGAATCTTGCCCATTGACCACATCTTCCTCCTCTGCAGACCAGAATGTTGCACAAGCCGAGGACCTGACAGGATTGCTGAAGAACAAGAGCTTGCTCTGTCTACGATTATTATCTGAGGTGACATCCCACCATCAAAGGGATGGGAAAGGAATGTCTGTCTGTCTGACTGCAGCCTGGTCTCAATTATCCTTTCTGCTTCCGAACTGGGACAGACAGGACTGGACAGCCACTCAGTACTCGGTACTTCCCAGGTGCTGAAATGGAAAGGCCGACATGTATAACATGATTAGCATGCCATTAACATTACATGAGCAGTCTAACCAGATGCTGCTGCATGCCACATGCTGCTGTGTGTCTGTGTGAGCATGGTTGGATCTCATGGCTCACTCAGTCTGCAGTGAAACCGTTGACTTTTAACAACCCTTGGTCATTTTGAGACCGTAAATTACAATAATTATTTATTTTCAATTGAATTCTCTCAAATCTTGATAAACTGTTGTCCTCATCTCATCTAAAACACTTCTCCATTTACAGCACAAGGGGGCAGTGCCTCTGCGTGTGACATTAGCTTGCTGTCAGCTTGTAGTCTTGCTCTGGGACAGTTCATCAGCAGTGACTGATGAGGGGGGTTTCCTGTCTCCAGCTGAACCACCACACCTCACATCTACCCTCCCCTTCCACACAAATCTGGAGTGAGAAAACAGGCCAAAAGGGGATCAATCCAATACAGATATATCTCTGGACTGATTTATTGACCTTGTCAGTTCAGATGTTTCTGTGAACCCCCCTCTTCACCTCATTAGCGTCTCAAAATAAATGTTTCATTCAAACATGCTGCTTTCATGTCAGCTAAAGGTTTAATGAAATCAGCCATTTGGTTATTCTACTGTTGGTGCACTGGAATGCCATAATACGTAACTGTTGAAAGTGCAATGGAAAACAACAATGTGGCCTCTACCCTCTCAACATGTGGTGGTGGATGCTTTGTTGTACGACGGTGTCGCACACTGAAAATCATATCTACAAGCTCACAAATTATAAATCAGCCTTATTTAGTTATTTGTTAGTTATTAAGTTAACGGTGGGTGTGATGTGATGTGACTGAACACACTCTCCGAGGGCTAGATGCTTGTGTTTCTGTGTCATATCTGATAAGTTTCTACGAATTTAACTCCAGGACCCTTCTTTAATCATTTTCGTTGATGGCTAGTTGTGGACATGGTGTACCTCCGTAGCCTCTCCATCGCATCCACACACACACACACACACACACACGTTCCTGGCTTTGTCTCCTCATTCTGTGGTCTGAACACTATCAGAAGCAGGCAGGACGGCATCTTGAAGTACTTGGAGGCCGTTGGAGTAGTTATTCGGTCTTGGCATGCACCTGTGGATTTGCATAATGGTCTCTCTCAAATTTCCCTTAGGAATGCTTGCTAAAGAGGGACCACAAATCAGAAAGTCATCCTCTGGCGCTAACATAGAGCACTGTACCATGTTGGATTGTTTTCCCCCTCCCACGAGATACAGCGGGGGATCTCTCAGCAACAATATTGTGCATTTTTGTATATCCATCTGATGATAGTAATTCCCTGGGAAAACATGTTTCTCTGACTAATTTTCCATGTACTATTTCATAAACATCTCCAGACATGACTGCATTTTGGATTTTTTTGGGGGGCGTGATTGCCAAGTTCTTAGGATGTCAATTCATGGGCGGTTCTTCTCGACCAGTGAATTTCCTTCAATGTGCAGGGCCTCGTTTCCCCCCTCTTAGTCAGCCACCCTGCCTCCGAGGAGATGTCTATCAGCTTGGCCTTCCTCCCCCGATCCAAGATAATTGTCCGCAGACAGTGCTCTTTACAGGGTAAGAGAACACAAGTGTGGCAGACCTCGTAGTGTCTGTAGATGACTGATCTCCCTTCCTGCTTTAATGGCCTCGGGGCTCCCCGATTCACATTCCAACATGCGGCTCCTCATTACCTGATTGGACGCTGCTGATTAACTGCCAACTGGATTGGCTGCAGGTATTCATCATCTGTGCTGATTGGGACGATTTAGAGGCCAATCTCAATCAGGGTTGTTGAAGGACAGGACAGCGGCTCACCAGGAGCCACGTTGGCGAGACATTTCTCCCCCGGACGCGTTCTCCTCACAGTATCGAGGACTGACTTCATGTTACGTGCGACCAATCCCTTAGGCCCGTGTCCAAACTCTGGCGAACATCAGCTCCTCTGCGTGTGAATGCATGGAGCGTCCCCCTTCAGGAATAAACGCTTCCGCTCACGCCCAAACACCGTGTCACCTCGACAGCTTTGACTGTCGTGACTGTCGACGACGACAGAGAGAGCATGGTCATGGTTTATAAGTGGATTTTCTTTATTGGTGGTTTCTGTCGCTCGCAGTTCCTCAGGGCCATCACTGGCCTCCTCTCTGTCATGGTGACAGTGTGGTTCTGCAATTGACGTTGCAGGGGATTAAGAGGGAAATGACTGTCACGCACGAGGGAGATGTGTACCCTGGTGATGACAACTATCTGGCAAGCCATGGCTGTAAAGGAATGTGTGGAGGAGATGATGCTGCTGATTAAAGAGATTCCCCCACCCACCCCCTCTTCTCTCTTGTTATTTCTCAGTATCACTGCTGCGCCTATTAAATCTCTGTGATATAAGTGCTAAGACCTGGAGCTCATCACCCATGTTGGGAAACTGCGTTTAAAACTCGGCGCCTGTTCTTGCTGGACCTGTGGGCCCATGTTTACGGCACACAGCGGAGAATCACAAGTCGGCCATGCACAGATGAAGAGGTGTGCGGTCCCCCCCATCCGACTCCCAGCATGTTGTGAACTATTTTATAAAACTTCCAAACTTGTACAGTTTGGGGGGTGAGGTCAGACACAAGCAGAAGCTTTCGCCCCCTGTAAAAGGGGGAGAAAAGCAGAGAGAATGGCCTTGAAAAGCTGTTTGCGTGGAGATGAAGTGTCCCCCAGCCGACGGCTGTCTGTGTTATATATGATGTTGGAGAGAGGCAAATTGATTCATGGGGTTAGCTGTCCTGGAGGGATGTGCAGCAGTCGTATTATTTTCTGCGTGTCGGGAAACATTTACAGTACAGACCTTATATTTCCTCGGCACGGAGCGTGCCTCTGATACGGACCCTTCAGTTGTTTGACAAACACTCCTCCACACACTTCCACTTGTGTTGTCAGTATGGTATGTCAGTAGGGTCTCCCCCGATGTCAGAGCATGAATGAGCTTTAACGTGAGCAGAGCCTGTTCTGCTCTTCATCAATTGGACCCTACATACAGTAAAAGTACATAAAACAAACAATGCAGTGCAGCACTGTTTTTTCACCTGCCTGCTCGTAAACATCACCCGGGTCAAGTCGTCCCTTTAACTGCAAACGCATGTAAAAACACTTCATACAGGTCCTGACTCGTGTAGGAGGACAAGGAGCAGTTTACGACACGCTCCGGCTCTGTGCGTGTTCGACAGGGGACCCGGCCGCACGGCTCTGAAATGGGGTCGCAGTCGAGGTCAGTGTCAAAGTCAATCTCGTGAATCCAGACTACACAATGAGAGCCTGTCTGGTACGGTATTGCAAAACTCACGGGATGGAAAGTAGAACGAGACTTGACGGGATGCTTAACACGCTGAGAGCTCTGACGTGTGCCAGTGTCTGCTTGGCACTGCCCAGAAATGAGCTTGGCATTGGCCCCCTTTCCAACCACAGCTACAGAGGGCCTGTCTGTGGAGAGATCCAGACTCAGATTGGGCTGAACCCCTGAGCGCTGTTCCTCATCACCACCAGGACATGGTCTGCCTGCCTGCGCACACACTGTCCCATTGGAGTGGTTGCATTCAGCCGTTTGTCTCTCGGGAGAGACCACATACTATATTGTGGTGCAGTAGTAAATTTACAACGTCTGTGTAGTCCCACTAGTGACACACTGCTTAATTTATGAGTTTTTTAGAATGTTCAGTAAATCCCTTATAATGCAGCAAAACAATAGATGCCACTGAATACTGGCTCAAACAGAAACTTGAATTTGACTGAAATTCAAAGCCATGTGAAATGCTGTCTACTCACATACATTTACAAGTTATACATTTAGTCTTGTAACAGCCTAGTTTCTGCCTGGGTTATGTCACTCCTCCTGTTCCTCATGAAGTGGCTGGTCCTTAAGTACTCCACAGCACCAGACCACAGAGTCTGAAGCTCAGCGTCTGTGAATAACGCACCCTACTGTGATGTACCATAGTATGGCCTATTGGGCTAATGTCCCGAGGCACGGTTGCTTTTGCAGCTTGCATGCCTCTGTTGGGATAATAGTTATTATAAAGTTTACTCAGTCAGTGGGTAATTCATTCATTCTACTTTCTCCAATTATGGGATGAGGTTTTAAATGGGTAGCAGTGACCACAACTGAACAACCACAACAATAGTAGTAACATCTGGTGGCCACATGTAGCACCTCGTCTTTGTGTGAAGGTCGGCAGTGAGTGACTAGTTTTACTGTATGTTTTCAGTGTACTGAGAGCCACATATAGCCTCCGCCAGTCTCCACTGTACAGTAGAGTAAAATACCAGATTTGAAACTGAGCCAAATAAGGATACTGGCTCGCCTGGCGTTTAACTGGGCCCAGGGATGCCAGTGCGTGTGTCTGCACTGGCATCTTGCCAGTAGACCTACACAAGAGGAACAGTGGGATATGCCTTTGCTAGGAGACGAGAGAATTGGAGAACTGCATGAAGGAGCCCCAGAGACGGGGGGAAAAGGGAAGGCATACAGCACACCTGCTGGAAACTGCTGATTGAGGGCAAGTGTTTTCCTGTCTGGCGTGGCATCCACTGCCAAGCTATCTCTTAACACCCGCAGATAGACAGTAGGCACAGTGAGGACCACCCCAGTGCAAGAGAGGGGAACTGGGTGAGGTTCTGACAGAATGACAGGATGATCGACCGCATCCTAGTAGCTGCTGCTTCCACCCGTGCCCACCACTAGGTGCAGAAGATGGCAGCCTTACCTGTTAAAAACAAGAGCGCTCGTGTGTGTATGTGTGTACAGTTGTCTGATTTACGATGGCTTCGGCCACGTCTTCGCAAATAATGGATTGACATGGGTCCACTTGGCAGCTTAACCTGGTTCATTTGAGAAAGTCCAGCATTTCGCGAAATTCATTCCCGTCACAGATTTATCACCCCAAAGAGCCACTGTGTCTCCCAATACAGCGATGCCACAGGTCCCCTTCGTCATAAAGTTATTATCAGGGCCCAGGTGCAGGACAGCTTGAATAGGATATGATGCAACACATCCAGGGTTCTCTCTGCTTTCTGTGTTAGTGTTGTGGGTCATGGCAGCAGTCCTTTCCTGCTCAAGAGTGTCAACCACCCAACGGGATGATGAGTATAACATCCAGGGCACTCCAGGGAGGACATTAAAGACCAGATACATGTGAAGACATGAGAAGGGCCATGGACATGGCAGAGAGTGTTGACTTTGTTCTGGGTGTCGGCCATGCAGGGACATGGTTGTATATTTATACAACTTTTACAGCGACTCAGTGTGATCGAGGCTCACCGGGGGAACTCTGCAGAGGGTTCATCACGCTGGAATATCGGACGGAAACATGCAAAGAAATTTGTCTTTTTTAACTAGCAGTCAGTCAAGTGACCTTGTGGCTTGCTTCAAAGTCTTTGAACATATGACCACTTCTCAGTCTCATTTGGATAACAACTAGAGGTGACAGACTCCGTGAGCAATTTCAAAGGAAAGAGTCGACTGTGTTTTTACACAGAAAGGTGGACGACGTTTGATGCATTTTGTTTGATTTGAAGCTGTACTGTAAACGAACCAGACCGCCAAGATATGAACCATCTGGGGATGACTTAACTTAAGATAGATGTATTTTTACGGAATAATTAGCAGTCGGAGAGACATCAAAGTGAGGAGAAGAACACACGAGAGCAGTGAAAGGTAACCCTGATTGTGAAGTCCAAAAGCGAAAGACATGTTGCCTTGACATGGCTGTGTGCTCGTGAAATGTCTGCATGAGGTCATGCAATTTAAAAACATATTCCTGCTCTGGGCTGATGGACAGAGGAAAGGCTGACATGACTCTTATTTGTTTGTTTCGTTTGGACAAGACTGAAGAAAAGGGAAGGAGGCCCACCGGTGATACTGTAAAACTCTATACATTGTGTATTTCGCTTGAAATTCATTTTTGGGCCCGATTCACTAAGCTGTTTACACCCATATTTTGGGTGAAAAGGAATTTTCCAAACTTCCCACGTTAGTAGTCTGATTCAGTAATCTATTTTTGTATGTGAATTTTGCGGAGGGACGCTCTTTCTCAAGTCTGCTCGGGTGCATGGGTGTAAACAGCTTAGTGAATTATTGGGCCCATTTTGTTTTGTTTTTCCGGCAAATGACATGGCCGTACAGCGAAGTATGAATAAGGCTTCAGAAAAATATATTACAGATGCTATTTTTGCGTGACACACCATTGTACGACAAATTCACATGTTTAACGTTTGATTCATTGATATTTAAAAATATATCGATTAATGGAAAAACTAATCGTTAGAATTATTGCTAAGAAGATAGTAGATAGTTGGAGCCCTAATGCACACACACACACACACACACACACACACACACACACACACACACACACACACACACACACACTGAACAGATGCTCAAATGCACACCAGGCCAACACATTTGTGATATTCAGAGTGCACTCTACCATTACCCTATCATCGTAATCAGTCTGTTGGGCCATTCAAATTTTGATGACATAACTAGCGTTCCCAACTCTTAAGTTTGTCTCCAGCCAAAAGCTGGAGACTATGTCTTTATAAACATTTTCAAAAATAATAGACCTATGTGCCATGATGAGTTGTGTGAGCTTGAAGATCGGCTGTTTTCGGTTTCATTTTTTAAGGCATTTTGCCAGCCAGAGGCTATGGGAATTTGTAGGTCCTAGGCATGGAAAGGTTTGGGAAGTGCTGGTATGACAGACCAAATGCACAACAATTTAGTCAGATACTGTATGTTACATTGTCCCTGGATCAGGGTTTAGCTATTTTCCATCTCCTGCATCAATCTCTAATCTGTCATTATAGAACTCTGGCAATCGTAGACCTTTTTGTGGCAAAGCAAACATTATGTCAGCAAAGTATTTGACCAGGAAGACTTCCCCAATGAGGGTTTTTCATGGAAATAAACTTCCAAGAGGAAACGTGCAAGTCACTCACTATTCACAGTCACAGGGATGTTTATTACCAAAATATGATTTTATTGTACATTATCCGTTATTTGTGAGATTGAAAATGACAAAATAAGAACGGTTATGCAACGTATGCAGTTCCTGGATGTTTCTGTCATGGCTATTGAACTATTTTCAGTTTGGATTTAACTGCTCCCAGGTTGTCTCCAGATGTGGTCTGGTCTGAGATGTGCCACGAATAAATTCCTGATCAATTCACTGATAAAATAGTGGTCATAAATATCTATCATCACATTCAATCACACTGCGGGTTAACAAGTAGAGTTTTGCGTCCAATCCTGAGTTCAGATTCCGGAGAGTTCGAACATTTAACTTAAATAAACTTAAAAACTTAAATACCTAAAAAATAAATGTGATTTACATTATTTTATCAATCCACTTACTGTAAGCCCTGTCTCAAAAATAGCTGATCTACAAACTCACATTGCACATTATTGAAAACATCTCACCTATAATGAATCAGGTCGGGAAACATAGGAAGTAAAATTGCCAATAGGCCGATAGATGTTGGCAAAAAGTCAAATAATGGCCAATATGTTTGCAAAACCTATATCGCTCTGGCTCTACTACTAAGATGTGGAGTGGAGTGGACCAGACTCCTTGCTGAAACACGGAGCTATTGCTCATCCTATATGGTGGACAGATGGTCGGGCCCCGTGCGAAACAATCACAGCCGATGATTATAGCTGGCCTCTCGTATCTGATAAATCAATGATTAATGAAAACAATAAGGCGGTGGGAAACGGTAGTAGGTAGTAGGGCTAATACAACTATGACAGCTTCAGCCTCAAACGTATACAGGCCTTATGGATAATATCACCCACATTCTCCAGTATGTTTTGATCTGCACTATGTTTTATCTGCACATTGTATCTGTCTGTGTTGTTAGACTGTGTACTGTCACAGTTCCAAACGCCACAGAGTCTGTGTTTATTTTCAGATGGGAGGCTTAGACTATCCTGGATCAATCTACGGTGGTAAACAAACAGAGACTGTTTTGTTTGTGAATAGTGACCATGTTCCATCCATTCATTCAATATGAAATCAGATCCAGTTATAGTCAGTGTCCAAACAAGGCATTCAGCCACACAAAAGCCTGCTACAGAATGGAATGTAAGTTTGAGCCAAATTTGGACACTGTTCTGAAATCTATACAGTTTACAGGCGGTGCAGAATGGGTAAATCTCAAGGTCTATCATATCAGGGGAAGGTGGTCTTAATAAACAAGCGTGATTGATTCCCCTCAGTGCCCTCACTGGTCATGTTTCTAGTCCAAAATGTTGAAAGATGTTTCAAGATCTTATGACAATCTCCTTTTCTCTTTGGCTGCAGCTCTTGGTATTTGTTGTGTCCATCATCATGTTTTGCTCCTTGGCTGTCTGCCTGTTTTTATCTTCCCTTACGAATGAAAACAATGACCCAGACTGTGCAAAACGTGAAGACACTGAAGAGACTGAAGCTGGGTACTCGCCCATTGAGTAGATTTTCATGGCGTGGCTGCAGACCAAGTTGTCTAGAATGGGGTTTGTCTGTATTTTATGTGTACTGTATGTACTTAATGTCTGTCCACTCAATATCACAGTTAATGCTGCTGTGCATGATGTCGTGAAACAGAAGCACCTCCGGCCTGGTGAAGTGAAAGTCAAACGTTTGATCTGGAAAGTTGGGTCATAGTTTAAAAAATGTAAAAAAAGAAAAGAAATGGTCTGGAACATATTAAGCATTTCTTAGTTACACCAACAATATTCTTGTGAAACTGTTATTGGATAAGTATTTATAAAGACCCCTATTCCCGTAGGCCAAATGAGGGGTAGACATGTCACCACACTATAGGACATGCACACCGGCAGCCATAAGTTTCAGTATCCAAGTAAAGTAAAATTGTTAACATTCCTAAAGTTCCTAGTATAACCTCCATTGTGATTTGAGTGGATCGTTTCACAGACTTTGTAACTTACAATCAATAATTCAACTCAATTGAACTTTATTGTCACGTCACACGTCACATAAACACATTACTGTTAATAGAGGAAAAAACAACAGAAAAACAGGTCAGATATGTCAATATGAGCAGTATAAAATATATAAAAGGTGCATGATATATAGAAGATTCATGGTTAAAAATAGCAATGGAAGTTCAAGATTGGAAATGCAACAAAACTACAGTTTCATGTCAGCAACAGTAGCAAGCAGTCATACATTACACTGTATTGCATGATGAAATTGCTTGAATATATACAGCATTCATTCCCCCATAGCATAATGTGTTGTACAGTTTTCAAAGCTATTCAAAGTATTCCTTCAGTAGGGTGGAGGTTATGGTGCAGGGACACATCTGGTGTGAATGTGTGAGACGGGGTAAAGGTACTTCTCTATTTACGTCCCTTTTCGACTGCATGGTATTGATACCAGCTTGACTCTACTCGACTCTACTCGCTTAACTTCGTCATAGCGATGTCCAGCCCTAGAGACCTAATCAATGCCAAAGATAAATGCTTTCAGAAAACATTATCTATTTCACCTCTACAGTCCAACAAAACTGTTTTTGATTATATATTATCAGCGAAATGGTCCATGCAGTTGCTCAATATTGATTCATTTCACATTTACAATAATAGTAGCTCGCAGACTGTGCATGCAGTATAGTATATAAGGGAGTCCCTTGGAATGCAATACATAATTATTGTCTTCACCAGGCCGAAGGCATGGGGAGAGAGTATGTTTTGCACTCCGTGTGTGTGTGTGTGTGTGTGTGTGTGTGTGTGTGTGTGTGTGTGTGTGTGTGTGTGTGTGTGTGTGGACAGCTAATCTCCGGCACCGTTGGCTTGATCGCAGTCATACTCTGCACACACCCCCTGAATGCCACAGCTGAACCTCTGCCCCAAGGTTTTCACATTGGCCTCTTATAGCGCCACCAGGAAGCCGCTTTGTGCAAAAAAACAAATTTGGACAGTACACCTACAGATTTTCTTCAAACATCACGCAAATTGGTACACAGAGCCATTCAACGAAATGGGTCTTTCAGATTTTTCAGACTCCATCCTGATTGGCTAAGATTGGCTTCCAAAGTTCGAAGGAGTGCTCAGTTTCACACAAAATGCCACAAATCATGAACACATGTGATTTCCGTGAAATTGTGCACGCACATTCCCACTAGGCTGAGGAAGAAATGCCACTTGAACATTTTCAACTCAGCCTCATGGTGGCGCTATAACTGGCCGATTACTGTTTTTACCTCTAACTGCACGATCTGTGTAAAACTTTGTATGCCAACTCCCTAGAGGCCAAGGAAACACCTCTGCCTGGAATTTATCACATCTGCTCTTTATAGCGCTACCAGGAGGCCGACATATGTAAAACACATTTTCTAATATTACTCCTTCAGATTTTATCCAAATTTCACGCAAATCGGTACACATGCTCTCCATAGTCATGTGATCAAGACATGTTTGTTGGATTTCTCATAATCCATCCTGATTGGCTACGATTGGCTTATAAACTTTTCAGTAGTAGCCCGCTTTGTACCCGTGCTGGACAAATCGCCACAACTCCTCAATGCAGCGTCCGATTGCGGTGAAACTGCATGCATATTCCCTCTAGGCTGAGGAAGAAATGCCACTTGACAGTTCAAATCAGCCTCATGGTGGCGCTACAACAGACCAAGTCGCGTCACACACACACACACACACACACACACACACACACACACACACAAAACATGTTTATATTACTCCTAAACATTTGGCCAAACATCACACACACTCCTATCCTCCTGGTGGAGACCTGTGCCCAGAAAGGCACTTTTTCTAGTTCTCTCTGAGACTCTGACCAATCAATAGTCTGCAGTATTGCCACAACTTACTTGAATTTTTAACAGAGGTGATACAAAAAGGTAGGTACTGTTCCCCAAAACAAAAAAGGCAAGTATTGGTTTGAGCTGCAGTGCAAAGGCTCCATTAGATCCCCTTCCCCCACCCCACCACCTGGAATCTACTAATCACATGACCACTGGGGTCCATCCATAAATGTGATGACACCATAGTCATTGATGAAGTATTTTAGGGAAACAACTCTATTCCTTGACCTCAGAGATCTGCTACTTTAGTTTGGGTGACCGAGGGGCCGTGTGGCGTCTTTCACTCATGATGTGATGTCATGCTGCATCAGTGGCATAAGTAAACTCACATCTTTTGGCACTTGAGGGCGGCGTAGCGGCATGTCAGTCTGCAGGCTTATTAAAACTCGACTCTCTAATGACCGTTCGCCCTTGAAGCCTGCTGAGTGTTCGGTGCTGCACAGGAGACGGGCCCTGGGCGCATGGGGGCCCCTCTTCCTGCTCCCTACGGCGCGCTGGAGTACACAACTGTAGCTGTACAAGGCGGAGGCCGGTCAGAGTCATATGAATGCTTTTACATCACGGTCAACTGGAATGTTAACAAGACGTCCACAGTGTAAATATTGCGGTCGGCTTTCTTTTATAGAGAAATCTGTGAGCTGATGGAAACAGGAAAGTTGTAATGGGTCGAGGGGGTGTTTTTATTTGTGGTTTGTCATTGTCATCCACATTTCCTTTCCCTCGAATTATGATTTAATCCCTCACTGCTGTGTCCCGGGGAGAATGGGAGGGACAACTCCCTAATGGGCTCACAAGATTCCTGATGCCATGACTTCAGCCCATTGGATGTACACAGACTCAGGCTGTGTGTGTGTGTGTGTGTGTGTGTGTGTGTGTGTGTGTGTGTGTGTGTGTGTGTGTGTGTGTGTGTGTGTGTGTGTGTGTGTGTGTGTGTGTGTGTGTGCGTGTGTGCGTGCGTGCGTGCGCACACGTACATGACAGGATATAATGAAATATATTATTTCATTATAATTCATTTCTACTGAAGTTCATAGTAGAATTCATGTGATTACAATAGTTAAATAGTTAAAGGTATATTCAGTGATTTCACTTAATTCAAATATCACTTATTTTTTTGTTTTGTTGTGATAATCCTCCCTACCATAGAGTGTGCTGACCATAAGGAGTTCCTCCCTGTCCCCAGTTAGCCCCTGGGGTAAAAAAACCCATAGGTTTCGTTTTTGGCTAGGTGGCCCAGCCTTCATCCAATCAGGACAGAGAAGGGCATTCCGCCAATCATGATGGAGCGGGGGCGGGCCTAGGTGTGTACTGCGTACTGTTGGCCTGTCGCGTGTCCCCCCCACTGTAGTGCATGCATGTGCACATCTTGTTACCGGGGCGGACCAGGGGGGTTTCCAAATCCAGCAAATCACTGAATGCTCCTTTAAAAAGACAAATTAAATTTTATCATATTATTTGTTCTATGTAATGTTAGTTTTTTCTACTAAAATTGCTGTGTTCCTTGCCTGCCAAAGACAACACATACTAGAGCTATAGCGCCACTGCGCCAGAAGGGGGCATTACACTCATTACACAGTGAGTGTTACAGGATTCTGTCAGTAAGGAAGCCAAGTCATCCTGTACCTGTATTGTGAATGATGCAGAGAGTGTCCTAATACATTGTTGTTTGTGTTTAATTGTCTTGTTGCAGGTGAGATATCATAAAGTGGGTAAACTTAGACAACATGATGTAGCATATAACCAGGGGGTATTTTGATGGTGGAAAGGTTGTCCGTTTGTCTCCACAATGTTTGTTTTGGTGTAGTAATGCAATAGCTTCGCAGTTTAGCTTAGCAGCTAAAGCTAATAGTGACTGCAGAGGCCCCAGGTCTTACTGTGTGACTCTATGACGTTATTAATGGAATAATCCCAACCCACTGTAATAGTACTATTAGAACCAACAGAACTATTTAGTGTCATGTATTTTTGTTATTTTGTATAAAAGGAATTTGTGTTTATGTGATATGTTATTATCCTGTTTATATCCAGTTATAGTATTTGTCTGTCAGTCAACGAGGAAGCCAATACATCCTGAATTGTGAATGATGCAGGCTGGACAGAAACGTGTCCTAATAATACATTGTTTATGTGTTTAACTGTTGTTGCAGTTCCAGAACGTCCAGTAAAATTAACAAATCAAACCACACTGAACTGGAAGGTAAGTCCATTTAGCTGACACAGAAGTCCCTAGAGGACTTTGTCACTTCCATCACAGAAATCGCACATCATTCGTTTTATTTACCTTGACATACAACACGCAATGTCAGGGCGAGCTGTAAACAACATTGTGGGGTCTTCTCAACATCTTAAAAGCCTGTAGCATCAGACTGTAGACTGGGATGAGGTTCAAAGAGATTCCATAAATGTGCCATCATGAATGGAACGTTTTTTCTTTTTTCTCTCTCTCTGACATCTGTTGGAGGTCTTGTCGTCTGTCTGCCCGCGGGGCCTCTGTGCGTTCAGGTCATCCCAGCAAGTGAGGCTTCCTCCCCAGCCCTCATACATCCATTCTTTTACTTCTATGGCGGTCTACTCTATGGACCTCCACCAGAACAACGTTTCATTGATTGTCGTCAACACTCGACAGAGGCTCTGCCTTTGTGATGCCGTCGTTGATGTTCACCCTATTGACCTCAATGCTAGAGGGGTCAGCCCTTCTGCTGCTCTGCTGACTGATAATTACTGGGGGCTTGTGACAGAAAACACTTTGATGTTATCTTGGCTAATTGTTTTGTCATCCCATTTTGCCCGGCTAAAAAGCTCTGAACTTAGGTACAGCGGGTCAACAGCTAGCTCTGACTAAATGGGCTATGAAAAGGAAAAATAACAAATTTATCATGCTTAATAGGAAACTATTCAGTTGAAATAGACCTCATGCAGGGGGGCTGAATCGTATCATACCTTTTTGGCACTTGACCTTCATTGTTAATTGGAGGCAGTGAAGAAGATTTCTCATTGACATAATTGTTACTGAAGAGAGCCCGTGATTATCTAAACCCAGCTGACCAAGCATGATGCTCGTCCAATAGAAACATCAAGTGCATATAAAAAATAACATGGAAAACATGCTGTGCAGCCTCTTTTAAATCATTGGCAAATGATGCATCAAACACGATCACTACATGAAAGATTAACGGCGTGAGTGGAGAGAACGCTGTTGTAAAAACAGAGCTACTAGTTAGCATGACCAGGCCCCAACACCATACCTAATTGATGTGCTGTCGGAGGCTGTGAGGAAGGCACTTGTCATCAATGAGTCAACCACCCATATGTGGTTTGTGCCTCATCCATTCCCAGCAGCAAAGGTAAACAGACCTTAACGTGCATTACTCAGCCGGCTGCAGTCTAATATCAAAACAACTGACATTTTTGGCAAATCCCCTCCCCGCCCCCTCCCCTTTTCCCATGTCCAGAGGCCTGTACACTACACTCTCAGTCAGGCTCAGGCAAGGCAACTGGTACCACCATACGACACTAACGACAGAGGATAAATTAGGCCTGAGAGAGTGAAAAGAGCAGCGGGAACGAACAGACTATGATTGATTATAAAGCACATGTTTTCAGCCTCAGTAGATCACAATTACTGACAGAATTGCTGACAGCCGGGGTCCGAGTCGGAAGAGTAAACTATAATTTGTGTTTGTGCCTTTTTTGCCACAGCGCCACAACTGTTTGTTCTCGAAACCAAGAAATTATTACAGAGGGTTCCAATAAAACAATGCTTCCATAGGGGTGATTTATGGCCGACAGTGTTATAGATAGTATGTTGAGATTCCAGGGGGGTTGTTTACAACACTTTGACATCCATGTTTTCTCTTCCATAAGGAGGGCTGCGTGAAATATAGAGGGCCATATAGAGGGCCCTTCTGGAGATGATCAAGTAATTAAATGAAGAGAATATAACTCACTGCCTAGCATAAGATCTCTTTTGGTCTGCCTGACATTCTTAAAAATGGAAAAAAGAGGAAAATAGCTCAAACCCCAGGAATGGAATTAAGAGCGCATAGTTTTGGTTGATGACAAAACACTGGAGAACAGATTTAAAACTAATTTAATTACATCCTTTTGCCATTCACTAACATAGTTGCTTGTTTAGACAATGCACACACCAGAACGTCGTAAACTAAAGGAAAGTCCTTTCAATTACGCTGCCACACAGTTGGCATGAACTGTACAATGTCTGTCTCACATTTCCCCCCCATTTTAAAGGATTCCATCCCTCGTTGTTTGTGTCATTCATGCTGACAGTTGTGAAGTAAAGTGTTTATGAAACAATGCAGAATAAAGCCAGCGTTTACTATTAGCAGACGCTGCTTTGTTGGGAGATAAGAGTGTGTGTGTGTGTGTGTGGGTGTGTGTGTGTGTGTGTGTGTGTGTGTGTGTGTGTGTGTGTGTGCGTGCGTGCGTGCGTGCGTGCGTGCGTGCGTGCGTGCGTGCGTGCGTGCGTGCGTGCGCACGTTAATATCCATTTTGATTCTCCTGGGTTGTAAAGCGGCTAATGTGGAAAATGCTTGACCCTGATTTTCCACGGTTGGTTGATGGAGACGCCATGGAACAACGTGAACGGAGAGTGATGTTGTGAAGCCCAAGACTCACCCTCTCAGACAACCTCTCAGACTCACCCTCTCAGACAAATGGACAGCAACAGAACACACTTAGCCCCTTAAGCCCTATGTTATACTTTGTCGTTCGACGTGCCGTGCCGCGCAAAACATTATCAATCTACATTCTACAAGGGCCGAGCAACTTGAAAGTGGTTCATAGTACGTGCAAGCAAGACAAGAGACGTACTGTGACAAGGAGCTGTGGTTCATATGAGCAGGCAACCAAGTCACAGCCAGAGGTAGCACAGAGGAGACCATATCACGGCACATGCTGTAGGCCAGGGCCACTTCCCACCACCACCAGGTTGGAAAGCCTGGAGGCGGAGATTATATGTGTGTGTGTAGGGGGGAGGGGGAGAGAGATTATATTTTTGCGTGCGTGCGTGCGTTCGTGCGTGCGTGCGTGCGTGCGTGTGTGTGTGGGCCTCTATAGAGCACCCACCCAAAAGCACTTTCACTTCTGTCCATAGGGGCGTGCCACAAATGTGAAACGTTATGTCGTAAAGTATGATATATAAACACAATTTACCCTGCAACTTCCTCACATCCAGACAGTTACAACCCAAGACTTAAGTTACACAGTCCCTTTCTAGAGTAAGCATGCAGAGCAGCAGCTCAGGGACTGAGCAGAATGGAGGGAGGGGAGAGGAAGAGGAAGAGTGCAGTGTGGGTACTAGAAGTGGGGACAAGGAAGAGCGCTCTGGGAAAAAAAGACCGGGATCATTTATCACTTGCTTTCATCCATCCCACCCCGGCTTTCCTCCAGTGAGCATTTAGGCTGCAGCCAATGAAAACATGATGACTGTCACCGAAGCCCGATTTATACTATGTCGTATGACAGAGCATATATTAGGCATTATGCGACACCGTGATACGACGAAGCATAAATTAAGTGTTCAGACTTCACAAGAAGGCATGTTGCAGTCAGAGGGCACCATCTCCTCCCCCCCACGCCTCCTTATTTACCAGTTACTGCCAGCTCTCTGCTGATTTACGCGGTGTCATGAGTCCATGTGAATTTGAATGTTTCAGGGCAAGTCAGGCTAATGAACGAAAGGCCTCTTTGCACTGGAAAATGTATACTTTCGGGAAAGTTATGGCAGAATCTTATTTGCCTTAATTGGCTGCCAGCATGACCCGCCCTTTGAATGTGCTCCAGTGGCATTTATCATACATGACATCATGCTGTGCATTGTTCATAAAGGAACGTACACGTCTAAATCAAACTTCAAGAGACGGGAAGACGGCACCAACAAACGTTGAGGAGGTGACTTCAGAGTCCGTTCACAAATGTAGGCAGTAGATTGTCTAAACAGACATAATGAAGATATTTGCCTGTGTTTATTTCAACAGGCCACCTAGGTTGCCATGGATAAAGTAGCATTTATGTGATAAACTCAAGACATGGGCTGCAATAAATCCACAGGAATCTCCCTCCCTCAAGTTGATGTAGGTCTGATGTGATGTCGCACATCCAACTCTTTGAAACAGTTCCCCCAATGGTCCAAACAGGCTTCACCCTCAGTGAACGAGGAGGAGAGGAACGGGGGGGATGCTGGTGATTTATGCTAATGAGAGGCAGCTGCACTGATCACATTCCAAATAGCTGTGTTAGAGATCATAACTTCAATGTGGAGGATGATATCAAACCCCAAAGAAGACCCTGTTAACCTTCCAGATCTCTGTGTTCCACATTATTAAAGCTGCAATCCCTAGGTTTTAATGTCATTGTCTCCGTCTAAATACAACGATGTCCTTCCTAACTATACGATAAAGATGGCAGCCCATCAGTCTGCTTGAAATTACTTTATTCACATTGTCAACCAGGTGTCCTGAATAGTAGGGAGACCATGCACCTCCAACCACTGAACATTTACTCTGCCATTCA